>NC_137010.1:21842327-21844827 GCF_032717465.1 Coenobita brevimanus | reverse complement strand
TGTGGTGTGGATGTGGATGTGATAGGAAGCATTAGGAGAAATACACTGAGGTGGTTTGGACATGTGGAGAGGATGGAGAGGGAGAGACTGATGAGGAGAGTGTATGTGGATGGGGGGAGAAGGAGGGGAAAGCCAAGGATGAGATGAAAGGATGGAGTGGAGAGGTATATGAGAGAGGGTGTGTGTGGGCTCGGAGCAGGACAATGAAATGGTGGGAGACAGGGCAACATGGAGGCGATTTGTTTGTGGCCATCCCTTATGGGTTTAAGGCATCTGGCAATATATATATATATATATATATATATATATATATATATATATATATATATATATATATATATATATATATATATATATATATATATATATATATATATATATATATATATATATATATATATATATATATATATATATACATACATATATATGAGGCCCCTAACAACATAGTGTACTGAGTGCTACTGCAAGCGAAACCGAGTTAAGTATACCACTATGTAGCCCAAACCCTCTTTGATCTGGAAAGCAACCTCGAAGTACAGAAAGCAACTGGCATTAGGGTCCAAATTCTCCTTCTATAACATGGTCTCACTGCCTGCTTCACCTCAGTGCATCGACAAGCCTTCATGCTGGTCACAGAATGTACCAAGTGCCTCCCAGCAACGTGTTGTCTGGTGTTACCAGATACTAGCATTTCTTAATGCTCACAGTCATGCATTTTTTTTATAGCATTATTAATTATTGTACCATTATTCTAACATAATGGAATATTTAAGCAAAAAGTTGCATGATTTTAAGGGTAAGTTAGCCATAATGTACAGAAAATGGGAAAGGCAGAGAGCTCAGCAAGACATTGGCAACTGTGATCTGGGAATCTGTCGCGACATGACGCAGTTTTTTGTTAACCTGCCGGCCTAGAACACTGCCTGGATTAACTGGCTATTTTAGGATCTGTTTTAGTTTTTTTTCTCACTACCTTGAGATCATGAGTGACTCTAGTAGTGAGCAAAAAGCTGCTGGTCCTTCTCATAACAGAAAAAGAGCGAGGAGGCCAGAGATGTGGGCACAAAACATTAGTAAGATGCTCAGGAACACTGGGCTTTTGTTTTTGCTTTTGTAAACATTTCCCATTGATATCTTTGGTTGGTTTGATTGTTAAAACTGCTTACTGAGAGTATGTTCTGTCTCTCAATAACCACACTGGAGAAAAACGCAGCTTCTGTTGTACCTTTCAGAATGCTACTAATTTCTCTTCTACCAAGATTAGCATGATATGAAAGTACAAATTTCAAGCTAAAAGATTAAAAAAAAAAACACACTAAAAAATATTCACTAGTTCCAAAGTTATGGCATTTTAAAAGCTACACAACTTGAACTGCATTTTTCTCCGTTTTCAACATGTGGCATTCGGGGTACACTATGTTATTAGGGGCCTCATGTATATATATATATATATATATATATATATATATATATATATATATATATGTATGTATGTATGTATTTTTTTATTTTTTATTTTTATGTGTCCGACTCTGGGCATAGGCTTCACAGCCTGCTATCAAGGCCCAGCAGTCCTCCTACATACCATACACCTCTACATGTCACCATGTACAGTATGTATATATATATATATATATATACAGTAGAACCTCTTTGGTCCGGACCCCTTTAATCAGGACTTCTGTTAATTCGGACAAAATTTAAAAATAATAAGCTCCAAAAATATGTTGAAAGTAATTCTAAAGTCATTTTCAGATATCGAGCGCGGAAAGCAATCATCATTCGTTTAGTCTCGGCGGATCACGCTAGGTCTCAACATAGGCGCCTGTTTAAACACACGCTACTTAGCATTCGTTCTCCATCAAGCTAGTTCACCAACCACTAATATTTTTACGCTGTTACGCTACATTTCAAAGTTAATCCTCTCCTACCACATGCCTCTTAATGCAAGTGCTAACTTCTGCAATGAATAAAAGGTGTTTAAAGGAGGAGCTGCAACCTTACACAAAATGGGTCAGAATATTCTGCAGTGTTACAGTGATTACTGTAGGTTATTTTTTACTTAATAAATGTGCTTTACTTGGTACATCAAACATTAGCTTGCCCATATAGGTGTTATCAATATGCCAAATTAAGATGACAATGTATTTTTTGCCCACATAAGTTTTATTTTTATTCCAAAATATTACAGTTAACTAATTAATTTATTTTTTGCCTGCTGCATGGCCTTAGTCACTTACTACAATTTAAAATGTAGGCTTAGTTTCTTGTCATGGCCTTGGCCTAACCTGTAAATTATACAATACTAAAACTATCAGCATACATGATAGTTTAGTTGGCCTTAGTATCAACTTTCATCTTTTGCAGTTATGGTGGTTGACATATGCAACACATGTTAATAACTTAACAAACATACCATATGTAGATAGTTTGGTATGAATAGGATACCTGATGGTCAGACAATCTGTAATTACAATATGTAGTGAATGGGATTCTG
>NC_137010.1:21793857-21842227 GCF_032717465.1 Coenobita brevimanus | reverse complement strand
CCATCCATCATCCAATCCTCTACGTTGCGTTCCATGTGAGGCAGCCCGGTGAGGAGCCCGGGGCTAGGCAGTTGGTCATGACATTTAAGATGAGAGTGACCAACCTCACTCATCCCTGAGTGGCATTACGTAAGCAATAAACTCCAGTCACCCCTTGGATATAAACCTTCACCGGCTCAAGCCGAGTGGAGCACAATAATTACCCACTAAACCACCAGGTGCCAAAATCTGGTGATATGGTTACCACCCAGCATAGTAAATGGTTTCCTGGTGTACAGGAAACCATTTGGCTTGTCACTCAGTGTAGAGTCACCCACAGGCAGAAGGAAGAGGAAAGAATGAAGGAATGAAAGACAGAAGGGGGAGTGTAAAGTCACCCGCAGGCAGAAAGACAGAAGAAGATGGAAGGAAAGAAGGATGGAGGAGAGGACAGGGCAGACACCCGAGAGCAGCACTACATTTAGTGAGTGGATGGTGAGTGTATAGATAGATAGATAGATAGATATATTGTGTGTGTGTATTATATGTATGTGTATATATGTTTTATATAAATTATATATACATATAATATATATAATGTATATTATATATAACATAATCATCATCATCAGGATCACCTTTCCTACCCTAGGGCAGAATGAGGAGTAGCAATGTCCAGACAGCCCAAGTTTGCTCTGTTCAATGGGCCATGCATACATTCACCACATTCTGTAGCTTCACATAAACGTATCTAATAGAGTCAATCCGGATGCTGTCACATTTAAAAGAGGTGCCAAATCCTCGATCATGCACTTCTTGCAACATTCATCCAGCCCTCTCAATCTCATGTCAGTCCCCTAGCCATATCGACTTCCATACCTCTTCCTCACACACTCATCTGCCATATCCTTCCACCTTCTCCTTGGCCTGCTTTGCTTCCTCCCTTCTACAAATTCGCTCAGATTTACCTTTTTCACCGCTTAATTGTTATCCATTCTCTCCACTTGACCATGCCATCTCAGTACACTGTCTTTGATTCTGGTGTCCACAGACTTCCTCACTCCACATCTTTCACAAATAACATTATTTTGTATCCTGTACACTCTCTGTACTCCACATACATTCCTCAGCAGTCCCATCTCCAATGCTCTCACCCTTGACTTTTCATTTTCATGCCACACCATAGTCTCACATCGATATGTTAAAGTTGGCATTAACACTCCTTCATGTAAGCCTCGTGCAGCTGTAACACTCAAGATTCTGTTTTTTATGATGGCCTTCGTAGCACCAACTGCTTTCGTTCCTTGTGTCACTCTGCTTTCCACTTCTTTTTCACATTTTCCTCTTTTTTTTTTTTTCTATCACTGTACCCAGGTATTTGAACTCTCATACCAATTCCAGTCTCTCTGCATTCATTGTAACATCACACCAGGAGTCACCTTCTCTCTCAATAACCATAACTTTATGCTTTTCTACATTTACTCTCAAGGCACGATGCTCACTGACGTCAGCAAAACTCAGCACTAGTCTACCAAGTTCTTGTCTGGTATTTGCAATTAGTACTGCATCATCAGCATACATCAAATTTGAGATATCCAGTTCATTACAAATGCCATGCCTTTCTCCTTTACTTGTGTTTTTACTTCTCTCAACACCCCATCCATATATATATATTGAACAACCATGGGGACATCATACAACCTTGATGCTTGCCCACACCAATCGTGAACCATTCACTTAGATGCCCAATTACCCTTACACATGCCTCACTTCCATCGTAAAAACTCTTGACAGCATTTAGCAGCTTACCATCTACACCATACCTTCCACAATCCTTCTCTGTCTACTTTGTCTTATGCTTTTTCCAGATTCATGAATGCCGTAAATACCATATAGTCCCTCTTACAAGCCTTCTCCACTATCTGTCTTACTGCAAAATATTTGATCCACACATCCTCTGCCACTCCTAAAGCCACACTGTTCATCACTCACTAGGACTTCTGATCTCTCTCTTATTTTCTCTGTATTTATTTCACAGTATTTTACTTTATTGTTTGCTGCTAGGACATTAGTTAAAATCCCAATCAGAGTTTCACCATTAGCTTTTGAAATGATTTTTCTACTCTTCTGTTATTTACTGTGGCAGTTACATATAAACGTGTCTGATATTTTACACCACATCTCTTATTTATAAAGAGGACTGCATGTATGATCAGTTGGTAAATACTGTATTACAGATGCCTGGAGTGAGAAGGTGAATTGACTAACCATCTGCTATTGGGTTTCATTTTGGAACAGTTTGGCTAAGTAATGTACTGTTCACTTCTGTAGAGTAATGGCCATATTTTTAAACCTGAGATGGTGAAGAGGAAGGCAAACCCTCAGTATGCTACATTATTAATGAAACATGGTAGATAATTAAAGAAGCTTGACCATCCTGTCCTGTTGTTTTTTGTGGTATGTAAAATGGAAAGCGGTTTCATCAGTTTCCCCTTCTTACAGGTGTTCTGAAATTGAGTGTTTTTAAAAGGGGGGCATGTCATCACCTTCATGTACACAAATTTTGATGGTATGGCCTTTTTTTTTTTTTTTTTTTTTTTTTAATGTATAATTGATTACTGAGATGCATAGAAAATAAAGGATAAACTTTTACATCAATTATCTCAAACCTTACTTTCAAATGATCTGCTTTTCTGACTACAAGAGCCTCATGTCAGTATTAACTGCTTCACTGCAGTAATGGCTTTTTTAGTCTTGCTACTGTCATATGAATGCAGCTTAGGAGAGACAGATGATAGTGAAAGGGATAGAAAATTGCCTTCATTGACTTGCTTAGTAGAGGAGGTCTTTTAAGAGATACCAAAAATATATATTCTAAAAGATATATTGGGGCCGGCAGAGTTGAATGTCTAAGTGAAAAGCAAAGCATGTGGAGCAAGAACTAAACCTTAACACAACTCACATTACTGCACCCCATTCAAAGGGGTATCAGAGTGTAATACTTACCGTAACACTTAAGTTCATATGACTCGCACAGTCAGCTGCAATTGTCTGGTAATTGCTAGAATAGATTATGAGACTTGTCTCAACCACAAGAGGATTAATTTAGTGAATTAAAAAGCAGTGTTGGTTGTTCCAGTTGGGATCCTTCACTGTACATTCTGACTGCTGTGTGTGTGTAGATGATTAGATTCTCTCTCTCTCTCTCCATGTTTTTATTTGGTAAATCTTTTAGGGATGATGAGCTCAATTATTAATATATTACCCACAAAATTTATGTATCCCAAAGAAATGTAAAATTAGTAGTTGTTAACTGTGGTTAGTATTTTCCCAATATTGTCTTTAAGCTGTCAGTCTAAAAAGATATTTCTAAATGAATAATTAATAATCATACCATGTGGAATTTCACTAACATCAGTTCAGAGGCACATGTGTCAAAGATGTTGGGAGTCCAACCTAAAGAAATCTAGTTAAATTAAACAGCAGTAATCAAGTGGGTTTAAATCTTGCTTCAGCTGTTTGGATCCCAATATGCTTAACCCTTTCAATTATTTTTTTTTTTTTCCTCATTACTTTTGGATGTTTTGCTTCATTTTAGGAAAGGCTTCTTGTATCAAGCAGTGAATGAAGACTCTGTCGTGTTTGAAGCCTCTGCCAAGTTGAATAAAGGTGATGTACAGTATAATTATCAGTAACAAAAAAACAAAATGTGATTGAACTGAAGGTGTTAAAGAGTTTATCAAGTTTAACTGCAAATGTAGTATTAAACTGGTACATAAATATTGAAGTATTGTAGAGATCATTTAATAAAGAAACCCAGTAGTGAAATGTAAAATGGCATGAGAGCAACTTAACTGGGAGAAGAAAAGGTAGGCTAAAAATTATGTGGAAGGTAGTGTATTACAATAATTCATTGTTATAAGTTGCCTTTTTTTTTTTTTTATTGTCCTTTTTTACCATTAAGTCCAGAGTAAATTACAGAAAAATTATCTGTTTGAGCTCCATTGCTCCCTATCAAGCTGATGCCAGTTTTACCCAGTTTTAGCTATCTATATCTGTAGCCAAATGCCTTAATAACAGAAGGGGTACCCACAGATTTATAATACAAACTGTATGGAAATGATATTTTGAGAAGCATCTCTGACTTGCAATGAGGACTGCCTGTACCGTATATGATGAATGATGTGAGAATAGTCTGCTGCATAGGGACAAGAATGTCTGTAGGCCCATTCATTAGAACCAAACTGTACAAGATGCAGGATCCAACAATAAAGTTGGTCCTTCAGATCCCAGAGTAGTTCACGAACTCTTGTATTTTTATAAACAGTGTTTCTGAATCCTAACCATCAATTTCATTAGTGGAAATTTGGTCTGTGCTATTCCAGTCTAGATCATATTTTCATTCCACAGAGTTTTGTAATAATATTGTTTCCCTCTGATTGGATAAAGAAAGGAGCCTATTGTGATTTTTTAGAAGCTCCCTAGAAACTCCTTCTTACTCATTTATGCTGCATATTACTCATTGATAATCTTTGTTATTTATATCATTGTGTTATTGACATGAATGAATGGTATTGAGATAGTTGTGTACGTAACATAGCAGTAAAATAGATCATATATTTTTATATTTATAGGAATTAAATGTTTAGGAAGAGCTGCTAAGGAGCCTCCTAACCTGTAGGGAATATGGCTTAAGGCGTTAACAACTTAGCTGATTCATATTGTCGATAATCACCTCTGGAAGTTATAGGTATAGTACTACAGCAAAATTCATGTATCAATTAAATGGAAAAGTAATTGGGGATTATAGCCTGCCGAAGCTTGCAGATAAGGTGAATTTTAACCCTCTTATTCACCATAAGTTTCCAATAAGTTTTGGATCCAGGTACAAAACCATAACCTGGCTTAGGCTGCCTCTGCTCGTGTGGAAAGGAAAAAAATTCTAAGGCCAAATTTACCCTCTGATAATGCTTATATTGTTATGAATCATAGCCCATCATCTTCACTGATGTTTATACTATAAGCAGAAAAATAAAAAAATAAATAAAACATGAATAAATGTACAGAAATGAAGCGAGTATAAACCATATTTAGGTGAAAACTAGCTTCTAATAACTTCCCAACATCACTGTACAAAATTTTTCCCAGGACGTGCAGTTGCAAAGTACATTTCTATATGCAGAATTTCACAAGCTTTCTAATGAGCCCCATGGCATTTTGATATGCCCAATAGTTTTCAAGTAAATTGAAAAAAAAAAAAAATGCCTAAAAATGTCTGATTTGTTTATCATTTTGTATGTTATTATTGACACTGTAACAAACATATATGTAAATTATTTCTAGTTTTGTAGCCCAAAAGTTAAGGAAGCCCATGATATAACAGACATTGTTAGAACCCTTATTGTTATTGAGAAAGTGAATTTTGAAAAGTTAGGACGGGATGTGCGCGGTAACAGCACATAAGCTTGTGCCCGTAGGCTGAATATGTTTGTGTTTCGGAACTTTTCCCAAACTAATCTTTTGCACACTTAAGTTATTTTGCTTTACAAAAGTATGCATAAAAAATCATCAGCTTGCTCGTGCTTTCTTCCAATTTTTAATGCAACCTATACTTTATGAGTAAAACGCCTGAGAGAAAAACAATGAAATGCATCATATTTTCCCTATGAGAATATATAGTAAACACACACAGTTTATACCTTATAATACATAATTTAAAAACTAGACAAATAAACTGGTTACTCGCATCCTCTAGCAGTGTTGTAATGCTTCTGGAACGTAGAGATGGAATTGCAGATAGGAGGAAAGGCACGGTCACAGCCTATGTGTGTGTGATTATTTGTGGTGTGTGTGTGTGTGTGTGTGTGTGTGTGTGTGTGTGTGTGTGTGTGTGTGTATTTACCTATTTGTATTTACCTATTTGTAGTATACAGGAATTGAGCAATGCTCGTGTTGTCCTGTCTCCATATCCACATTTATCAAGTCTACCTTTACACACATGAATGTTTTTCTCATGCACCACCTCTTTGTCTAAGTCGTTCCAATATTTAAGTATTTATACCTAATTGTGATATACACGGAATGTACTATGCTCGTAGGTTTCCATCAGTGTTTCTCAGTAAGTCAAATTTGGCTTTAAACTCATTTAAGTTTTTAGACTGGACAATCTCTTTGTCCAGGCTATTCCATAAGTCTATACTTCTGTAAGGAAAGCTATATTTCTTGATATCCTTCAAGCAGCTTGACTTTTTCAATTTCATTCCGTGTCCTCTTGTTGCTCTCTTATCCCATACAAACAGATCTTCTCTGTCAATTTTGTCTACTCCCACCATGGTCCTGAACACTGCAATCATGTCTCCCCTCTTTCTCCTTTCCTCTAAGGAAGGCAAATCCAGTTTTTCCAGCCTCTCTCTGTATGACAGGTCTGTCAGACTGGGGACCATCTTGGTTGCTGTTCTTTGTATTCTCTCAATCTTGTTTATATCTTTCTTTTTGTGTGGGGACCACACTACCGCTGCATATTCTAACCTGGAGCTGATCATTGCCACTATCAATTTTTTCATCATCTCCTCATCCATATAATGAAATGCTACTCTTATGTTAGTCAAGAGTTTATAAGTCTCTCCAACTATCTTGTTAATGTGCTTTTCTTGTGACATCTTGGACCAGCACTCCCAAATCTTTCTCTTCTCTCCTTTTTGTGATTAATTCATTACCCAACAAATAATTCAGTGATGGCCTCCTGGTACTTTAACCCATTTCCAATATTTTACATTTCTTTACATTAAATTTCATTTCCCACATCCGGCTCCAATTGTGTATCCTATCCAAATCCTCCTACAGTATTTTACAATCCTCCTCAACCTCTACCTTCCTCAGGATCTTTACATCATCAGCAAACAGACTTGCATAACTGTTCACTCCATCTACCATATCATTTACGTAAATCAGGAACATTACTGGCGCCAACACCGAGCCTTGAGGGACTCCACTTGTTACTTCCCTCCATCCAGACATCCTATCCTTTATTACTGTCCTCATTTGTGTGTGTGTGTGTGTATTTGAGGTAGCAATAAGAGGCAGCTGTCTCCGTTGTGATGGTGGTAGTGGTGGTACCAGTGGTGGTTGTGGTGGTGATAAGAAGGTGGCCTTGACTGCGAGGCCGGAGGGAGGTTTATCACATCGCCTCTCTCTCTCTCTCTCTCTCTCTCTCCTCCTCCTCCTCCTCCTCCTCCTCCTCCTCCTCCTCCTCCTCCTCCTCCTCCTCCTCCTCACCCTAGTCACTCTCAAAATCACTCTCCCCAGATTCTTTGTCCATGTCCTCCTCGCTTTCAGATATCACTGAATAAATATTTCAGGCACTCCTCCTCAGATAACCCTTTCCCTGCCATCGTGGTTACTTTTAGTATTGAAAGGGAACAGTCATGAGCGGTTATTGATTTGAAATTTGGATTTCTCTGAAAATATATAAAAAACACTTATACACCTTCACTGACACACTGCACTATATGACACACTATCACTATTATACACATAAGGTATGGGCGGGTGACGTAATAGAAAACGAGGAATAAAACGGCTGGCTGCACACTAGCACACTCTCCTTGCCTGACTGCTGAGAGGATGCTGAGCTAATAATAGGCTATTTGTCCATGTGACAGGCTTGTGAGTGTTGTCATACATTTCCCTCAGACCTGGCCACTCTAACCTACGAATCACCAAAATTTGTCACACTGTCAGCTACAGGAAAAGTTCCTATGATCATTTTTATAGGGAAATTGCATCATAGTGCATCATCGGTTACTCTTCAGACTGCAAGCACTTTGACTCGTATTGCATCATCGTGTGCGAGGGGGTTAATATATTCAGGATGATGATCTAAACTTGTTTGATAGCATGATAGATCAGTTGGGCACTCTTGTTACAGCATACAGATCTTTTATGTGTGCCTGATTGAGTAGCTTACATCACCTTATGTTGATATCTTTTGGCTACTGTTTTCCTTTTCTTGATTATATGGCATCTCTAACTGTTTTATGTTGATTTTTAAATTATAGTATTCTGCAATACCCACTCCTGTATTAGCTCCATCACTACAGAGGGATTCTCTGAAGCTGAATATTAACTGTCTGGTTGCAGGAAGAGTAAAATATGAAAGGTGTTATTGTAATGAAGGATTTAACTGAAACTGTTTCTAACCCATTTACTGCAGAAGTGTCCCGACAGAGTTGAATAAAATTGTCTGGCAGTCACATGATTAACATATGAAAGTTGCCATCATAATGCAGGGGTAAATAACCTTTTCTTTATATGTTTTTCACTGTGATTAACACAAAGATATTTGCTGATGCCTTCTTATTTCTGTGGTATATGCTGTTTCTGTATTTGAGCCATCCCTTTGTTGAGAGTAGTTCATACTATTATGTTTCCTTTTCCAGTTTTTTATTCTTACCCACACTTTTGGAAGAAGAAGTGGGTTAGAAAGCTGATGATAAATTCCTGGCTATAAAGTTGGCCTATATATGTACTTCACAGTTTTATGTCTGGGAAGTGTATTTGCTGTAGTGTATATACACTGGTACCATGTGTTTACCTCATTTGAACTCTGTAAGGTTAGCTTTAATGTGCATACATACCTCTTGATAGTGTGCATTGAGCTAATCTTTTCACTACAAGGATGTATTCTGTTTCATTGCCACGTCAGTTTTATGGAACTAAGAAAAGACCTCCTTTATTGAATGGATTAAGGGTTATAATATAGGTTTTCTCTCTGTTTACTCAATGAGAAAGTATTTTAGTTTTGTATTTTAGTCTTTTTTTCTACTTGTTATGCCATTATGAGTTGTGAGGTATACAGTAGAAATCCAGTGTAAATGTTAACAGTAGGCATCCAACATATGGCAGTACTATACAGAAGTCATTCAGTCCCATACTGCCCCAGAAATCAGAAGTATTGTGGCCCATGGTTAAGCTGTTTTCATTCTAGACATTTGAGGAAAGGGTGACCCATCACATGTTCTCATTATAAACCCACTGATGCCAGTTCACATCTGAGGATGTGTGTGACCAACAGGCGCCAGGTCACACCTGAGGACATTTTCATATTTCATGGGCATGTTTCAGCTTAAAAACACGCCAGACTCACTGAGAGTGGTGTGGCGGGCTCTCTCGTACGCCTGAGGGTGCGGGGAGAGGTTAGCTGGGACAGAGATGGGGGGGGGGTGGCGGTCTAACAGGCCACTGAGGAGCACGAGGGACAGGGCCCTGGAGGGGTAGAGTACACATGCACTGACTGTTCAGCTACCCCAGGCACTAGTAGAGATGTACACCAGTCAGTTCATGTCATATCTATCTGTCTGTCTATCTGTTGCCAGATGCCTTAATCCTGTAAGGAGTGGCCACAAACAGATCGCCTCCATGTCGCCCAGTTCCCTGCCATTGCACTGTTCTGCTCCCAGTTCACACCCCCCTCTCTCATATACCTCCCCACCCCAACCCTCCCTCTCATCCTTGGCCTCCCCTTCCCTCTCCCCCCCCCTCCACCTCACTCACGTACACTCTCGACGTTAGTCTTTCATTCTCCATCCTCTCCACATGGCTAGACCATCTCAGTGCATTTCTCCTAATGCTTTCTATTACATCCACACCACAACGTTCCTTCACTTCCTCATTTGTCAGTCTATCTCTCCATGTAACTTCACATGCTACTCTCAAATAACTCATTTCCACTGCTCTCACTCTTGACTTGTGTCCTTCCAACGAGGTTCAAGCTTCACTTCCATATGTTGGAGTTGGTATCACAGTAATATCATGCAGTGACTTCTTTACTTCCACGCTCGCTTCCCTGTTTCTTATCACTTTTCAAAGAACCAGCAACCTTTCTTCCTTGCTGTACCATTTCAAGCACTTCACCCTCCAAATTCCTATCCTTACTCATCACACAACCCAAGTACTTAAATGCACTTTAATTTCCATTTCCTCATCATCCAACATCAGTGTTCATCCAATGACTTCATTTCTCTTGAAGACAATAACTTCACTCTTCCCTACATTCACCTTTAGGTTCCATTGCTTACACACACTTCCAGATTCATTCACCAAGCCTCACAGTTCCCCTTTGTCTTCACTTAACAATACAGTATCATCTTCAAACAACAGT
The DNA here is from genome assembly GCF_032717465.1 of Coenobita brevimanus. Classification (NCBI taxonomy): domain Eukaryota; kingdom Metazoa; phylum Arthropoda; class Malacostraca; order Decapoda; family Coenobitidae; genus Coenobita; species Coenobita brevimanus. The sequence continues at coordinate 21,832,089 of NC_137010.1, read as the reverse complement.
GCAGGTAGTTTCCATACGTTATTGTCTCTCATTAAAGCTGCTGCAACATCCACTCCCCTACCTTATATCTCTTTTAAACCCCATCCATATATAGATTGAAGAGCTATGGAGATATGACACATCCCTGATTCAATCCAACATTCATCACTATCATCATCATTATCATCTAATCCTCTGCTGCCCCATGAGGAGTGTAGGAGCCTGGGGCTAAGCATGTTGCTCCAGACATTTAAGATAAGAGCGGCCAGCCTCACTCATCCCTGAGTAGCATTACATGAACAGTAAACCCCAACCATCCCTTGGATATAAGCCTGCACTGGCTCAGTCCAAATGGAACACCTTAATTACCCACTAAACCACCAGGTGCCATAATTTGGTTATATGGTTTCCACCCAGCACAGTAAATGGTTTCCTAGTGTACATCAAACCATTTGGCTTGTCACTCAGTGTAGAGTCACCCACTGACAGAAAGAAGGAAAGAAAGAAGATGAAAGAAGGAAAGAAAGAGGAAAGGGCAGTCATCTGAGAGCAGCACTACACTGAGTGAGTGGATATTGAGCATCCCACATACCATGATCAAGTATTCACTCAGTTCTCTATCCATTCACTGCAGCCTTAGCTCCCTCATACGTACTCTTCATGGCATTCAGCTTCCCATTTACTCTATATTTTCTTAACATATTCCACATTCCTTGTCTGTCCACCCTGTCATATGCTTTCTCCAAATCCATGATGACCGCATACAACTTCTTTCCCTTCTCGAGAAACTTTTCCACTAAAGACCTCAGAATGAATATCTGATCTGCACAACCTCTTCCTTTCCTAAAACCTCCTTGTTCTTCACCAACTAACTCCTCTGTTATTTCCCTAATTCTGTCAGTAAGTATCCAGCCATACACTTATCATATTACACTAAAAAGACAAATGCCTCTATGATTACCACACTCTTCTTTTTCCCCATTTCATTTGTCCATCTTTCTGTTTCCAGACGCCTCAATCCTGTAAGGAGTGGCCACAAACAAATTGCCTCCATGTTGCCCTGTCCAATGCCATTTCACTGCTCTGCTCCTACATCACACCCACTCTTTTTCATATACAGTACCTCTCCACCCCATCCCTCCATCTCATCCTTGGCCTCCTCCTCCCTCTGCCCCCCTCTGCCTCACTCACATACACTCTCCTCATTACTCTCTTTCTCTCCATCCCCTCCACATGGCAAAACCACCTCAATGTATTTCTAACATTTCCTGTCACATCCACATGCACACTACAATGCTCCTTCACTTCCTCATTTGTCAGTCAGTCTCCATATAACTCCACGCTTCTCTCAAATAACTCATTTCCACTGTTCTCACTCTTGACTTGTGTCCTTCCAACAAAGTCCAAGCTTCACTTTAATATATTAGAGTTGGTATCACAATACTATCATGCAGCGACTTTTTACTTCTGTGCTCACTTCCCTGTTCCTTATCACTGCTTTTAAGGAACCAGCAACCTTTCTTCCTTGTTTTACCCTATGGGGCACTCAGCATCCACTCCCCTGATGTAGTGCTGTATTGGGTGTCTGCCCTTTCCTCTCTTCCATCCTTCCTCTTTTGTCATTCTTTCCTTCATTCTTTCCTCTTTCTTTTGCCTACAGGTGGCTTTAAACTCCCTCTTCTGTCTTTCTTTCCTTCATTCTTTTCTTCCTTCGGCCTATGGGTGACTTTACATTCCCTCTTTTGTCTTTCTTTCCTCCATTCTTTCCTCTTCCTTTTGCCTGTGGGTGAATCTACACTGAATGACAAGCCAAATGGTTTCCTGTACACCAGGAAACAATTTACTATGCTGGGTGGTAACTGTATAACCAAACTGTGGTGCCTGGTTGTTTAGTGGGTAATTAATGTGCTCCAGTTGGATTGAGCCTGTGAAGGTTTATTTCCAAGGGGTGTTTGGGGTTTATTGCTCACATAATGCCATTCAGGGATAAGTGAGGCTGGTCACTGTCATCTTAAATGTCAGCACCAACATACCGAGCCCTGGGTTCCTATGCTCCTCATGGGGCAACATAGGATTGGATGATGGATGGATATACCCTTTCAACCATTTCACCCTGTAAACTTCCATCCTTACTCATCACATTACCCAAGTACTTAAATGCACTCCCATTTTCCATTTCTTCCTCATCCCACCTCACTGTACATTCAGTGGCTTCATTTCTCACGAAGACCATAACTTTACTTTTCCCTACATTCACCTTTAGATTCCATTTCTTACACGCTCTCCCAAACTCATTCACCAAGCCTTGCAGTACTTTTGTATGAAATAATTATACCTGGCTTTCAGTTCTCTGGGACTTTACTTTCCTCTCAGGCCAATCTGCACAACATCCATATCTATTCTGCTGCTATCTCTCCCCCATGCTTCATCATTTCACCAAACACACCATCAGTTCCTTACACTTTCCCCATTTTGACTGTCTTCATTGCATCCACTACCTCCAGCCTACTGATTTCTCGCTCTCCTCACACCTTCCTTCTCTTCCCAGTCATTCCCCAGCCACTTACCCTTGCATCACTTTCAGTCTCTGTATTTAACAGTTCTTAAAAGTGTTATCTCCATCTCCTCACCTTTTCTCCCTTCACCAGCAATTTATCATGACTAACTTCTTTATCACCCTGTCTTTCCCTCTTTACCACTTTCCAGAACATTTTCTTACATTCCCTCTACTTAAGTCAAATTCCTTCCAAATTTCTCATCCACTTTCTTCTTACTTTCTCCTAATTATATATATATATATATATATATATATATATACAGTATATATATATATATATATATATATATATATATATATATATATATACAGTATATATATATATATATATATATATATTCAATGACTTCACTTCTCTCAATGGCCATAACTTTACTGTTCCCTCCATTCACCTGTAGATTCCATTTCTTACACATACTCCCAAACTCATCCACCAAGGCTTGCAACTCCCCTTTGCCTTCACTTAACAACACAGTATCATCTGCAAACAACAGTACAGGGAGTTTGCAAACTTTGCCCTCTCTCGCTAGTGCTGCCTAACATCCACTGCCCTACCTTGTATCTCTTTTATAATCCCATCCATGTACAGATTGAACAACCTTGAAGACATGACACACCCTTGTTTCAGTCCAACCTTCAAATAGAAAAAAATCACTCAGTTCACTATCTTCACGCACTGCAGCCTTAGCATCCTCATACATGCTCTTCATGGCCTTCAGCAACTTCCCATCTACTCCATATATTCTTAATACTTTCCACAATCTTTGTCTATCCACCATGTCATATGGTTTCTCCATATCCATGAAGGCCATATACAACTTCTTTCCCTTCTCTGGAAACTTTTCCACTAAAGATCTAAGAATGAATATCTGATCTACACAACCTCTTCCCTTCCTAAAGCCTCCCTGTCCTTTGATTTCCCTAACTCTGTCAATAAGTATCCTACCATATACTTTACCTATTACACTAAGAAGGCAAATGCCCCTGTGGTAATATTACAGGGGAATAACTGTACCTAACCTCCAATCCTCTTGGACTCTACCTTCCTCCCAGGCCAATCTGCACATCTTCCACATCCATTCTATTACTATCTCTCCCCCATGCTTCAGCATTTCAGCACACACTCCATCAGTTCATGGGGCTTTCCCCATTTTAACTTTCTTCATTGCTTCAACAACTACCATCCTACTGTTTTCTTCCTCTCTTCTCACATCCCTCCTTCTCCCAGTCATCCCTTAGCCACCAATACTTGCACTACTTTCATTCTCTATGTTCAACAGTTCATTAAAAGTGTTCTCTCCCATTGCCCACTTTTTCTCCCCTCTCCACTAGTAATCTACCATTTTTATTTCTCACTTCCCAGGTAACTTCTTTGGCACCCTGTCTAATTCTCTTCTTTCCAGAACATTTTCTTACATTCCTTCCACTTTACACACAAATTCCTTCCAAATTCCTCATCCACTCTCTTCTTACTCTCTCATACTAACCTTTTCACCTCTCTCTTCCTTCCTCCATATAACTCTTTTTTGTCTCTCAAGTTCTTCGATACCTTTGTTTCTCATCCACTCACTATATGCTTTCTTCAGTCCACCATGCTGTTCTCTGCTTCCCATTTCATCTTTTCTCCCCACACACCATCTCACACACTGCACAGATTTCTTCTGTGAATATCTTGCACATGCCTTCCACGTCCCCCATCTGCTCCAGTCTATATTTACCCAATCGCTCCTCCACTTCCCTTTTATATTCTGCCTTTTTTCCATCCTCTTGTAATGTTTCTGCCCTCCTTGTAAGAATTACTTTCTCCTGTCCTTCCCCTCTTCTATTTCTCCATTTTGTTTGGACTTTGATTCTGACCACCACCATGTGGTGGTCTGAAAGTCCACTCCCCCAACCTCTGTATACTCTTGCATCCATTACGCACCATCTCATCCTTTCATCCGCACACACATAATCAGACATTGCCTTCTGTTCATTCAGTTCACCATCCACCCTTCTCATCACTCGCCACATATACCTATGGATCATTTTGTGCCTGAAGAGGGTATTAACTATCAGCAACCCCCTCCCGGCACAAATGTCCACTAAAGCACTGCCATTCTCATCCATATCAGCAGGCACATCCCACTCACCAACTACTCCATCCACCTTCACATTCCCTACTTTTCCGTTCATATCTCCAATCAAAAACACTAATTCCTTTCAAACTTTTCCAAGCACGCTTCCACATTTGTCCAGAACTCTTCTCCCACTCTGCTTGGACGATCATGTGTTGGCGCATACGTGCACACAATGGTCCACTCTCTTATTACTCTATCCTGTTACGGTATATATAGATAGATAGATATAGATATATAGATATATATGTATCTGTCTATTGCCAGACGCCTTTATCCCGTACAGGGTGGCCACAAACAAATCGCCTCCACATCGCCCTGTCCCCCGCCATTTCACTACCCTGCTCCCAACTCACACACCCCTCTCTCATATACCTCTCCACTCCATCCCTCCATCTCATCCTTGGCCTCCCCCTCCCTCTCCCCCCCTCCACCCAACTCACATACACTCTCCTCATCAGTGTCTCACCCTCCATCCTCTCCACGTGGCCAAATCACCTCAGTGCGTTCCTCCTAACGCTTCCTGTCACATCCATATCCACACCACAATGCTTCTTTATATCCTCACTTGTCAGCCTGTCTGTCCATGTGACTCCACAGGCTCCTCTTAAATAACTCATTTCCAACTCTCTCACTCTTGACTTGTGTCCTTCCAACAAGGTCCAAGCTTCACTTCCATACCCTAGAGTTGGTATCACAATAATATCATGTAGTAACTTTTTCACTTCCATACTCACTTTCCTGTTGCTTATCACTGCCTTCAAGGAACCAGCAACCTTTCTTCCTTGTGCCCTTTAATCTCTTCACCCTCCAAACTTCTATCCCTACTCATCACACTCCCCAAGTACTTAAACATACTGTACTCACATTTTCCATTTCCTCACCATCCAACCTCACTGTATATTCACTGACTTCACCTCTCTCAAAGACCATCACTTTACTCCTCCTTACAGTCACCTTTAGATTCTGTTTCTTACATACTCTCCCAGACTCATCCATCAAGCCTTGCAGTTCCCCTTCGTCTTCACTTAACAACACAGTATCATCCGCAAACAGTACAGGGAGTTTCTAAACACTATCCTCTCTCATTAGGGCCACTTCAACATCAACTGCCCTACCTTGTATCTGTTTTGTTACCCCATCCATGTACAGATTGAACAACCATGGAGACATGACACATCCCAGTTTCAACCCAACCTTCAAATAGAAAAACTTACTCAGTTCACTATCCACATGCACTGCAGCCTTATCACCATCATACATACTCTTCACAGCATTCATCAACTTCCCATCTACTATTCTTAATACTTTCCACAATCCTTGTCTATCCACCCTGTCACATGCTTTCCCCAAATCCATATATATATATATATATATATATATATATATATAGATAGATATAGATATAGATAGATAGATAGATAGATATAGATAGATAGATAGATAGATATAGATATAGATATATCTATATATATTTGTAGATATATCTATATCTATCTATAGATAGATATAGATAGATAGATATCTCATCTCATCTCATCAGCCATTTGAATGTCCACTGCAGGACCGGCCAATCCTGACCAAAATGGGGACGATACAGCCAATATATCCCTACGAAGTGGCTTAGGCTGTCTGGTAGAGATTTTATGAAGGGTGAGAAGTGCTTGTAAGTGTAACTGTAGTGTTGGACTGGCTTTGGATGTGTGTGTAGTCTGTGAACCAAGAGTAATCAGCCTGCGCAAGCCAACTGGGTTCAATTATACCTTATGGTATGCAACACTGGTTGAACCACAGCACCCCTTATGTCCGCCAAGCAGTTCGTGGCCAGAAGAACGCAGTTTATGACCCAGGCGGGGCGTGGACCCTCGTTCTTCAGTGTACGAAAACACACACTTTACCACTGTACCACAGAGGCTCCATATATATATATATATATATATATATATAACTCGTCTTACTCTCTCCTACTATATATATATACAGTACAGTCACAATTTTCGCGATATATACTGTCGCAAAATTTCGTTTCATGATGGCAAGGAAATGTTTTTTTCCATGGAGTCTCGCAATTTTCCTATGATTTTCACAAGCCCCCGCATCTCCGCAGTCACTTTTTTAGAGCTACCGCCACCATGTTTGTGACACATGCGGGTTGTATTCCACAGAGGGGTGGATAAAACCCGTGTATAGAGTCAACAATTGTGCAGGGGTAAAGGAGGAACAGAGTCCGCGATATACGATACCCTTAGATGCGATACCCTGGCTTAGCGATGAGGGTACAAATACCACCACACCTTGTTACCCAATGGCAGAGCTCCGGTTTAGCATTGGGTCCTCTGACGTCGTGTCCACAGGCGACAGGCCGAAATTTTGAATTGCTCGTTCCCGGGGCCAGCTGAGCTCTCCTGCCTCCCAGGATGTGCACAAACGCTTGTGGGGGCCCCACAGCCATTGATCACCCCGCATTCACACATATCGTTCTTCTCACACTGGCCGTATGTTTTGTATCGTGGAAATATTTAATGTAAGTGTGAAGTGTATTCCTCTGTACTGGTTAATATATTTGTACTGAATAGGCTTGGTCACGTACTGCTGTGTATATTGTTGTATCAATCTTTGTATTTTGTTCCGTGCTTAATACACGTGTGCCTTTGATCAGTTGGTGTTTGGGCTTCCGCTCGTCTGCATACTCTGGCCCGGTCAAGAACAAAGAACCCAAGGCCCACACCGTATCTGAACCCGAGGAGTTGGGGTCAGACCATGCTGCATAACAATAGCCTTGTGTGGAAGGTGATTTGGTTACAATGTTTGACCATTGGGCACTGCCCACCCGTGTGGGGTGAGCTGTCCGGTGTGGTCTGCAGCGTCTCCAATGGTGGCCTCCAATTCTACGCTAACGTGTGTTTGAAACTGACCAAATAAATCACCAAGGGGAGAAAAGAGTGATGTAATGGGGTATATAAAGGCCTGCATTGCTTACAGGCAAAGCGAGGATCTTCTCTTTTGCTCAATGGTAACATGCATGCCTGTGACGCACGAGGGCCTGAGATCGATTCTCAGCCAGGACAGTGTTGATTGTCAAGTTTCAGTTTGGTTATTACATGAAGTGCACAGTTTTGAGTCCCAAGTGGTATAAGTAAAACTAAACATATTAACAGTGTCTCGTAATTTGGGTAGATTTGTGGTAAATGTACAGTATGGTAGTTGTGGCAGGCATCAACATGAAGTTATCTTATTTTCTGAAACTCATTGTTGTTGACTTGTCATTTTATAAATGATGAGGATGTACAGTACCAGTATTTTTAGTTTTGAGATACATATCCAGCACTACAGTCAATACGATCTCTCCAGGTAAAATTACATTTTACCGGTAGTTAGATGAGTCCCAGTTGCTTGAGTGCTTTGTATAAGCTGCCTCTGTTGACTTTTGACTTGTTTCCTGCCAGAGATCCAAATTATATATATGTGCAGACATGATCAGTGTCTGCCATTGTGATGTGACACCCACTGAGCCATCATAAATTAGTATGATTTGTATGGCAAGTCAAATACAGTTGGATATTCTGGTACAGGTAATGCTAAGATCATCCGGCCATGAAAGTCACAAGAGTAAAATGTGTTTACATTGATTAGTGGTAGACGTAACGTTGGCCACATATGAACCTGGGACAGTATCTGTATGAAGCAGACTCGCAGAGGTCTGCTCACACCTTTGACATTCACATATCACAATTACTTGGCCATTTCTTCTAAGACTTAACAGTCCTGTTTATGTTACTGCCACCAATAAACATGTGAATGTCAAGTTTGTTAAGTGTAGTAGATGCCAGACCTCATCTGTGCACTGATGCTGTCCCAGGTTCATATGTAGCTAACTGTACCATAGTGATGGTTGTCTCTTCCTCTCTCTACTAAAGTATCTAGACTGTCTTCCTAACACTTACCTGGTAAAGCTGCCATACAAGACAACCATGATATTCGTAAGCCAATACCTTGTTGAGGCACAGAATGATCCACTGGTATACATGGCGAGTGATGAGAAGGGTGAGTGGTGAACTGAATGAAAGGAAGGCAATGATTGATTGTGTGTGTGGATGAAAGGATGCGAGGACGTGTAATAGATGCAAGAGCTTATAGAGGTTGGGGGAGTGGACTTTCTGACCACTGCTTGGCGATGGCCAGAATCAAGATCCAAGTAAGGTGGAGAAATAGAAGAAGGGGAGGACGGGAGGAAGGAGTAGCTGCAAGGAGAATGGAAAGGTTACAAGAGGATGAGAAAAAGGCAGAATATACGAGAGAAGTGGAGGAACGATTGGATAAATATGAATTGGAGCAGGTGGGGGATGTGGAAGGTGTGTGCAAGATATTCATAGAAGAAATATGTGCAACATGTGATGTGGTGTGTGGGGTGAAGAGAAGACGGAGGGGGGTGCAAGGAACTGCGTGGTGGAATGAAGAGGTGAGACAGGCTGTGGCACAAAAGAAGAAAGCATACAATGAATGGATGAGAAATAAGGGTGTGGAAGAGGTTGAGAGGTGGAAGAGAGAGTTATATGTTGAAAGGAAGAGAGAGGTGAAAAGATTAGTAAGAGAGTGGATGAGGAATTTGGAAGGAATTTGAGTGTAAAGTGGAGGGACTATAAGAAAATGTTTTGGAAAGAGGTGACGAGAGTAAGACAGGGTGGCAGCGAAGTTAGTAGGGTAATGAAAGATAAAACTGGTAGATTACTGATGGAGAATGGAGAAAAAGTGAGCAGATGGAAGGAACACTTTAAGGAATTGTTGAACACAGAGAATGGAAGTAATGCGAGTATAAGTGGCTGGGGGATGGCTGGGAGAAGGAGGGAGGTGAGAAGACAGGAAGAAATCAGTTGGATAGAAGTTGTGGAAGCAATGAAGAAAGTTAAATTGGGGAAAGCCCCAGGAATTGATGGAGTGTGTGGTGAAATGCTGAAGCATAGGGGAGAATTAGTAGTACAATGGATGTGGAGGATATGCAGATTGGCCTGGGAGGAAGGTAGAGTCCCGGAGGATTGGAAGTCAGGTATAATTATTCCCTTGTACTAAAAGGAGAAGGGGAAAAAGAAGTGTGTGGTAATAATAGGGACATTTGTGTTCTTAGTGTAATAGGAACAGTGTATGGTAGGACACTGTAATGCTAGGTGTTTTAGGGTCGGCTTCCCGTCCCACTAACGCCTAGTGTGTAGCTGGGTTCTCTTTCTAGACCGGAGCTTAGACAAATAAGAGAGAGGCAAGACACAAAAACTCAAGGCAAGTACCTTACACGTGTATTGCTAAATTCTACAAGTGGAACGGGTAGATGTCACAAGAGTAATTATCCTGGGTAGCAGTATCACACAGGATACTATTTAGGACAATATCAGGTAAAAGTGAATAGTATGTTAACTAAGATCAGGAGTCCTAGGGCAGAGAGATCAAGCACTGTCACTTGAGGGAAGTCTATACTTTATCTGCTTAGGTGGAGTTTCGTTCACTCGGGCTGAGGTCCTGTTATCACTGTTGGATTGTCTATTTTGTCTGTCTGTTACGCTTTTAATCATTACTTTGGTTCTAGGAGCCTCCGATTGATCTTAGCACAAGGCTGCGTCACTGTGATGGGATTACGTTCACTCAGACAGACACTTTATTTGCTGCTCGATCGTGTTCACTGTCTCATGGTTACCTTACCTGCTTCACCTCTCCTTCACATTAACTCTGACAGGTTTTATTTCTGACTTCCCGTGTTTCTAGTAACTCACTGTTCTGCCCTCACTTCACTGTATCACTTTCACTGTCACTCACTATCGGGACTGGGCGTGGTGGCGGTCAGGTACAAGGGTGGCAGGAATAGCTCAGCCTGACTACTGACGGAACTGAGTTCTGTCAGGGCCCTTTGTATTCAGGGGCCACAGGATCACTCATAGGGGTGTCCTCTCTCATCCAGGGCTGTGGGTGGCGAAGGGTCCCGCACTCTCAGGGCTCGGGGCTGGAGTCTGGCCCTCTGGACTGGGACCGAACAGCTGCCTGAACCGTTTGCTCAGGCACCTGGTGGAGGACGAGGGTCTCTGGCGTCGAGGTGTAAGGATGTCCTGCCCTGGGGTCCTGGAGGTGGTCTCGAGGTCCTTCAGGGTGCGGTCTCTGGTTGTCGGTGACGCCATCAGGAGCGAGCTGCGACATCGGCCTCCGTCGGGGTCCGTCAGGTGAGGCCTCTCAGGAACCGGCTGTAGAGAGAAGAGCCCAGTGGTGGTCACAGGGCCTCTCCAGCAGTCCTCCAGGCTCAGACCTCCCTCTGGGTTGTAGTCTCATGGAGGGGAGGCAGCACCTGATGGAGGAGCGGCTACAGGCCGTCTCCTCTCGTAGGGCCCTGCTACTGGCCGTGGCCTTCTAAGGGTGCAGCTACCGGCCGTCGCCAAGGCCCGGCTACTGGCCATGGCCTGTGTGGGGGAGCAGCTACAGGCCAACTCGAGGGCACCTTCGGAGCGGCTGCTGGTCGTCTCCTGACAAAGGCGGGAGCAGCTACCAGCTGTCTCTTGTAGGGCACCTTCAGAGCAGCTACCATCCGTCTCCTGACGAAGGTGGGAGCAGCTCCCGGCCGTCTCCTGATTACCTCCGGAGCAGCTCCCGGCCGTCTCCTGATTACCTCCGGAGCAGCTACTGGCCATCTCAGGGGTGCTGCCTGGAGCTAGAGTAATAGCTCCACCCAGATCCTGTCGGTGGTCGGCTCACCTGGAAAGTAGTCTCTTTTTCCTGCTATGGTGGCTGCGGGTGAGTTCCGGGTCATAGGGGTGCGCGGCCCAGGCAGACTTATGTCCATGTTGCCCGGAGTCAAGTCGCGCTCTATTCACCCCTCTGTAGGCCCCTTCTGGGGATGTTGGGCTGTCCTCCGTAAGACTGTTCAGCATTTTAGATACTTATTGACAGAGTTAGGGAAATAACAGAGGAATTACTTGGAGAAGAACAGGGAGGCTTTAGGAAGGGAAGAGGTTGTGTGGAAGATCTTTAGTGGAAAAGTTTCTAGAGAAGGGAAAGAAGTTGTATGCGGCCTTCATGGATTTGGAGAAAGCATATGACAGGGTGGATAGCAAGGATTGTGGAAAGTATTAAGAATATGTGGAGTAGATGGGAAGTTGTTGAATGCTATGAAGAGTATATATGATGGTGCTAAGGCTGCAGTGCGTGTAGATGGTGAACTGAGTGAGTTTTTCACTTTGAAGGTTGGGTTGAAACAGGGATGTCATATCTCCAGGGTTGCTCAATCTGTACATGGATGGGGTAATAAAAGAGATACAAGGTAGGGTAGTGGATGTTGTAGTGGCCCTAGTGAGAGAGGGTAGTGATGAAACTCCCTGTACTGTTGTTTGCAGATGATACTGTGTTGTTAGGTGAAGACGAAGGGGAGCTGCAAGGCTTGGTGGATGAGTTTGAGAGAGTGTGTAAGAAACGAAATCTAAAGGTGAATGTAGAGAAGAGTAAAGTGATGGTCTTTGAGAGAGGTGAAGTCAGTGAATGTACAATGAGGTTGGATGATGAGGAAGTGGAAAATGTGAGTACGTTTAAGTACTTGGGGAGTGTGATGAATGACATTAGAAGTTTGGAGGTGAAGTGCTTGAAAGGGCACAACAAGGAAGAAAGGTTGCTGGTTCCTTGAAAGCAGTGATAAGAAACAGGGAAGTGAGCATGGAAGTGAAAATTTACTACATGACAGTATTAAGTTACCAACTCTAACGTATGGAAGTGAAGCTTGGACGTTGTTGGAAGAACACAAGTCAAGAGTGAGAGCAGTGGAAATGAGTTATTTAAGAGGAAAAGTTTGAATGTAATGGAGATGAGGTGTCTGAGGAGTATGTGTGGAGTGACGCGTATGGATCGAGTGCGAAATGATGAAGTGCGAAGGAGAACTGGAGTTTTTCGGGAGATGGCTGGTAGAGTTGAGCAGAGGGTGTTGCGATTGTTTGGGCATATGGAGAGAATGGATAATGAGCGATTGGTGAAAAAGATAACTAGATCTGATGTGAGAGGTGTAAGGCTGAGAGGAAGACCACGAATAAGATGGATGGACAGTGTGAAGAGAGCGCTGGATGCGAGAGGGATGTCTGTTGAGCAAGGAAGAATGGCTGTGCGTGACAGAAATAAATGGAGAGAAATTGTGAATGAATAAGTGATGACGCAGCCCTGAGGGGATGTTCTCCCGCATTTGGTTGGATCAGCTAGTCAGGTCAGTTGCGGGTAAGGGGATGGGTCCGTTATGATGTTGCAGGGGTAAACCAGTTCTGCTGTCGGGCCTTGCTGCGGATGTCACTGATTGCATTGCGCAGTTGACCCTTGTGCGGTGTGGTGCGGTGAGGATCTGTCCGTTCTCCCCTTTGGGGCTAAGATGCGAATGAATGTGTTTGAATGGATGAGTAAATGGGGAGTGTGTCGTCCTGTTTTGGCTACCTCCCTTTCCTTGGGAGAAGCAGCCTAGGTATATAGATAGATAGAAGAGGTGCCTGTGGAGTCACATGGACAGACAGGCTGACAAGTGAGGATATAAAGGAGCGTTGTGGTGTGGATATGGATGTGATAGGAAGTGTTAGGAGGAACACACTGAGGTGGTTTGGCCATGTGGAGGATTGAGAGGGAGAGACTGACGAGGAGAGTATGTGAGTGAGGTGGAGGGGGAGGAGAGGGAGGGGGAGGCCGAGGATGAGATGGAGGGATGGAGTGGAGAGGTATATGAGAGAGGGGGGTGTGAGCTGGGGGCAGGGCACTGAAATGGCGGGGGACAGGGCGACCTGGAGCGATTTATTTGTGGCCACCCCATACGGGATTAAGGTGTCTGGCAATAGATAGTAAAATGCAGTATAAAGCCACTGAGGGCAACCCAACACCTCCAGAGGGAGCCCACCGAGGAGCATATACAGCATGCCTGGACTCTGGGTGACAAGGACATAAGACCGCCCGGGCCGCGTGCCTCTACGATCCGGAGCTCACCCACCACCACCATAGCAGGAATACAAGACTACCTTCCGGGCGAGCTGACCACCAACAACCACGGCATGGAGCTGTTACTCCAGCTCCAGTCAGCACCCCTGAGACGGCCGGTAGCCGCTCAACCTTCCTGCAGGAGACGGCCTGCAGCCGCTCTGGAGATAAACAGGAGATGGCTGGTAGCCGCTCCTGCCTTCGTCAGGAGACGGCCAGAAGCTGCTCTAAAGGTGTCCCTAACGAGACAGCTTGTAGCCGCTCAACCCTCTTACAGGAGACGGCCCGCAGCTGTTCTGGAGTTAAACAGGAGATGGCTGGTAGCAGCTCCCACCTTTGTCAGGAGACGGCCAGAGGCCGCTCTGAAGGTGCCCCTAATGAGACAGCCTGTAGCTGCTCAACCCACCTAGAGGAGACGGCCTGCAGCCCCTCCGGAGGTAACCAGGAGACAGCCGGTAGCTGCTCCCGCCTTCGTCAGGAGACGGCCGGTAGCCGCTCTAAAGGTGACCCTTGAGAGACGGCCTGTAGCTGCTTGACCCTCCTACAGGAGACAGCCTGCAGCCACTCCGGAGGTAACCAGGAGATGGCTGGCAGCCGCTCTGAAGGTGCCCCTGAGTCGGCCTCTCCCTCCCTCAGGCCACGGCCAGTAGCCAGGCCTTGGCGATAGCCGGTAGCCGCGCCCCTAGAAGGCCACGGCCAGTAGCCAGGCCCTACGGTAGGAGATGGCTGGTAGCCGCTCCTCCGCCACGTGCTGATTCCTGCCCACCAACCTATGACCCAGAGGGAGCCCCCAGCCTGGAGGAGTACTGGAGAGGCCCCGTAACTACCACCAGGCTCTTCTTCTTGTGGCCGGATCCTGAGAGGACTCGCCTGACAGACCCCAACGTAGGCCGACGCCGCAGCCCCCTCCTGATGGCGTCCCCAACCACCAGGGACTGCACCCCTTGGGACCTCTAGACCGCCCCCAGGACCCCCGGGCGGGACCTCCCTACACCCAAATGCCGGAGATCGTCCTCCATCAGGCTTCTGAGTGAGAAGTTCAGGCAGCTATTCGGCCCCAGCCCTGAGGGCCAGCCTCCCTCCCCAAGCCCCAAAAGCGTGGGACCCTTTACCACCAGCAGCCCCGGACGAGAGAGGACGCCCTTATGCGTGATCCCGTGGCCCCTAAACACAGAGGCCCCTGGCGGAACCTAGCCCTGTCAGTAGTGAGGCTGAGCCACCTCCGCCACCCTTGTACCTGACCACCAGGACGCCCAAACCTGAAAGGAGCGACAGTGAAAGCACAGAGCCCATGACATAGTGATGTAAAGGCAGAACAAAGCGTTAACAGTATAAAGGAAGTCAATAAGAAAAGTATCAGTGGCAATATAAAAGAGTGGTGGAATAAGCTAGGTGACAGTGAAGCAGTGAACACGGCAAGGCAGTGAAACACGGGTCTATCACAGTGAACACGCTACCAAATAGTAACGCCGCACCACACTAAGATCATACGCAGGCCCCAGTGTTAAAGTAGTAATTACCCACAATGAAATAGTGCCATCAATTCCACCAATATATAGAACCTAGACTTCCTGCAATAATAGTGCATAACCCCTCTGCCCTACCCAACCTTGTCCCGAGTAGTATCCTGCGCGATACTAGCACCCCATATCTAGGCCTAAGAATTATAATTATCCCGTGTACCTGTATTTGTGACACCTACCCGTTCCGCTATAGAATTTAGCAATACACATGTAAGGTTGTTGCCTTGAGTTTTTGTGATCTGCCTCTCTCCTATTTGTCTAAGCTCCGGTCTAGACAAATAGGCGTTAGAGGGACGGGAAGCCGACCCTAAAACACCTAGCATTACAGACAGATAGATAGATGAATGCAGTCGAATATCATATACCTTACGAGGTGTCGAAAATGAAAAGCTTTAAAAATATATACATATATTGCTTTATTTTACAACTTAGCCTTGTATCCTTCAAAATACTCCTCTCCCGATGATTCTCTCTCTCTCTCTCTCTGGAACGCGTTTTCAGGGTTAGTGTGCAGTAAATTTTCTGTCTCCTCCATCATCTGAAATTGGTGCCCTTTCTGGGTTCATTTTAACCTTGGAGGGGAAAAAATAAATAAAAACAAGTCCGCAGGAGCCAAATCCGGAGTACAGGGCTGTTGGGGGACGATAGGCACCCTGTGCTTGGCATCACCCAAGTCGTCGCTATGGAGCGACACGTGAGGGAGTCCAATGTCACGGTACAGCATCCAGATTTGGTTTGTCCACACCTCACGCCTCTTCCTTTGTAGCCGTACACCCATATTTCATTTTCTGTTATAACGTTTTCCTGAAAGTTTTCATCAGCATTCGAACAATCAAACAGCTCCTGACTGATTGCAACATGGTTCTGTTTTGCTCATCTGTCAGCAGACACGGCAACACGATGCATCTTCAGTTTTTCAATTAAAATTGTGTGACACGAACTTTTACAGATGTCTACTTCTTTGGAAATATCATGAAGTCTGGCGACGATTTTCACGGATCACAGCATGCACTTTTTGTCATCTGTTAATATGGAAGACTGTCTAGATTTGGGATCGTTCAGTTGAGGTTCTTCCTGATTTTAACCGCTGGAACCACTTTTGACAATGCGTATGGCTCAAACAATCTAACCCTTAAGCCTGTTGCGGCATTTGAAAAGTTTCTGTAACAGTTTTTCCTAACTTGAAACAGAATTTCATGCAAATAATTCTTTGTGAAGATCCTTCAGTGTTCAGCTTGCAACAAATCACCAAATGCACTAAACACACTCGAGTGCGTGTAACCTACCTGGATGACGAAGTGACAGCGTCATTCAGCTAGAGCTAGTGTTCGGCTGAAGCTCAAATAGTCTCAACACAACGCTTCAGTTACAAGCACGCTGCGCCAGCTAGTTGGCATGGTATTTAAGTTTTTTTTTTTTTTTTTTTTTTTTTTTTTGACACCTCATACCTATGGACTGGGATATTTACACAAGATATAGGTACTGGTCATGGTATTACTGTACCTGGCCACTCTTGTGAAAAGCTGTAATCTTCATAATGATGTTGAATAAACTAGTGCTGACAACTGAAGCTTCTCGACCTTTGCACAAATACAAAGATTAACCTTTTCTCTTTGCTGTTGTGGGTCTTATGGTGTCATTTTATCAACCATGGGGAAAACTTAATTATCATACAGTAGTTATCAGTGTATGTTTCAGAGGAATCTCACTTTGCTTGGAATAGTAAACCAAGAAAGTGATGAAATAGTAAGTATGATGGAAACATTGCAGGACAGGACATTTGCTAGCCACAGGTGGATAGGACTGCATTTCTAATTTGCCTTCCTCATACATGTCAGTAGGTGTAAAAGCATGTTAACTCTTTCACTTAGGATGAACATCCAGTTGAACCTAGGGTCACGAAAGCTCCTCCATTTCTAAAGTTACATATTCCATAAGTTAATGTTACCTGGGAACAGTGTATATAAGGAACTGTACATACATTATATTGTTATTATTGCCCCATCATGAGTGCAAGGACGTGGAGCCTCCTAGGCTGCTCGGTTCAGGCATTCAACCATAGGGTGATCACTCAATTGTGGAGTAGCAAGAATAAAATATACGACATCCCAGCATTGAAACATTAATAAGATTGATTCTGTCTAACCTGTTCACTACCATAAGTCTTCATCTAAGGTAATAAAATTGCCTGGTGTTGCAATAAAATATCAAACAAAAACAGGAATGCTGGTGTCAGTGGGTCAAATTGTGCAAAATATATCACAATTTTTTCACCAAAAATTATTTATGCAAGTCATCTTTGAAAAAAGTAATTTATTTTGTGGAACATTTCTGTATTTGTGGTGTGAGAGACCAGTAGGACACAGTAAAATGTGGCCTCCTGAAAGCAACAACATCTGTAGCTGGACACGGGTGGCAGACTGAGCCAATAGGGAAGTCCATTGATCAAAAAAGGTGATAATGAATAGTTTTGGGGATGACCTTAGTAAGATAAGCTGTAAAAGGTACAGCAGCTAGACTTATGTTGCATGAAATATAGAACATCGTTTGAACAATGTGCAAAAAATTATTTAGGTAGTGGGAAAGCCCCAGGAATTGATGGAGTGTGTGGTGAAATGCTGAACCATGGGGGAGAGATAGTAGTAGAATGGATGTGGAAAATGTGCAGATTGGCTTGGGAGGAAGGTGGAGTCCCGGAGGGTTGGAAGTCGGGTATAATTATTCCCTTGTACAAAGGAAAAGGGGAAAAAGAAGTGTGTGGTAATCTTAGGGGCATCTGTCTTCTTAGTACAATAGGAAAAGTGTATGGTAGGATACTTATTGTAATGCTGAGTAGAATTTGGCTCGACTTCTCGTCCCAAATCAACTCAACACGGAGCGGGGTCCTCTTTCGAGACCGGAGCTAGTGCAATGAAGAGAGGCAGGACATAAAAACTTTCGGCAACACCATACACGTGTATTATTTCAGTTAGGCACAAGACATTTCAGCAGACATTACATCACAATATAGAGCAACACAAAACCTTATCTAAAATATTGTGTATCTCGCAGGATACTAGCTTCCTAGATATTAATGACAATACAACAAATCTTAGTATCAGGAGTACAGTAAATACCCGTGCGCGCGGAGCGCGTGAGGGGAGAGGGGGGGTTTTGTGATCTACCAGGAGGGGGGGGGGGAAGTAGGGAGACACGGAGAGTGACTTAGAACGGCGAGGGGGAAGTTATGGTAATATTTAATGAGGCCCGATATTAACAAGGGAGTTTTGGTGTTTTCTGTTGGCAAGAATTCTTTGACAATTAACCCTGGTTCTTATTTGGATTTTAAGAGCGGGGGTGAGGAGTGGAGAGAGTTTTTTTTAGGGATAGCGTGCGGAACAGGGGAATCTAGTTATTACTCGCTGTCCTCGTTGTTTTGGTGACACTAGGTTTCTGTCGGCACAGCTTATATATTACACATCTCCCCGGTAGGTTATGTAGACTCGCACTTCCCAACGCGTAACAAAGTCGGAACCCTTGTAAATTCTATTCCACTATATTACTCAGAGCTTAGCCAATAGCACTCCAATAATGTGTTAGTCTTTCTTTGGGCTCTAGAGAGAAGTCCTTAGAAAACTTCGGGATGACACTCACACGTATCTTCACTTGAGGTCTCTACCCACATTCTCGCCCGTTAATGGAGCATTATGTCCTGGTTTACCCTAATGGAAATTACATGAAATTACTGCACTAGTCTTATTCTAAGAGGAAAGGAGTCACACTTAACCAACTTCACGATTATTACAGGATCACTCGTGGAGAGAAACACGGTTACCTCAGTGATGATCCGGTCGGACTGAGGGCGTCGTCAGGGTAGGGCGAGCCGGGAGGGCACGGGGCGACTCGCTAGGGCGTCCTCTCACGTCCGGGGGTTTCCGGACTGGGGCCGAAGAGGGCTAGGAACCTCTGGGTCAGGTCCCGGCGTCGCGGGGGCGTGGTGAGGTCTCGCCCGGGTGTCCTGGGGCGGGCCGGAAGAGGCGACGGACTGCGGTCTCCTATGAGCAGGGGCGCCGGCAGGGGAGGACTGCGGCAGCGGCTGTCACGGGGGCCCGACAGGTGGGTCTTCTATGAGCAGGGGCGCCGGCAGGGGAGGACTGCGGCAGCGGCTGTCACGGGGGCCCGACAGGTGGGTCTTCTCAAGGGCCTCGCGCAGGGAACAGAGGCCGGGGGAAACAGGGAGGTCTTTCCTCCTTACTATACCCTGGGAGCGACCATCGATCGTCTCCACCGGGGTGCTGAGGGAGCGACCGAGGATCGTCTCTACCTGAGCTTTCAGGGAGCGACCATTGATCGTCTCTACCTGATTTTGATGGGAGCGACCATAGATCGTCTCTACCTTGTTTTGATGGGAGCGACCATTGATCGTCTCTACCGGTGTGCTGAGGGAGCGACCGTTGATCGTCTCTACCTGAGCTTTCAGGGAGCGACCATTGATCGTCTCTTCCTGATTTTTATGTGAGCGACCGTAGATCGTCTCTATCTTTTTTTTATGGGAGCGACCATTGATCGTCTCTACCTGGTTTTGATGGGAGCGACCGTTGATCGTCTCTACCTTGACACTATTAGAGCGACCATAGATCGTCTCTACCTTAGGGGCGCTGCCTGGAGTATAGTTTCTGACTCCACCCCTAGGTAACTCGGTGATTCCGCCACACGAAGGTAGTGTCTTTCGCCTACGGTGGCGGCGGCGTGGTGGTTGAGTGTCACAAGGGCGCACGGCCCGGGCTGACGTACGCCGCTGTTGCCCGGAGTGGTGGTGGCTGGCGGCGGCTACCCCGGGGGGTCCGAGTGGGGGTGTCGGCATTCTTGAGGGCAGACTCCACTGCTCCTGGTCCTCCTCGATGTCGGGGATACTGCGGTATTCTCCGGAATATTCCGGAGAATCGTATCGGTCAAAGCCACGCATTTCACTTATTGACAGAGTTAGAGAAAGAACAGAGGAATTACTTGCAGAAGAACAGGGAGGCTTTAGGAAGGGAAGAGGTTGCGTAGATCATTCTTAGATCTTTAGTGGAAAAGTTTCTAGAGAAGGGAAAGAAGTTGTACATGGCATTCATGGATTTGGAGAAAGCATATGACAGGGTGGATAGACAAGGATTGTGGAAAGTATTAAGAATATATGGAGTAGATGGGAAGTTGTTGAATGCTGTGAAGAGTATGTATGATGGTGCTAAGGCTGCAGTGCGTGTGGATGGTGAACTGAGTGAATTTTTCTCTTTGAAGGTTGGGTTGAAACAGGGATGTGTCATGTCTCCATGGTTGTTCAATCTGTACATTGATGGGGTAATAAAAGAGGTACAAGGTAGGGTAGTGGATGTTGGAGAGGCCCTGGTGAGAGAGGGTAGTGTTTGGAAACTCCCTGTACTGTTGTTTGCAGATGATACTGTGTTGTAAATGTACAGCGAGATTGGATGGTGAGGAATTGGAAAATGTGAGTACGTTTAAGTACTTGGGTAGTGTGATGAGTAAGGATGGAGGTTTGGAGGGTTATGTGCTTGAAAGGGTGCAGCAGGGAAGAAAGGTTGCTGGTTCCTTGAAAGCAGTGATAAGAAGCAGGGAAGTAAAAAAGTTACTACATGACAGTATTGTGATACCAACTCTAATGTATGGTATTGAAGCTTGGACATTGCTGGAAGGACACAAGTCAAGAGTGAGAGCAGTGGAAATGAGTTATTTAAGAGGAGCCTGTGGAGTCACATGGAGAGACAGGCTGACAAATGGGGATATAAAGGAGCGTTGTGGTGTGGATGTGGACGTGATAGGAAGCATTAGGAGGAATACACTGAGGTGGTTTGGCCATGTGGAGAGGATGGAGGGTGAAAGACTGATGAAGAGAGTGTATGTGAGTGAGGTGGAGGGGGGGAGAGGAAGGGGGAGGCCGAGGATGAGATGGAGGGATGGGGTGGAGAAGTATATGACAGAGGGGGGTGTGAGTTGGGAGCGGGGCAGTGAAGTGGCGGGGGACAGCGACGTGGAGGCGATTTGTTTGTGGCCACCCCGAATGGGATTGAGGCATCTGGCAATAAATAGGTAGATAGATAGGTTTCTGAATGTGCAGAAAGCTGATCCTTTAAGTGCAATAGTGTGAAGAAAGCAGTAGAGAAAATGGTGAATGACATGATGGCTAACAGCTCTGGGTTGTTGCTGCTTATCCCCAGTCCACCTGGCCAAACAGAACTGTTGACCTCAGATAATCTACTGCTCCCATGGGGTCATCGCATGAGTATCTTACAACACTGATGTTGTGTCTGCATCTTATTAGTGTGGCGTGTTCTGTGCAGTGCTCTGGGGTTAGTTACTGAAACCTGAAAGCTTCTGAGGATGTAGGTGCAGTACAAGGATGGTATTTTACTTGATGCAACTGTGATGGAGGACTTGGTGGCAGATAACTGGCAGAAAAGTGTGACAGAATGTTTGTAGGGGGGAATATATATGCACCTGAGTCTGGCAACAGCAGAAACCAGGGTTGTTAGATCAGACAATAAAAGTTGCCAAGAGGGTGTAGGAGAGTACGATTAAGGAAAAGTGAAAACTGATACTGTGCTGAATGGGAGGACACAAACACTGTTTTAATAGTTGGAGGGGGGGGGGTACTTGAGTTTGGGGAGGCAATGAACATAACTGAGTGCAATGTGTGTTTTAGGAAAATAGAGAGTAGGGTGATAACGTAAGAGTCAAGTAGCAAGACTGTTTCCTCGTCAGGAGGGCTGATGGGTTAGTGAAGGATGTTGGAGTTACAGGAAGGAGACTGTGTACAGCAACACAGATTGCTGTTGTGTGATATGGTTCTAAAGGAACAAGTAATGAAGAGAAGAATTTATGCACCCAAGAGGAAAATATGAAAAACGAAAAACCAAGCATTAAGGGATGCCTTCTGTAGTGCGATGAGTAGAATTGTGGCCAAACAGGGAGCTGTTGACAGAAGCATTAATGAGCAGTAAAGAGATCTCTCGAAAAATCTCGTGAAAGTTGCTGATTCAGTGTTTGGATGGACAAAGAGCCCTCCAAAACATAAAAAAATAACATGGAGGTGGGATGAGGGTGCAGAAGCTGCAATTAAGGAGAAAAAGAAGACTTTTTCAGGAATAGGTGGTGGCGGCCATCATCCACTCACTTGATGTAGTGCTGCCTACTTCTTTAGCCTTTATCATTCTTTTTCTGTGCCTGCCCTCCACTCTTCCTATTTCTCCCATCTTTCCTGTCACTACTTATTGCTTTTCTTTCTGTTACAGGTGGCTTTACATTGAGTGACAAGCCAGATGGTTTCCTGTAAGCCAAGAAGCCATTTACAATGCTGAGTGGTAACCATATAACCGAACCATACGTGCTCCCTACGTGTCAAGTGGGTTGGTGGAGGGTTAGTGCCCCTCCCTGTAAAACAAATAACTCAAAGAGTCCAATGGCCACCTCGTACGGGATTATGGCGTCTGGCAATAGATAGATAGATAGATAGAAAAAGGGGTACTGATAAGAGAGGAATATACATGAATGCCAAGTGCAGGGCCCGAAAGGAGGTATACAAGGCAAAGTCTGAGTCTCAGTGACTTTCAATGGATAACCTAAATACTATTGAAAGGAAAAATGTTGTATTTAAGGTGGCCAATCAGATGAAGAGGGAAAATACGGATATCATAGGTGAACAGTGTGTGAAGAATGATGAAGGAGGTAGTGGTGGACAGTGAGGATATCTGAGATTCTTGGAGAGAGCATCATGTCTGATTTTTGAATGAGGAGTTTGAGAGCAACAGGGAAGGTTTGAAGTATGGTAAGCAGATCCAGTGTTAGGCCTTTGGATGCTGCTACTGTGAGCAGGGCAATAGGCAGGATGCAGCTGGGGAAGGCTGTAGGTGTCTGGGTTGCCTGCTGAAATGTTGAAGGCCTCAGGAGATATGGGAGTAGGTGTACAGTAGTTAATAATTTCATAATTTCAGTTATATGGGTGTGCTGTCCCAGATGAGTGACTAAAGAGTGTGATTGTGATTGTGTATAAGAGGAAGGGTGATGCCCTGGAAAGAAGAAATTATAGAGACATGGAGGAAGGTGAGAGACAGTATATGCAGAGAAGAGAGAGAGGTAAAAAGATCAGTAAGAAGAGAATAGATGAAGAGTTTGGAAGGACTTTGAGTGTAAAGTGGAGGGAATGTAAGGAAATGTTCTGGAAAGAGGTAACAGTATAAAGACAGAAGAAAGATGGTATACCTCATACCAATTAATCTGGCCAGGCATGTATGGCAACACTGTTCCTGCCGAGATTCTGATTGGCTGGAGGTGTTTGTTCGATTTCGTTGTTGCTTAAACCGATACTTTCTTTATTAACAGATGTGGTGCTGTGTTTGTCGACAATACAATCGTCAAAAGCAATAAGAAATCCGTTATACTTAACAACAATGAAATTTGCGTAGGAAGATAGAAATATGTGTCAACAAAGTATTATAACAGTCCAAGTCAAGGTCAGCATTCGAACAATTTCTTTAAATCTCCGACACTCGATAATATAACAGAAAATTAAGGAAACCTGGTTAATCTAAGCGTTGGTGTAATACATTTAAATTTTAAGATCAGTCCGTACGGTGATAATAATGGAGATAAAATGAAATAGTTTCCTTTAGCCTACTTTGATTTTCAAAATTTTTTCAAACCTCCCTCCCCGCACAACTCGTCTTTTCATTAGAACTTTTAATTATTCAGAGTTGTGGCACGGTTTAAGGGTGCGGACTGATCTTAAAATTTAAATGTGTATTGCACCAACGCTTAGCTTAAGCAGGTTTCCTTAATTTTGTTATATTATTGAGTGTCGGAGATTTAAAGGAATTGTTCGAATGCTGATCTTGACTTGGACTGTTATAATACTTTGTTGACTCATATTTCTATCTTCCTACGCAAATTTCATTGTTGTTAAGTATATAACGGATTTCTTATTGCTTTTGACGATTGTATTGTCGACAAACACAGCATCATATCTGATAATAAAGAAAGTATCGGTTTAAGCAACAACGAAATCGATCAAACACCTCCAGCCAATCAGAATCTCGGCAGGAACAGTGTTGCCATTCATGCCTGGCCAGATTAATTGGTATGAGGTATAGTAGGGAAGTGAAAGATAAAAATGGCAGGTTGCTGGTGGAGAAGGAAGAAAAAGTGAACAGATGGAGAGAACACTTTGAGGAATTGTTAAGCATAGAAAATAAAAGTAATGCTACTTTAAGTGGTTGGAGAATGGCTTGGAGAAGGGAGGACATCAGTAGGATGGAAGTAGTGGCTGCAATGAAGTCAAAATGGGGAAAGCCCTAGGAATTGCTGGAGTGTGTGGTGAAATGCTGAAGCACGGGGGAGACAACAGAAGAATTGATAAGGAATATGTGCATGTTGGCCTGGGAGGAAAATATAGAATTCTAGAGGATTGGAAGTCAGGTAAAATTATTCCCCTATACAAAGGAAAGGCTTTTTAAGTCTTTAATGGTGGTAGGTGGTGATGACCATCATCCACTCACTAGATGTAGTGCTGCCTACTTCTTCCTTCACCAGTATCATTCTTTTTCTATGTCTGCCCTCCTCTCTTCCTATTTCTCCCATCATTCCTGTCACTCTTTATTACTCTCCTTTCCTTTTCAGACTGGCTTTACATTGAGTGACAGGCCTACACTCGCCTGAGTTCTCACCAATCTGCTTCTTTGAAAAATTTCCCCAGTCCTGTAAAATTTGCTTTCCCAAAGTTGTATCTTCTATGCCTGTATAGCTCATCTCTTGTCTCCCCATTTCTCTCTATCATTTGGAACTCTGTCACTACTTGATGACTTTTTCCTATAGAACATATTTCAAAGATTCAGTTCCATCAGGTTCTTTGGTTAGAATTAAATCTAGTTTTGCTGGTGTGTCATCACCTCTAAATCTTGTCTCTTGTTTGACCCACTGGATCATCACATTATCCATTGGTATTTTTAACAGTAGGCTACAAATCTTCACTACTTCCTGAGTCCCACTTCACCCAGTTTAACTCTTTACAATAAAAGTCACCCATCAGGATTATGTTGCTCTCCTCAATCACAGTTTCTGTTTCTGTAGTTATCTAACCTTGTCCATCAACAACTCTTGATATTCCTCCTCATTCCATGCCATTGTCTTGGGGGGGAACATATGCTACAGCAATGTCTTTCATGCCTTTCCCTCTGGTTTTTAGTATCATGTTTATCACTTCAGCCATACCTTCTCCCAGTTCCACACTATCAACATTTAGGCTGTTTTTCTCCACTATCATCACTCCTCCTCCCGTTTTTTCTTTCCTATTTCTTCTCCGTAGTTTGTATTCCCCATCTCCCATTTGGATTTCAGTATTCTCTGTTAGCATGGTCTCTACAAAGCACATAATGTCTGGCTCATTTACCTTCAAGAAATCATCTATTTCTAGCCTTGCTGAGATTAGACCATCTACTTTAATGTATGCCACTTTCAGTCTTTTGCATTGTTTTTTATTCTGCCCTTCTCTCTACCTCTCTCCTTCGGTACCACTTCCTCAGTTTCTGATTCATGACACTCCAATGGAGCTCTGTCTTCTTTTCCTCCGTTCTCTGGTCGTTTTATTCCTTAGCTTTCTTAACAAGTTCCTTTATTTTAGCTCTCTCTTCCTCATTTGCATCTCTCCTTATCCAGATATTTTTTAATCTCTTCTTATCTGCTAATTTCCAAGTCTTGTTGATTATTTCATTTACCTTGTGTGTGTGTGTGTGTGTGTGTGTGTGCGCACAAAATGCAGGCTGGGAGGTTGGTAGTAATGCCAACTTGTGTGGTGTTTGTGGAGTGTCAGTACAGTATATGAGACAGTAATTGGAAAGGTAGACTGCATGGTATAAGTAATTATGAGTGTGCTATTCTCAGCAAAGATGATCTGTTTCTGCCAAAACTGGGGGAAACAGACATTGTCTTTGGTCTGCTGATAAATTTTGCTACTTGGGGGATGTGATCAGTATGGTAGGTAGTAACGGGGCTAGTTTAAACATATGTCAGATGTGGACTGAAGAAGTTTAGAGTTACTATACCTATTGACAATGAACTCTCACAAAACTTGAAAGGTAAATTTGTGCCTCATGTTAGTATTGTAAAGATGTTATGCCTACTGACAACAGACTCTCACTAAACATGAAAGATAACACAAGGCTTCATGTGTTTATACTGTGATTGTCCTAATATGTAAAGCATGGGCAGTAAGAGAGGAGGATATTCATGGAATTAAGTATATTGAAGTGAAAATGGTGAGGTGGATGTGTAGTGCCTAGAGACAGAATCTGTGTAGATATTACAGAATACAGTAATCCCTCTAATATCCGAAAGCCCAATATCCAAACATCCCCACTAACCGGACATAATCGTCCCGGGATCCAATATTCCCAAAATGGTCCAAAAACCACAAAAAAATAGGAAAAAAAAACGAATTTCTCCCGCCTGTAATTTGAACTTGCCGCGCACGGCGCGGGACGCTGTGTTGCGGCGCGTCATTCCTCTGACATCCGATAGAGCGCCTCTGCATCCTCCCCACTTTCCGCCTGTCTCTCGCCGGGAGTTACTCTCGTTGTCATGGCTGCCCACGTGCTCGCTTTTGTGGTGGTTCCTTACCTGCTGCTCTTGGGCCTCTTATTAGTGTGTGTGATGATGGTCCCGCCGCCTGAGAAGAGGAAGAGAGTGGTGTTGACTCTGGAGAAGAAACGGGAGATATTGGAGAAAGTAGATGCGGGGTGGTCTTCTTCCCGCATCTTTCGCGAGTTCAGCCTGGCCCGATATACTTTGTTCGATATCAAGAGATCCCGAGACAAACTCATGCAGTACATGGCTGACTTCTCGTCGAGAAGCAAATGCAACGTGGAGAGGAAGGTGATGTTTACTCCCAAGTTTGCTGAAATCGACCGCTTCACGTTGATTTGGTATCGACAGTGACGTGCTGCTGGTGTGATGGTACGTGGTACGTAGCTGAAGGCTGCTGCTGAGAAGTTCGCCAGGCTTCACGACGCCCTAGACTTCAAGGCATCCGAGGGTTGGCTCTTCGCGTTCAAGTTACGGCATGGCCTTCCCAACCGTAAAGCTCGTGGTGAAGCTTTGGACGCTAACGAGGATGGAGTTGACGAGTTTCGGCACAAAGTGAAGGGCTTGATTGACAGGGAGGGCCTCACTCTCGGTCAAGTCTACAATGCTGACGAAACTGGTTTATTCTATTGCTCTTTGCCAACGAACACTCTACCCGAGGAGACGGAGAAGTGTGTACCTGGCCGCAAGCTCTCCAAGCAACGGATATCTGCTTTGTGTTGTGCCAATGCTAACGGCATGCACCGGCATAAGCCCTTTATTGTTGGCCGTGCAAAGCAGCCTCGGTGTCTTCATGGGGTGATGGATGTCCTTCCTGTCGTCTGGTACCATTCATTGAAGGCATGGTTTACAGCCCAGATCTTCAGAGACTGGTTCCACCACCGCTTCGTCAAGGAGGTCATCAATTACCAGACGAAGACACTGGGAATCCCGCACGACCAGGTAAAGGCCCTCCTTCTCCTCGACAATGCACCTGCCCACCCCTGCAACAAGGACTTGGTGGCTGAGAATGGCCGGATTAGGTGCATGTTTCTGCCACCTAATACGACTGCTCTCATCCAACCAATGGACCAAGGAGTGATCGTGGCAACAAAGCGCCTATACCGCCGGAAGTTCCTGGACGAGGTGATGGTTGTTCTCGAGGACAAGGACGAGCGCAGGGAGGGACGGGACACACGAGGCCAGCAGACTTTGGAAAACCTTCGCCATTACAACATCAAGTCTGCAATCTACAACTGGGCCAGTGCATGGAAGGAAGTCCCTGTCAAGACTCTAGAAAATGGTTGGTCTCGCCTGCTTCTCGGAACGGATGTGGAGTACGATTTTCTAGGGTTTGACGTGGATGACTTCCATGCGCGGCTACGTACGCATGATGACGATGTTGATGTGGACGATGTGCATGAGTGGTTGGATGACAACGAGGGCGATCCTGGGTATCAGACATTGTCTGATATCGAGATCGCATCTTCAGTTGCAGGCGTCAGTACCCAGCTTGAAGATTCCAACGAGGACGGCGACGTTGATGCGGACTCCTCTCAGCATGACATTACTCCAGCCATCCCCAAGCTGAGCGCTCTCCGGGAACACCTAGAGTTCGTTCTCGACTACCTGGAACACTCAGACTGTGACAGGGAGATGGGGCCCTTGGGACTTGTGGAGGAAGTGCATGCTTTCAGGCAGCACATCATCAATCATCAGAATCGTCGGTCCTTGCGTCAGTCAACCATTGACAGTTTTTTCAGGCCTGTGACCCCCGCTGTGCCCAGCCCTGGCTCCACTCCGTTGCCTCTCCAAAACAGGCCCTCATGCTCCAAGCCACAGCCCAGCACATCAGCCACGGTGGAGTCACCGCTCGAAGTGAGTTTGCGTCTATCTTCAGAGTCGTCTGCAGTGGGTACGCCATCACCATGACCCAGTGACGCACCCCAAGGTCACCTGCCAGTGATACTCTCGGACTCTGACAGTGATTAAACAGCAAGAACTTCTCCACTAGACCACACGGGAATTTACAGTGTTGTGCAGTGAAAAAAACAGTGTGTTGTGTTAAGGATTTACAGTTGTGAGTGAAAAGACAAATTTGGAACAAAATTTAATGTAAATAGACTATTTGTTTTTGCTTTAGAAAATGGTTAGAAGAGTGGGAAAAGTTAAAGTGCAGAGTGCAACACTTAGTAAGTTACAATGGAGCATAAGATAGACAAAAGTGCGCCCTGTGAAGAGAACGGACTTCTGAGTGCGATTGACTAAGTTCAGTGCAAGACTTCATGAACAGTGTACTGGAAGTGCTTCAGGAAATCCTTCTTACTGTCAGAGTCCGAGAGGAGGCGGCTATTCATCGAGATGGACATGGACTTGCTGTAAGTAGGCATAATGTTTCATACTGTACTTTTTTCCATACTATACTTACCTCAAACACCTCATTTCACTCCTTAATGTCCTTTATTGGTGTGAATAGGGTGTTAGGAGCTATGCATGTGCAGTAGGAAGGTATTTTTCTGAGTTAGGCTAGGTTAGGGTCCATAAGTACCAGTCCAGGAGCCAGTAACCAGAATGTTTAATATTGTATGAACCTACCTCAAAACCCTCATTTTATGCTTCTTTTGCATTTATTTCAGTCATTTAGGTGCCTTATTGGTGTGATTTGGGTCTTAAATAGGTGCTATGCATGTCCAGAGGGAGTTGTACAGGTGTTTCTCTGAGTTAGTGTCCATAAGTACAAGTCCATAAGCTGGGGCCCAATATCCGGACAGGACCACTATCCAGACCTGCCTATGGCCCTATTACGTCAGGTATTGGAGGGATTACTGTACTTGGTTTGTTGTTGCTGTGTTGCCCACAGAGTGAATGAATTAATAAAGTGATCATCATGGGTAACCTGAGGTGGTTTGGCTGTGTGGAGAGAATGCAAGGATTTAGGGTGCAGTGGAGCAGGGTACTGATCTGAATGTAGGACAGCCCCTGCTGTTATACCAAGGAAAAATAGGGAAGTGTTCCCAGGAGTGCTTGAGGCTTTGAAACTTGACTGGAATGCCTCAGCTTGGAAAGACGCCATCAGGTGAATAAAAGGTTGACCCTTGCAAGCATAGTCTTATATGTACGGTATATATATCTGAGTACTACAGTGACAACAGTTCTAGACTTTACTGTATATGAGAGTACCGTGTTTGAAGTTCTTTCATGCAGTAATCTAAGTTGCCATACTTAAAGCACTAGGCTTGATACATACTGTTCAAGGATGAGTTATTGTGGCCCATGGCTCACTCTGACATGAACCTGTTGGAATACAACCATTCCTAACAGACATTCACAAATTTAAATCTGATGGCAATAATGTGCAGTGGAATTTCTAAATCATGCGATCCTAAGCAGCGGTTTCATAATACTGTATGTGTCAACATCATGCAACAGACTGCAATATCAGTAACTCACGGAATTTACACGAAATTCGCAAATGCAGCTTCAAAACTAACACTTTTCTGATGCCTCGTGTAATATGCGCCACGATTGCCTCAAGCCGATGTGTATAGCTGGGTGTAAACCAATCCTAGTCAAGCATGGCAATTACTAAACCAATCAAATTCAAGCATAGCACCAATCGCAGCGCTTCCCTCCCACGCCAAGCATGAAGGACGCACTCGCTTAATGCCTCAGCATCCAGCTCAGTGCATTGTCTTCTTTCTGTTGTTAGCATGTAGTTTCAGTGTGGTTTGTTATGAGAGGATTCCCCCCTCCCCCATGCTTCCTTTGCTTGCCCAGTGTTACCAGGGCTGATCATAACACCCTTAAGCCTACTACTTCTTCGAAGAGGGGGAAGAAGTTGCCAACGTTAACTTACACCCAAAAGTTAGAGGATTGATAGCAGTGAGAAAGCGAGACAAAGTTGCCAGCCATTACTGGCTCAACAAGGTAATTCTTTACAAAACAGCCTTGGGACAAATATTAAAAAAAACGAAAGATCATGATAGCGAAATGAAAAGACATATTACAATTGGATGGAAAGCTTTTGGTAAACATAGACATTATGAAAAGTAGCTTGCCGGTTTGTGTGAAACAAAAAGTATATAACGAATGTATTATTCCAGCTATGACGTATGGTTGTGAGACCTGGAAACTGACAAAATCAATGGAAAATAAAGTACTCCGTTCTCAGAGAGCAATAGAAAGGTCCATGTTGGGAATATCTATAAGAAACAGGAAAAGATCAACTTCGGTGAGACAGGAGACTAAACTCAAAGATATTATAGAAGCTATAAAAGAACAGAAATGGAGGTGGGCAGGCCATATAGCAAGGATAAGGGATAACTGATGGAGCAAGAGGCTGACTGACTGGACACCAAGAGATTGTAAGTGTAGCAGAAAAAGGCCAGACAGGAGATGGAGAGATGAAATAGAGAAATTTGCAGGTAAAACGTGGCAAAGATTGGCTCAGTCAAGGAATTCGTGGAAAAGGTTGGGGGAGGGCTTTGTTCAGCAGTGGACTAGTTATGGCTGATGATGATATATATATATATATATATATATACACACACACACACACACACACACACACACACACACACACACACACACACACACACACACACACACACACACACACACACACACACACACCTACTGCAAACTGACTTAGGACCTACACACACAGAATTGCTATGGGAGAGTTGTCTGTCTTTGCTTTGTGTTTCTACCTCTGCCAAGTGAATTTTGGGGACCAGAAGTAACTTGCAACTCCTCTGGTGTTGGCAGGAGATGGTGAAACACTCGGCACGTCAGTGCTTGCCCAGAATCCAGAGTGGGAGTACCGGTATATGTTCCCGTTGCTCCAAGCTTGCACCTCCCTCTTTTTTCGTATGCATTACTGTTTTCCATCTTATTTTCCTAGAGTCGAGTTGTCATGCCTGGAAAGTACTGCTCAAGGGATGAGAGGGTCCGTATCATTGCACGGAGGCAGGATCATGTCCCTGTCAACAAGATTTGTGAACGTACTGGACGTGCAAAGCCGACAGTCATGAAGATTCTTGCTGCAGCGCGCGGCCTGCCACCTGATGTCATACCAGAGCACAAGCATGGCGATGGAAAGAAGAGGACAACTTCCAGAGTACAGATACGCTTCTGAAGAGGGAAGTAATCAGGAATCATCGACTGACAGCAGCAGAATTGAAGAGAATGCATCCCCACCTGTTACAAGACATCTCAATTCGAACTATCCAACACCGCTTGCAGAAGGACCTGGGTTTTCCAACCCACACTGCAGCCAAGAAACCGCTTCTCAATGACCGCATGAAGAAGAAGTGCATTCAGTTTGCCAAGAAGTATGCACACTGGACATCGGACGAGCGGAGAAAAGTTATGTTTTCCGATGAAAGCACATTTCAAGTGTTCCAGGTGTGTTCTGCCAAGGTTCGTCGCCCTGCCTCCCGTAGTCGATATGACCCTGCTTACACAGTGCCGACTGTTGAGCACCTACAATCAGTAATGGTATGGGGGTGTTTCTCAGATGAAATGGGAAGGGGAGGCCTCTACTTTCTTCCTAAGAACTTGATGAATGGTGGCCAGAACATTCAGGTTCTGAAAGATCATTTGTTAAACTTGTGCGACTTTTTCATGCACAATTCAGCTCCATGTCACAAGTCAAGAAAGGTGACAAAATGGCTTCAGGATATTTGGATCGAGGTCCTCGACTGGCCTGGCAACAGTCCGGATCTAAATCCAATATAAAACTGCTGGGCAAAGATGAAGAAAATCATGGCAGAGAAGAAGACACCGAATCTGGACAACCTCAAGTCTGAACTGACAGATGTTTGGTACAAAGAAATGTCCTTAGATTACTTTAGAGATCTAAGTGATTCCATGCCAAAACGCATCCAACTGGTCCTGAAAAACAAGAGAAACATGGTTTCATAATAATGAATGGCATTTCATGAGCATTGTGATATACTACTGTATGATTCTTGGGTTTTTCAATACCTTGTGGGGGGAGGTCCTAAGTCAACTTGCAGCAGCTGTATATATATATATATATATATATATATATATATATATATATATATATATATATATATATATATATATATATATGAGGTGCTACCCAAAAGTTCCAGTAATTTGAACAGAGGTAGCCAACCGTTTGCAGTTTTGCCCTTTTGCTGCTAGGAGGAGTCAGCAACACCCCTTGTGCATCAGTGTGTCCCCGGCTGTGTCTGTGAGTGGACATGTTGTTGAGCTACACTTACTATTATAACGCGGTGTGTAGGTAGTTTGGCAGTTTTGCAATGGCGGAACAATGGCGCAGCAATGTCAAGTTGATGTTGATTGATTTCTTCAATATCCAAGGGATTGTTCGCAAGGAATTTGTCCCACCCAGTCAGTCTGTCAGGTGAAAGTTGTACTGTGAAGTTTTGCAGCGTCTGAGGGAGAACATTCGCCGCAAATGTCCAGAACAATGGAAGAACAAGGACAGGGTCCTGCATCATGGCAACACCCCTGCCCACACATCAGTTGTTGTCTGGCAGTTCCTGGCTTCCACTAATGCAGTAGTTATTCCCCACCCACCCAATTTGCCCAACCTTGCCCCGTGTGACTTTTTCATGTTTCCCAAGCTGAAATTACGACTGAAAGGGCATCAATTTGACTCGATTGAGGAGATCCAGACTGAACAGCAGGAGGTGCCAAAGCCCATCATACCTGAAGCCTTCCAGGGATGCATGGACTCGTGGAAAAAATGCTGGAACCACTGTATACATGCCCAAGGGGACTACTCCGAAGGCGACAGCGAGAACTAGGAGGTAAAGTAACTTATTTTCCTACAATATTCAGACTAACTTCTGGGCAGCACCTCATATATATATATATATATATATATATATATATATATATATATATATATATATATATATATATATATATATATATATATATATATATAAAATCTATCTATCTATATATCTATATACTGTATATATATACCTATCTATCTATCTATCTATTGCCAGATGCCTCAATCCCGTTTGGGGTGGCCACAAACGAATCGCCTCCAAGTTGCCCTATCCCCCGCCATTTCACTGTCCTGCTCCCAACTCACACCCCTCTCTCTCATATACCTCTCCACCCCAGCCCGCCATCGCAGCCTCGGCCTCCCCCTCCCTCTTCCCCCCTCCACCTCACTCACATACACTCTCTTCGTCAGTCTTTCACCCTCCATCCTCTCTACATGGCCAAACCACCTCAGTGTGTTCCTCATAATGCTTCCTATCACATCCACACACACACACACACACACACACACACACACACACACACACACACATATATATATATATATATATATATATATATATATATATATATATATATATATATATATATATATATATATATATACACCAGGGTCCCATTTAGCACATGATCAAATAGTGCGATTCCCAAATAGTGCGAGCTGTCTCTTAATATCCACAACGTCTCAAAATGACAATGTTGGTGCAGCTGCCTCAGAAACCTCAGAAGATGTGATTACTGCAGCATCTATCGAGGATGCATTACAGGACGTGAGACAAGAGGAGGTTACACTGATGCAGGCAACACCAGAAACACCAGGAGAGTTCTCCATAATGCAGATTAGCCAAATGTTGGCTGCTGCAGATGCCTTAACCCTTTGGCTGCTAGTCAGTGAGGAGAAATCTGGAAAAAAATGGTGTGTTTTCAACTCATGTTTTATCCCACTTATCCTTAATCTTAAGAGCTAATATTCTTGTCAGCCAAACTTCAATCTTTCTACTATCGTTTGCAACAAACTGCATCTCCGTATGCACTCCAAGCCCGGAGAACGATTTGAGAGAACACAAGGTGTGTTGTGATCGTCTGACACCAGAAAGACCCCAGTGAGGTGGATATTTCCACCAAACCACAAGATTTTTTTCCGTACAAATTAGGATTCCTGCCACGTTACCTCATCGCAATAATTACAATAATAATAATAAATAAAACAAAAAACATTTCTAGCCAGTCTCTTATGGTTTTATTACGATAATCCAATGTTTACACTAGACTTTAGCGAAACTAGTGTTAAGAGGAAAATCATTACAAACTTTATAAAACTTCATGCATGACTTTTATTACCACTTACTTTTATAAAACTTTTGATATTATGTCATGAGTTATTTACCAGAATAGCTGCACAGTTTGCAACCGCAAAAATGTTCGCTTGCTAATGCTCTTAGGATATGACTTCTTTGATTATAGCAAAAATATCACTGAATCACTAGTATTTTATCACAGTAATTCACAGTATAATATAAAATAACACTTTCAGCCACTCTAGTATGATTTTAGTGCGATTTGTGTGCATATTCTAACTTATTGCCAGACGCCTCAATCCCGTTTGGGATGGCCACAAACAAATCGCCTCCACGTCACCCTGTCCCCCGCCATTTCACTGCCCTGCTCCCAACTCACACCCCCCTCTCTCATATACCTCTCCACCCCATCCCTCCACCTCATCCTCGGCCTCCCCCTCCCTCTTCCCCCCTCCACCTCATTCACATACACTCTCTTCGTCAGTCTTTCACCCTCCATCCTCTCCACATGGCCAAACCACCTCAGTGTGTTCCTCATAACGCTTCCTATCACATCCACATCCACACCACAACGCTCCTTTATATCCTCATTCGTCAGCCTCTCTCTCCATGTGACTCCACAGGCTCCTCTTAAATAACTCATTTCCACTGCTCTTACTCTTGACTTGTGTCCTTCCAGCAACGTCCAAGCTTCACTTCCATATGTTAGAGTTGGTATCACAATACTGTCATGTAGTAACTTTTTCACTTCCATGCTCACTTCCCTGTTTCTTATCACTGCTTTCAAGGAACCAGCAACCTTTCTTCGCTGCTGTACCCTTTCAAGCACTTCACCCTCCAAACCTCCATCCTTACTCATCACACTACCCAAGTACTTAAACGTACTCACATTTTCCAATTCCTAACCATCCAATCTCGCTGTACATTCACTGACTTCACCTCTCTCAAAGACCATCACTTTACTCTTCCCTACATTCACCTTTAGATTCTGTTTCTTACACACACTCCCAAACTCATCCACCAAGCCTTTTAGCTCCCCTTCGTCTTCACTCAACAACACAATATCATCTGCAAACAACAGTACAGGGAGTTTCCAAACACTATCCTCTCTCACCAGGGCCACTCCAACATCCACTACCCTACCTTGCACCTCTTTTATTACCCCATCCATGGAGACATGACACATCCCTGTTTCAACCCAACCTTCAAAGAGAAAAATTCACTTAGTTCACCATCCACACGCACTGCAGCCTTAGCACCATCATACATACTCTTCACAGCAATCAGCAACTTCCCATCTACTCCATATATTCTTAATACTTTCCACAATCCTTGTCTATCCACCCTGTCATATGCTTTCTCCAACTCCATGAAAGCCGCATACAACTTCTTTCCCTTCTCTAGAAACTTTTCCACTAAAGATCTAAGAATGAATATCTGATCTACACAACCTCTTCCCTTCCTAAAGCCTCCCTGTTCTTCTCCAACTAATTCCTCTGTTCGTTCTCTAACTCTGTCAATAAGTATCCTACCATACACTTTTCCTATTATACTAAGAAGACAAATGCCCCTATGATTACCACACACTTCTTTTTCCCCTTTTCCTTTGTACAAGGGAATAATTATACCTGACTTCCAATCCTCCGGGACTCTACCTTCCTCCCAGGCCAATCTGCACATCTTCCACATCCATTCTACTACTATCTCTCCCCCATGCTTCAGCATTTCACCACACGCTCCATCAATTCCTGGGGCTTTCCCCTATTTAACTTTCTTCATTGCTTCCACAACTTCTATCCTACTGATTTCTTCCTGTCTTCTCACCTCCCTCCTTCTCACAGCCATTCCCCAGCCATTTATACTCGCATTACTTCTATCCTGTATGTTCAACAATTCCTTAAAGTGTTCTCTCCATCTGCTCACTTTTTCTCCCTTCTCCACTAGTAATCTACCATTTTTATCCTTCACTTCCCTGCTAACCTCACTTCCATCCTGTCTTACTCTCTTCACCTTTTTCCAGAACATTTTCTTACAGTCCCTCCACTTTACACTCAAATTCCTTCCAAATTCCTCATCTACTCTCTTCTTACTCTCTCTAACTAATCTTTTCACCTCTCTCTTTCTTTCTACATATAACTCTTTCTTCCACCTCTCAACTTCCTCCACGCCCCTATTTCTCATCCATTCATTGTATGCTTTCTTCTTTTGTGCCACAGCCTGCCTCATCTCTTCAGTCCACCACGCTGTTCCTTGCACTCCCCTCCGTCATCTCTTCCTCCCACTCACCACATCACATGCTGCACATATTTCTTCTGTAAATATCCTGCACACACCTTCCACATCCCCCATCTGCTTCAATTCATATTTGCCCAATCGTTCCTCCACTTCTCTCTTATACTCTGCCTTTTTCTCATCCTCTTGTAACCTTTCCACTCTCCTTGCAACTACTCCTTCCTCTCGTCTTTCCCTTCTTCTATTTCTCCATCTTACTTGGATCCTAATTCTGGCCACCACCACGTAGTGGTCAGAAAGTCCACTCCCCCAACCTCTATAAGCTCTTGCATCCATTACACATCTTCGCATCATTTCATCCACACACATATAATCAATCATTGCCTTCCTTTCATTCAGTTCACCACCCACCCTTCTCATCACTCGCCATGTATACCTGTGGATCATTTTATGTGTGCATATTGCTTCGTATTATTTACGAGAGAGATTGAGAGAGTAGGAGGGCAGCAAACTGGTTCAGACCAGCTCATCGAGAGTATGTGTACACGTGTGCGTGTATGTACGGATACTGTTATTTAGTACTACGGTAATTGTCAGTGTTTAAAAGTTTAACCCCTAAAGTTAGAGACACTCATCCACCAAATGAATTTTTCCCCATAAGTTATGTGTTTCAATTAGTGCGATATCAAATAATGCGTGCTCGCACATCCACCATAAAGGCGCGTTAATTGGGACCTAGGTGTATATATATATATATCATCATCACCACTGCAGGACCGGCCTATCCCGACCGAAGTTGGGACGATACTGCCAATGTATCTCTACCAAGTGGCTTAGGCTTTCTGGTAGAGATTGTATGTAGGGTGAGAAGTGCTTGTAAGTGTAAGGGTAGTGTTGGAGTGGCTTTGGATGTGTGTATAGTCTATGAACCACGTGTAATCGGCCCGCGCAAGCCGAATGGGTGCAAGCATACCTTACAGTAAGCGACACTGGTTCAACCACAGCACCCCTTGTGTCCCCCAATGCAGTACGTGGCTGGGTGAACACTACCAGAGTTTATTACCCTGGCAGGGCGTCAAACCTGGTCCACCCGTGTACGAAACGCACACTCTACCACTGTACCACAGAGGCTTCACATATATATATATATATATATATATATATATATATATATATAT
>NC_137010.1:21601357-21791357 GCF_032717465.1 Coenobita brevimanus | reverse complement strand
CGCGTCAGGTAAAAGATTTGATGATGTTGAGTAAGTTCCACTGTTATGATGTTGTGCCGACGATCCCTCACTCCATGAATTCCTGTAAAGGTGTTATCACCTGCAGGGACCTCATGGTCATGGACGAGGATGACATCATCAGTGAACTTGCTCAGCAAGATGTAATTGAGGCCCGATTCATAACCCGTTACCAGGAAGGCATAAGAACGAAGACAGCCACAGTAGTATTGACTTTCGGTAAAGTATCTCTCCCTACTAATGTGAAAGTAGGATATGAAATTGTTAATGTGAGACCTTACATACCCAATCCCCTTCGTTGTGGAAAATGTCAACTCTATGGACATCATGAAAAGGCTTGTCGAGCTTCAAACGTAGTATGTGGCAAGTGCGCAACTGTAGGACATTCTGCTGACCGCTGTACATCAGAGACTGAGTGCTGCTTTCACTGTAAGGATGCTCACCCCACTTCCTCTAGGGCTTGTCCCAAGTGGAAGGAGGAGAAAGAGGTCTGCACAGTGAAAGCGACTGAGGGCATATCCTTTTACGATGCTAGGAAGAAGGTGAAGGAGTTG
Organism: Coenobita brevimanus; assembly: GCF_032717465.1. Lineage (NCBI taxonomy): Eukaryota > Metazoa > Arthropoda > Malacostraca > Decapoda > Coenobitidae > Coenobita > Coenobita brevimanus. Next base: position 21,790,785 of record NC_137010.1, on the reverse strand, counting down.
CATGCAACTCCCAAGCCTAATGTCTCCTATGCATCGGCGGTTGTGTCCCGTCCCGTGATGTGCACCGTGGAGACACAGACTGACCTTACCTTCGCTCCACATGCCACATGCACTACCTCTAAGTCTAGACCCCCTGTACGTTCCAACTCTCTTACAGACATCCCTATTGCCACTTCCTACTCTCAGGCTGCCGCTGCTCCTTCGCAGTCAGTGCGGTCAAAACAGAAGCCTGACAAGTCAGATAAAATTAACTTGACCACCCTCACCAAACAGTCACGTCCTCATGTCCTTCCCGCTCCTGGTCCAGCGAGGGAGAGAAAGAATAGCTCTTCCTCGGTGGATTCTGGGAGCCTTGTTATTGATGACAATATGGAGATCTCCACGAGTAAGCACCGGGAAAGGTCCCCCGGTAGCCACTCGCCTGGTGGCGGGCGGCATAAAAAAACTAAACACACTGGCCCCCCTCGTAAATCTTAAACCGCCGCATTCACTATACTACAGTGGAATTGTAGAAGTATTGGGAATAAGTTACACAATATAGCAATCTTGCTTTCTATACACAGGCCAGACGTTGTTTGTTTACAGGAGACGCGCCTGGAGGATCACCCTGATCCTCCACAGTTCAAACACTACCACTCGTATAGAAGATATGAAGGTCACGGAGTTGCCATTTACACCCACAAATCACACCCACAAACGGAAGTGATTCTAAATTCTACTCTGGAAGCGGTCGCGTGCAGAGTAAAATTTAATAACACGTATCTGTCTATTTGCTCTCTGTACTGTCCTCCACATGGCCCCATTGATAGTGATGCTTTAAATTCACTAGTTGAACATCTCCCTGGGAATAAGTTAGTGTTGGGCGATTTTAACGCCCATCACTATCAATGGGGTAGCTTCAGGATCGATGGTCGTGGGGAGCAAGTAGCCGACCTAATACTACAGTCCAGCCTCTGTCTTCTGAACGATGGTAGAGCGACTCGTGTAGATGATCGTACTGGTAACTTTTCGGCCATTGACTTATCTTTGGCCTCCCCTAGTATACATCAAGATCTCTCATGGGACCCTTACGACGACTCCTTGGGAAGTGATCATTTACCCATCTGTCTTTCTTATACACGCGACATCATTTCGGACCCTCCACCTCCAAAATTTAACTATAAGAAAGCAGATTGGGGATCCTTCTCAAGGATCGCCAATTTAGATATATCTGGGGAGACCATAGATGTTAAGGTCGAAAATATAACCCAATCCATATTACACGCAGCTGAGGCTGCTATTCCCAAGACTTCTACAGTTCATGCGAAGCATAGAGCACATTGGTGGACGCCGGATTGCCGACAAGCATTAAGAAAACGCAATAGGAGATACAGGATTTTTGATAGTCAGCCCACTGAGGAAAATTTTATTGCATACAAACAGGCACGGGCTGAGGCAAGGAGAATAATAAGAAGGGCTAAACGTGACTCCTGGCGGTCCTTTGTGTCCACGGTGACTCGTACAACACCATTAAATAAAGTCTGGTCCACTATAAGATTATTAAATAATAAACGCCCATACTTCCCCTGTGACCACCTTGCAGGTGAATAACACCACCTATGACGAGCCCGTGGACGTTGCTAACATCCTCGCCAGGAGTTTTTCTCATGTAAGTAGCTCAGCCAATTATGACCCGCGTTTCCAACTTCATAAACGCACGGCTGAGCTACAGATATTAGACTTTGCCACAGAAGACGTAAACTCCCCGTAAAACCAAGAGTTTACGCTAGATGAACTGCTCCTTGCCCTTAAATCCTGTAAAGATACCAGCCCTGGACCAGACACCATCACGTATGGTATGATCCAGCATCTTAATCAGGACAACCTGATTAAGATGTTAGCATTGTACAATGAGATTTGGGCGTCTCGAACGTTCCCAAACTCATGGCACTTTGCGCACGTCATACCGATACCCAAAGAGGCTGGTCGTCTTATGAATCCCACTTCATTTCGTCCTATTGTGTTGACTTCTTGTCTATGTAAGGTCATGGAACGTATGGTTAACAATAGGCTTCTTTTTGTTTTAGAGTCGAAGAATTTGTTAAATGATCAACAATGTGGCTTCCGTAAATACAGAAGTTCACTAGATCATTTAATGAATTTGGAGCATTGTATTGCAGAGGCATTTGCCAATAAAGAATTCATGATAGGGGTGTTCCTGGACATCCATAAAGCCTATGACATGACCTGGCGACACGGTATATTAATGAAGCTCTCTGCTTATGGTTTAAGAGGAAATTTGCCTGTTTTTATTTCAAATTTCTTAAGGGACAGAACTTTCTCTGTCAAATTGCCCCGTAACGTAACATCGGATATATTTATCCAGGAAAACGGGGTGCCACAGGGAAGTGTGCTTAGTCCTACTTTATTTAGTATTATGATCAATGATATTCTGTCATCAGCTCCCATCCCGAGGAATCTTAAATACTCGCTCTACGCTGACGATTGTGCAATATGGCACTCTTCCCGTAATGCACAATTTTCGGCTGGGCGGATTCAAGCAGCCCTTGACTCCGTCCACCAATGGGCCTTGCAGTGGGGATTTAAGTTTTCCGTCCGTAAGTGTGCCGCTATAGTTTTCACTAATCGTAACGTACCTAATTTGTGCTTAACTTTGGATAACCAGGCGGTACCTTTTCAAAATTCTGTAAAATTTTTAGGAATACATTTTGATCGTAGAATGAATTTTAAACTTCACGTTAATACTTTGCTTGCTCGTTGTCATAAACCGTTAAATGTCCTCAAGTACCTAGCGGGTACTACCTGGGGTGCCGACAGAAAATCTTTATTAATGGTGTATAAGTCCCTTATTCGATCAAAGCTAGACTATGGCGCACAGGTGTATGGCTCCTGCATCTGATGCCACGCTGAAAGGATTGGATGTGTTACAGAATAAATGCTTGCGAATGTGTCTTGGAGGCTGTCCGGTGTACCCGTGTAGCTCGTATGGAAGTGGAGGCGAATGTGCCTCCCCTCCGTATTCGCCGTGACCACCTGGCATTTTCGTATGGACTACGAACATTAAGGAAAAGCAATATCGGCAATGTGGCCTGTACCCCCCTGCGTCAATACCACCACCTTCTGCGGGGGTGCGTCGGCCACTTGCCGCTCGCCTCCACTTACTGACTCAGGAGCTTGGTGTCGACCCCAGTGACTGTGACAAGTTGGTGCTAAAAAATATAGCGCCTTGGGAGCCACCCAGCTTTACAGTGGATGTATCATGGCTCCCAGCACCAAAGGCCAAGGCGCCGGAGGCGGAGGTCCACCACTTGTTTCGTAACATCATTGTTCGTCACTTGGGGTCCCATCAATTGTACACCGACGGCTCCAAGTCGAGTGAATGTGTGGGTGCAAGTGTGTGGTCGACTGAATGTGCCCTCAGGTATCGGTTGCCGACCCATACATCTGTGTTTACTTCAGAACTCTTTGCTATTGACAAAGCCATAGACTATGCTCTCAATTCTAGGCATGACTCATTTGTCATTTTTTCAGATTCAAAATCAGCCCTTCAGGCAATTGCATCTTGTACTACGGACTCTCACGAGATCCAGGGCCGCATCGTTAATAAGTTGCATTCATGCAACAAGTCATTCACGCTGATCTGGGTGCCTGGTCATTGTCGTATCTACGGCAATGAGCAGGCTGACTTACTTGCAAAGTCGGCTGTAGAACTCGAGGAGACTTGGGACGTTCCTCGTGATCTACGGTCGAGTCTCTCTCGGAAAGAAATCAATAAATCTTCTGTGGCAAGGTCAGTGGACCAGACTAAATATTCCAACTTGTAAGCCGTACCTGGGCGACTGGGACACTGCCAACCGTCCCAGTCTCCTAGAAGAAAAAAGTGTTGGCACGGTTACGGCTTAATGCCACCATTTTAACCCACATAAAACCATATATGGAAAGACGCTTCCCACCGCACTGTAACATCTGTAATGCGGTGTTATCTATCAGTCATATCATCCTGCGCTGTCGGCGATTTATTCGTGAACGTGCTTCACTTATAAATTACTGCGGCGCAGTAGACGTCCCCTTCACCCTTTCCACCATCCTGGGTGATGGGGACATTGTTATGACTGATAAATTGATGGCTTTCTTGAGAGAGACCGGACTGATCAGAGTGATGTGACTTTTTTACTGTGTGGTTATGGTTTTTATGAAGAGTAAATATGTATATATTGTAATATTAATTAGGGTTGACAGTTGACATATTTTAAATAGTTCCTCCTCCCACCGATCTATTTCCAATATTGATGTCCCCTACATTAAGCCAAGTTCCTCGCCTGACAGTCACCAGCTGATGAGTGCAAGTGTGCAATATAGGAAGGTATTGGGCACTTGCAGTCGATGGTGGTCTGCTGGGCGAGGTTCTTCACTTTCTGTACAAATTATGTAAATACATTATATTATCTTGCTTAAGTTATTCTAATTAGGGACGACAGCTGACGTATATGGAAATGTTCCTGACTCGTCTGGTTCCCTTTCATATATTGATGTCCCCTATATTAGGTTGTGCCTCGACTGACAGTTACCAGGTGATGAGTGCAGGTATGTAATGTAGAAAGGCATTACATATCTGCAGTCGATGGTGTTCTGTTAGTCGAGGTATTTTTACCATTAGTGTAGGTCTAGTTATTTGTCTCTGTAGGATTTGGTATAGGTTAGCGATTTGTCTGTTAGGTGATTAGTTTTAGGGTCTTTAGATTAGTTTGTCTTTATATTATAAGGTATAAAAAATATAAAACCAAGAAAAAATTAAAAAAATAAAAATACAAAAAAAAAAAATTAAATAAGATTAAAATTATTATATATATATGTACGTTTGCATGAAAATGTGTCTGTATGTATGCATGGAAGTGTGTGTGTGTGTGTGTGTGTGTGTGTGTGTGTGTGTGTGTGTGTGTGTGTATGTATATATATATGTTTGTATATATATATGTATATATGTTTAAATGTATATACATATATATATATAAATGGCCTTAATAACCAGGGGCTTCGGCCCCAATGGTTGATAGGCCGGAAAAAAAAAAAAAAAAAAAAAAAAAAAACACCGAGTTAGCTAGGGGTGGAGTCAGAAACTATACTCCAGGCAGCGCCCCTCAGGTAGAGACGATCTATGGTCGCTCTGATAGTGCAAAGGTAGAGACGATCTATGGTCGCTCCCATAAAAACCCGGTAGAGACGATCTATGGTCGCTCCCATAAAACCCCGGTAGAGACGATCAATGGTCGCTCCCGTGGCCCCCCGGTAGAGACGATCTATGGTCGCTCCCATAAAACTCGGGTAGAGACGATCTATGGTCGCTCCCCTAAAGCTCAGGTAGAGACGATCAACGGTCGCTCCCTCAGCACTCCGGTAGAGACGATCGATGGTCGCTCCCAGGGTATAGTGAGGAGAAAGACGTCTCCACGGCCGGAGGTTGAACTCCAGGGGTCTCACTCCGGAAATTCTCGGAGAGACCTCCCTGTTTTCCCCGGCCTCTCTTCCCTACGCGTGGCCTTTGAGAAGACCCACCTGTCGGGCCCCCGTGACAGCCGCTGCCGCAGTCCTCCCCTGACGGCGCCCCTGCTCGTGGGAGACCGCAGTCCGTCGCCTCTTCCGGCCCGCCCTAGGACACCCGGGCGAGACCTCACCACGCCCCCGCGACGCCGGGACCTGACCCAGAGGTTCCTAGACCTCTTCGGCCCCCGTCCTAAGGGCCTTACACCAGAGCCCAGTCCAGAAACCCCCGGACATGAGAGGACGCCCTCGCGAGTCGCCCCATGCCCTCTCGGCTTGCCCCACCCTGACGACGCCCTCAGTCCGACCGGATCACCGACGATGTGTCCGTGTTTCTCTTCATGAGGAAATACGAGTGACCCTATAACAATCGTGAAGTAGGTTAAGTGTGACTCCTTTTCTCTTAGAATAAGTATGGTGCAGTAATTTTATGTAATCTCCATTGGGGCCAACCAGGACATAATACCCAGTTGAAGGACGAGAATGTGGGTTGAGACCTCAAGTGAATACGTATCTCTAGAGCCCGAAGAAAGACTAAAATATTATTGGAGTGTTATTGGCTAAGCTCTGAGTAATATGGTGGAATAGATTTACGAGTGTTCCGACTTTGTTACGCGTTGTGAAGCGAGAGTCTACATAACATATCGGGGAGATGTGTAATGAATAAGTTGTGCCGACAGAAACCTATTGCCACCAAAACAACAAGGACGGCGAGTAATAACGATATTCCCCTGCTCCGCACACTATTCATAAAAACTCTCTCTCCATTCCTCGCTCCCACCCTTAAAGTCAAAATAAGAATCAGAGTTAATTGTCAAAGAATCTTCGCCAACAGAAAACACCTAAACTCCCTTGCTAATATCGGGCATCTCTAAATTTTACCATAACTTTCTCCTCGCCGTTTTAAGTCACTCTCCGTGTCTCCCCTACCTCCTCCTGGTGGATCACCAACCCCCCCCCTCTCCCCTCACGCGCTCCGCGCGCACGGGTATTTACTGCACTCCTGGTACTAAGATTTGTTGTATTGTCATTAGTATCTAGAAAGCTAGTATCCTGCGAGATACACAATATTTTAGATAAGGTTTTTGTATTGCTCTATATTGTGATGTAATGTCTACTGAAGTGTCCTGTGTCTGACTGAATTAATATACACGTATGGTGTTGCCGAAGGTTTTTATGTCCTACCTCTCTTTATTGCACTAGCTCCGGTCTCGAAAGAGGACCCCGCTCCGCGTTGAGTTGAACTGGTACGAGAAGTCGAGCCTAATTCAACTCAGCATTACAAAAATAAATAAATAAATAAATAAATAAAAATAAATACATGAATAAATAAAAAATACAGCAAACAACCTCCTCATCCTCTCCTGCGATGTTCTGTTCCTGTGTCTCCTCATCTTCAATTATTTCATTGGCAGTAACTGGAGGAGGCTGTATCATTTCCCAAATATCCTGGCCAGTAGTATCAGCAAAGCCAGCTCCGGGAATTTGCCTTGCCTCCGCTGCCTCAACTGTCTGTGGGTTACCAGGTACCGCCACGCGACGGTCCCCAGGCAGACGCTCCAAAATCTTACGCCAGGCATGGTGAACACTGAATAGCGGCAGGAGTAACATTGTTCCAGCAGTCTCTTATCAAGTCAATTGCCTGTTTCACACTGTAGTTTTTCCAATAACGAATCACTTTGTTCCGACTCATTATCCCCTTGAATCATGGCCTCATCTTCATCCTCATTATCAAGCAACTGCTGGATAAGAGCAGTGTCTTGTGTTGCCTACCGCATCTGCCTCAACTGCCTTGCAGAATAAGAAGCCTTCACAACTGATATGACCTCCTGGTCGAGGGGCTGAATCAAGGCAGTTGTGTTTGGTGGCAGAAACTCGACCCTTACATTAGGATGCGTGTCCCTTAGAAGTGGTGAATGTCCAGGGGCATTGTCGAGAAGCAGGCGAATGTTGAACCTTATGTTGTTTTCCTTGCAATAATTTTCCACTTGGGGAATGAACAAATCTTTTAACCAGTCATTGGAAAGCTTGGCAGACATATACCCCTTCTTTGATGTCATCCAGTGCACATTTAATTTGTCCATGTTGTATCCTTCGTAGGCCCTGGGTCTTTTTGCACTATGCACAACTGTAGGTTTCAGGAGACATGTTCCTGACGCATTCATAGCGAGCAGAAGGGTGAATCACTCCTTTATGGCTTTCCTACCACGAACTTTTTGACTTGGCAGTGATGAATGTTCGGCGAGGCATTGTTTTCCAGTAAAAATTTGTTTCATCCATATTAAAAATCTGATCGGGAGTGTACAAACCTTCCTGGATAATTTTCCTCAGCGATTCTGGGTAATAACGTGCAGCACTCGTGTCCCCACTTGCTGCTTCGCCCGATATTTTCACACTTTTCACTTTATGCCGACATAAACTTGTCTGCCCACCCTTTCGATGCTAGAAACACTGGTGGTTGTTCAACACACATCTTACGAGCCACAGACACATATATTTCCTTGACAGTCTCCGTAATTTCACGTGTATCAACTGCTAAGCTCCGCTTCGCCTGCCTCTCCAGATATCGGTGTAGCAGTTGTTCAGTTTTGAGCAATTGATTGTGGATTGCATGGCCTGAGCACCTGCTTCTGTTGGGGTAAGTTTCATATGGGCCTTGATATGGTCACGCTGTCGGTAAATACCACACACTGTCGATTCATTTATCCCGAATTTCTTTCCCACACTGACTTTTGTTTCTTCCTTGTCTATTAACTTCATTATCTCAAGTTTCTGCGCGTAATTTAAGTTCTTTCGTCTTTTAATTTCTCTTTTAGGTGCTGCCGCATTACGCTGTGCAATGGTAGGAGGACGAGGCCGAGGTGTGTCTGCCATTCTTCGAGCACTTAAAATGGCTTCTGTCCACACCTGTGACCCACTGGTCGCACTTGTTAAGTCCCAGGGGATTCTTCCCCAGCTCGTGGCCAATCACAGTGCTGTGACGTCACAACCGACGAGCGCGGGAACCCTCCGCTCTGGGTGATGACGCTTTGCGAGGGCTTTTTGAAACTTTATCAATTTTTTCTTTTCCCTTTTTTCGTGATAACGTGCATTTTGACCTCGATAGACGTGTTTTGGCAGCTTTTTAGGTGCTCGTGATAGCATTAAATAGTGATAGCAAGACCCGTTATAGTAGAGGGTTGACTGTACAGTATATATATATATATATATAATATATATATATATATATATATATATATATATATATACAGTATATCATCTCATCAGCTGTTTGAGAGTCCACTGCAGGACCGGCCTATCCCAACCGAAGTGGGGACGATACAGCCAATATATCTCTGCCAAGTGGCTTAGGCTGTCTGGTAGAGATTGTACGGTATGTAGGGTAAGAAGTGCTTGTAAGTGTAATTGTAGTCTTGGAGTGGCTTTGGATGTGTCTGTAGTCTGTGAACCAAGTGTAATCGGCCCGTGCAAGCCGACTGGGTGCAAGCATACTTTATAGAATGTGACACTGGTTCAACCACAGCACCCCTTGTGTCTGCCAATGTAGTAAGTGGCCGGAAGAACGCTCCCAAAGTTTATCGCCCTGGCGGGGCGCGAACCCTCGTTCTTCAGTGTATGAAAACGCACACTTTACCACTGTGCCACAGAGGCTCCATATATGTACAGTATATACATATACATATATATATATATATATATATATATATATATATATATATACAGTCGGCGCAATGGAAGTCTGGACCCTCTAATTTGCACCATATATTTGGTAGGGTCCAAGAAATATTGTAGGAAAATTCCTGTAATCGGCGGATTTTTTTTCTGGTGGCTTCTAGCAACTTTACAGGCTTAACACCACATGCTGTGAGTTTATGAGCTCAGTCCCTGCCTGACTTTGGATGGGAAAGCACATCATATTTTCTTGTCTGGCCCTTTTTAATTTCAAAGCTCTCGTTTTCACACCCTCCTTTGCCTTAGTGAATCATTGAAGATGAGTCCCAAGCCACTAACTGATGTAGAAAAAGCCCAAATTTTAACTATGAGAAAGGAAACTATAAAAATTAAGGATATTTGTATTCGAACTGGACGAGGAAAATCTACCGTTATGGCACTCCTCGCTGCTGCCCGCCATCTGCCAAAAAACACAATTCCCCAACATAAAGACAGGCCAGGACCTAAAAGGAAGACATCACCAACTATAGACAGGTTACTGAACCAAGCTGTGATAAAAGACCCATGTTTGACTGCTAGACAACTGAAAAATATGTACCCAGAATTGCTGAAAGATGTGTCTGAAAGAACCATACAGCATCAACTTCAGAAAGACGTCAAGATCCCCAGTCGTCCTGCTGCACTGATGCCTCTCCTTAATTTTTACATTTTCCTCTCTCATGGTTAAAATTCGGGCTTTTCTACATCAGTTAGTGGCTTGGGACCCATCTCCAATGATTCACTAAGGCAGAGGAGGGTGTGAAAACGAGAGCTTTGAAATTAACAAGGGCCAGGCAGGACAAAAAAATCTGACGTGCTTTTCCATCCAAAGTCAGGCAGGGACTGAGCTCATAAACTCACAGCATGTGGTGTTAAGCCTTTAAAGTTGCTAGAAGCCACCAGAAAAAAAATCCACCGACTACAGGAATTTTCCTACAATATTTCTTGGACCCTACCAGTAATCCCTCTAATATCCGAATGCCGAATATCCGAACATCCCCACTAATCGGACATAATCGTCCCGGGATCCAATATTCCCAAAATGGTCCGAAAACCGCAAAAAAATCGAGAAAAAAAAAAATTTCCCGCCTATAATTTGAACTTGCCGTGCATGGCGCGGGACAGCTTTGTTGTGGCATGGCATTCCTCTGACGTCCGATAGAGCACCTCTGCATCCTCCCCACTTTCCGCCTGTCTCTCGCTGCAAGTGCACGCTCGTCGTCATGGCTGCCCACGTGCTCACTTTTGTGGTGGTTCCTTACCTGCTGCAGGCACTCCTGCTGCTCTCGGGCCTCTTATTAGTGTGTGTGATGATGGCCCCGCCACCTGAAAAGAGGAAGAGAGTGGTGTTGACTCTGGAGAAGAAACGGGAGATATTGGAGAAAGTAGATGTGGGGTGGTCTTCTTCCCGCATCCTCCGCGAGTTCAACCTGGCCCGATCTACTTTGTTCGATATCAAGAGATCCCGAGACAAACTCATGCAATACACGGCTGACTTCTCGTCGAGAAGCAAACACAACGTGGAGAGGAAGGTGATGTTTACTCCCAAGTTTGCTGAAATCGACCGCTCCACGTTGATTTGGTATCAACAGCAACGTGCTGCTAGTGTGATGATACGTGGTATGGAGCTGAAGGCTGCTGCTGAGAAGTTCACCAGGCTTCACGATGCCCTAGACTTCAAGGCATCCGAGGGTTGGCTCTTCGCGTTCAAGTTACGGCATGGCCTTACCAACCGTAAAGCTCATGGTGAAGCTTTGGACGCTAACGAGGATGGAGTTGATGAGTTTCGGCACAAGGTGAAGGGCTTGATCAACAGGGAGGGCCTCACTCTCGGTCAAGTCTACAATGCTGACGAAACTGGTTTATTCTATTGCTCTTTGCCAACAAACACTGTAGCCGAGGAGACGGAGAAGCGTGTACCTGGCCGCAAGCTCTCCAAGCAACAGATATCTGCTTTGTGTTGTGCCAATGCTAACGGCATGCAATGGCTTAAGCCCGTTATTGTTGGCCGTGCAAAGCAGCCTTGGTGTCTTCGTGGGGTGATGGATGTCCTTCCTGTTGTCTGGTACCATTCATTGAAGGCATGGTTTACAGCCCAGATCTTCAGAGACTGGTTCCAACGCCACTTCGTCAAGGAGGTTATCAATTACCAGACGAAGACACTGGGAATCCCACGCAACCAGGTAAAGACCCTCCTTCTCCTTGACAATGCACCTGCCCACCCGTGCGACAAGGAATTGGTGGCTGAGAATGGCCGGATTAGGTACATGTTTCTGCCACCTAATACGACTGCTTTCATCCAACCAATGGACCAAGGAGTGATCGTGGCAACAAAGCACCTATACCGCCGGAAGTTCCTGGACGAGGTGATGGTTGTTCTCGAGGACGAGGATGAGCGCAGGGAGGGACAGGACACGCGAGGCCAGCGGACTTTGGAAAACCTTTGCTGCTACAACATCAAGTCTGCAATCTACAACTGGGCCAGTGCATGGAAGGAAGTCCCTGTCAAGACTCTAGAAAATGGTTGGTCTCGTCTGCTTCTCGGAACAGATGTGGAGTACGATTTTCTAGAGTTTGACGTGGATGACTTCCATGCACGACTACATACGCATGGCGACGATGTTGATGTGGATGATGTGCGTGAGTGGTTGGATGACAACGAGGGCGATCCTGGGTATCAGACATTGTCTGATATCGAGATAGCATCTTCAGGTGCAGGTGTCAGTACCCAGCTTGAAGATTTCGACGAGGACGGCGACGATGATGCGGACTCCTCTCAGCATGACACTACTCCAGCCATCCCCAAGCTGAGTGCACTCCGGGAACACCTAGAGTTCGTTCTCGACTACCTGGAACACCCGGACTGCGACAGGGAGATGGGGCCCTTGGGACTTGTGGAGGAAGTGCATTCTTTCAGGCAGCGCATCATCAATCGTCAGAATCGTCGGTCCTTGCGTCAATCAACCATGGACAGTTTTTTCAGGCCCGTGACTCCTGCTGTGCCCAGCCCTGGCTCCACTCCGTTGCCTCCCCAAGACAGGCCCTCATGCTCCGAGCCACAGCCCAGCACATCAGCCACAGTGGAGTCACTGCTCGACATGAGTTTGCATCTATCTTCAGAGTCGTCTGCAGTGGGTAAACCATCACCACGACCCAGCGACGCACCCCAAGGTCACCTGCCAGTGATACTCTCGGACTCTGACAGTGATTAAACAGCAAGAACTTCTCCACTAGACCACACGGGAATTTACAGTGTTGTGCAGTGAAAAAAACAGTGTGTTGTGTTAAGGATTTACAGTTGTGAGTGAAAAGACAAATTTGGAACAAAATTTAACGTAAATAGACTTGTTTGTTTTTGCTTTAGAAAATGGTTAGAAGAGTGGGAAAAGTTAACCCCTAAAACGTGGCCATGGACAGCCAACCCCCCCCCAGGTGGCGGGGTTGGATCGCGGTCTGAGTACCTGTAGGAAAATATTAGCCAAAAATCAGAGATTAACCTAGAACATTATACTTGGTATGGCAGATAATACTTACATTCAGCTTTCTCCAGAGACAGGTGTTGAGCCTTCGTGGACTACCCAAGGACTTGTGGAGACTTGCAAAGTTGGGTAACAAAATCTTCACTTTCACACCTCCAGCAACCCGGTTTCCCCTCTACCACAGCCTCATTCTGTCACAGTAAACTTTATACTACAATGTACAGGTAGTTTGGAATCCATATTTGTACAATAAGCACTGAAAATAAGGCTAAAATCAACGAAGCGTACAGCCGACATGCAGTGCGGCTGCGGTCTTCCCGTCACTCAACAAACATTTCCATTTTCACAGCTAAAAACATGTATACTACATTATTTTCAATCATATTACTTCCCAAAAGATCACCGCGGCGCGCTTTTATTCTGCCCATCACTTTATTCTCGTTCCTGTTGGCCGCTCGCACTGACACGGAAGAGCTAGAACTCGCCATAATGTCACTTTGAAAGCCTGCGGTAAACTGAATCTAAACAGGGGCAAACCGCGCAAAAAAAAGCTAGTGTGACAACTGGGGAAACAAGCGTTTCCTATTAGCATAAACTGCTTGTGAGAGGAGAGCGCAGATTTACAGTTCTGAGCAGTCAGAGCGCTGCCATATATCACAGCCAGGCTGGCCGGGCCGTGGGGGGGTGGGAGGGGGGAAAAAACGCAATACTTGGCAACAACGGAGGTCAGTAGTACAAAGGTCAAGTATGCTAATTGTAGCTAAAGGGTGGTGGTACTGATAGACAATACCAGCTGGAACATCCTTGCCCGCGTTTATTCAAAATTAACTTGAATCGCTATCGCGACGATCTGCCGTTATGTCCTTTTTGGCGATCGTCGCAAAAGCGACGATCCGCGTTTAAAGGGTTAAAGTGCAGAGTGCAACACTTAGTAAGTTACAATGGAGCATAAGTTATTCAAGAGTGCGCACTGTGAAGAGAACGGACTTCTGAGTGCGATTGACTAAGTTCAGTGCAAGACTTCATGAACAGTGTACTGGCAGTGCTTCAGGAAATCCTTCTTACTGTCAGAGTCCGAGAGGAGGTGGTTATTCATCGAGATGGCCATGGACTTGCTGTAAGTAGGCAGAATGTTTCATACTGTACATTTTTCCATACTATACTTACCTCAAACACCTCATTTCACTCTTTAATGTCCTTTATTGGTGTGAATAGGGTGTTAGGAGCTATGCATGTGCAGTAGGAAGGTGTTTTTCTGAGTTAGGCTAGGTTAGGGTCCATAAGTACCAGTCCAGGAGCCAGTAACCAGAATGTTTAATATTGTATGAACCTACCTCAAAACTCTCATTTTATGCTTCTTTTGCATTTATTTCAGTCATTTAGGTGCCTTATTGGTGTGATTTGGGTCTTAAATAGGTGCTATGCATGTCCAGAGGGAGTTGTATAGGTGTTTCTCTGAGTTAGTGTCCATAAGTACAAGTCCATAAGCTGGGGCCCAATATCCGGACAGGACCACTATCCGGACCTGCCTATGACCCTATTATGTCGGATATTGGAGGGATTACTGTATATGGTGCGAAATAGAGGGTCCAGACTTCCATTGCGCCGATTGTATATATATATATATATATATATAGATATCATCATTATCATCATCATCTAATCCAGTGTTGCCCCATGAGGAGCGCAGGAGCCCGGGGCTAGGCAAGTTGGTCCTTACATTTAAGATGAGAGTGACCAGCCTCACTCATCCCTGAGTCGCAGTACATGAGCAATAAACCCCAACCATCCCTTGGATATAAACCTGCACTGGCTCAGTCTGATTGGAGCACCCTAATTACCCACAAAAGCACCAGGTGCCATAATTAACCACCCAGCATAGTAAACGGTTTCTTGGTGTACAGGAAACCATTTGGCTTGTCACTCAGTGTAGAGTCACCCATTGACAGAAGGAAAAGAAAAGAATGAAGGAAAGAAAGCAGAAAGGAAGAGAGAAAAGACAGCAGCACTACATCAAGTGAGTGGATGGTGATATATATCTCTGTGAATAACATAATGATATCACTAACCCTATGCTTGAAGTCTGGGTGTGCTAACCCCCACGTGCAAGATGACGCAAAACAAGTCAAAATGGTGTTAGGCTGACAAGGAATCGATGACGCACTGTGACACACTTGTTAGTGTTGGTCTGAAGAAATTGTCAGTTAGTCAATTTTGGACACAAATATTCACCAAAATTTAAGTTATAACATGAAGTGTGTCGATCTTTGCTGTGTCATAGGGGAGGGTGGCTGTTTCAAGGCCAACACTCTAAAACAGTCAGCTTTCGGTTGGGGGTGACAGGTGCATGCACACACATGATTTTTGGCGATTTACTCAAAAATTAATGGTCTTATCAAAATTCTGAAGGCACTACATGAAAGCTCATGAAATTCTGTATATAGACATAGACTTAGCTCATGCATGGTGCAGGCAAAATATTGCGATAGGGTTTTGGCAAGTTATTTTCACTGTGGAAACATTATTCTCACAGTATTTCGGTACTTTCACTGTACTTTTACTTATTAGTTTTGCGTGTTTTTATTAGCGTATCGTATAGTATAAACATCAGCAAAAATGATTATATACTTTTTATACCAATATAACCAATTTCTGAGGCAAATAAAATCCATGGGAATGTGTTTCTTTGTGTGTGAGTCCAGGCTGCTCTCGTGACATTTTCTCTGATCATGTCACGCAAACTTACAGAAAACTTCAGGTGCTTGAAGGGGTTAAGTAACTTATAGTTGGTTGTTGTTGTAGAAGGTGCAGTTGCCAGATAGTACTCTCTTAAATAATTATCAGTAGGTTAGTGAGGGATGTTAAAGTTATAGGAAGTGAGGAGTGTGGCAGCAGCACAAACTATTGCTTTGTGATATGGTGCTTAAAGAACGAGTGATGAAAAAGAGGACTTATGTATCTAGGAGGAAAATTTGGAAGCTGAAAAACCAAGTAGTAAGGGATGCCTTCTCTAGCAAGTTGAGGAGAGTGGTGGCTGAACAGGGAGCTGTAGACAGAGGTGTTAATGAACAGTACAAAGCTCTCAAGAACAATCTCTTGAGAGTTACTGATGTAACATGCGGTTGGACAAGAGGACCACCAAGACATAAAGTAACTTGGTGGTGGGATGAGGGTGTAGAAGCTGCAGTTAAGGAGAAAAGCAGGCTTTTCCAGGAATGGAAAAAGGGTGGTAGCAAAGAGGAATATTTGGCTTCCAAGCGTAGAGCTAGAAGAGAGGTATGCAGGGCAAAGTCTGAGTCACAGAGACTTTTTTACTTTATAACCTAAATCATGGGGAATGGAAAAATATGATATTTAGGGTGGCAGGTCAAGTGCAGAGGGATAATCGGGATATTATAGGTGAGCAGTGTGTGAAGAATGATGAAGGAAGGGTAATGGTGAACAGTGAGGATATTAAAGATGCATGGAGAGAGCATTATAACTGGTTGTTGAATGAGGAGTTTGACTGGGACAGGGAAGGTTTGGAGCCAGCAGATCCAGTGTCTGGCCCTTGGCCTTTGATTGATGCTGCTACTGTGAGTGAGGCAATAGGCAGGATGAAGGTGGGGAAGGCAGCAGGTGTGTCTGGGTTGACTGCCGAAATGTTGGAGGCCCCAGGCGATATAGGGGTGAGGTTAGTCACTGACCTGATAAATAGGATTATTTATGAGTGTGTTGTCCCAGATGATTGGCTGAAGAGTGTAATTGTAAATATGTATAAAGGAAAGGGTGATGCCCTGGAAAGAGGAAATTATAGAGGTATAAAGCTTTTAGATCAGATAATGAAGGTAATGCAGAGAGTTTTAGAAGGTATGACAAGAGAAAGAGTGAATATTGATGAGATGCAGTTTGGGTTTATGCCAGGTAGGGGGACCACTGATGCCATATTCATTGTTCGACAGCTTCAGGAAAAATATATTGGTAGGAGAAGGGATCTTTATTTTGTTTTTGTTGATTTGGAAAAGGCCTTTGACAGAGTCCCTAGAGAGGTGGTGAAGTGGGCAATGAGAAAGCTTGGCTTGGAGGAGTGGCTGGTTAGGGTGGTTATGGCTATGTATGTGGGTGGTCACACCCAGGTAAGAATGAATGGAGAGTTGAGTGATGAGTTTTCCATGAATGTTGGTGTGGATCAGGGGTTTTGAGTCCCATGTTGTTTATCATGGTATTTGAAGCCTTTTCACGTGACTTTAGAAACGGACTCCCGTGGGAGTTGTTGTATGCTAATGATTTGGTGTTGATTGCAGAGAGCGAAAGGGAGGCGGAGGAAAGGTTAGGAAGTGGAGAGATGGTATGGGGCACAAGGACTTAAGGGTAAATTCAGATAAAACAAAAGTGATGATATCTAGGGTTGGTGGCGGTACTGTCAAAGACGAGGGAGAGTGGCCATGTGCAGTTTGCCACAAGGGCATGGGTGGGAAGTAAGTCCATCTTGGGCGGTGCTTGTGAAAAATGTGTGCATAAGAGATGTAGTGGTATCAGAGGTAGACTGAGATAATGCTGATTTTATGTGTACAATGTGTCGAGGAGAGCAGGTGGAGATTGTCAGATGTGAAAGGATTGAACTTGCTGGTGAATCTCTTGAGTGTGTGGAAGAGTTTTGTTATTTGGGAGACATGTTGCGTGCTGGAGGTGGGGCTGGAGCTAGCTCTGTGGCTAGGGTGAGAAGTGGTTGGAAGAAGTTCAGGGAGCTCCTGCCTCTTCTGACATTGAGAGGACTCTCCCTACATGCTAAGGGGTCTTTGTATGCAGCATGTGTTAGGAGTGTAATGCTGTATGGTAGTGAGACCTGGGCAGTGAAGGAGGAGGATATTCGTCAGCTCAGACGTACAGAAATGACAATGATTAGGTGGATGTGTAGTGCGTCCCTGTGTCCAAGGTCTGGGGGGGCTGGGTTTACGATGGAAGAGTTGAGAGGTAGGATGGGACTGGAGTGTATTGATGTTGTGATGAGGAGAGGTAGATTGAGATGGTTTGGACATGTAGAGAGGATGGGGGATGATGATTGGGTGAGGAAGGTGAGAAGTGTTAATGTTGGGGGTGGGGTTATGAGGGGTAGACCGAGAAAGACATGGGACGAGGTCATTAAGTGTGACCTCAGGGTTAAGGGACTGAACAGGGAGGTTGCAATGAATCATGCAGCATGGAGAGCCGCCATTAGAAAACCAAGGCCGACGCATGCAACCATATTGGAGTCTTTAAAAATGAAACGAATGAAACGCTGACAGTGTATATATATTTTATTTTGTTGAGACCTAAGACTAAAGAAGTGTCTATAATAGGAAAGTAATATACAGGTATCTCTTACTTTGCCTTCTTTTACTATTACTCTTACAGCCAGGAATTTGTGATCTATTACTGTTACTTTGAAAACCCTGGAATAGCCTAGTACTATTAAATACTATTATTACCCCATGTCTGATCAGAGTCAGGTAAGAATTGTACAGTGCTGTTCATTCCCATTAAATATGCTTTACTAATTTCCTTTCCAGGTTGTTAGTGTTCGCTGGTGACCACTTTGATGTAGGTTTTGGGGGTAGGAGAGGCAATGTTTCCAAGATGACAGACCTGTAAGTAATATTCCCCTTAATATTAGTTATTTCTAACTTGCGGAATTCTCAAATCACAGTGTGTGCTCAGTCTTATAAAGCCACGATTTAGGAGATTCCACTGTATTGTGAGAATTAGGTGAATGGTAACAGTATTCTTCAAAAAATTTTCTATCTATCTCTATCTATTGCCAGACGCCTCAACTCCGTTTGGGTTGGCCAGTTTTTATTATACCAAAATACTGTAATGATATAGTTACAGACACATAGACAGATGCATAAGCTTCTGCATCTGCAAATATGCCATCAGCCTTGATAACACTTTCAGCCACTACTGTACTTTCATTTTAAATAAAACATCAATTAGAAATCTTGCATATATCAGCTTAATATTAGGGGGAAGAACCACTTCACTGTGCAGTAACAAAAAACGTAACTTGTTGCAACAGAATACAACTTATCCAAAAATAAAGCCTCTCTGACTTTATAAAAATAACAACATATGGTATCTCACAAAATAAGAATTTCAACTACAAATACTTAACAATATCAAACTTATTTCAGATTAACTGGTCCCCCAAGTAGTGCATCATTTCTAGGATGGATGAAAAAAAAAAAAAAAAAAAAAAAAAACACTCCACTTGCAAGTTACATGGTCTGACTGTGAGCAGGCTAAGCCAAATATGATGTCACTCCAGTCAGATGTATTCAGTTCCTGTGTGTGTGTGTGTGTGTGTGTGTGTGTGTGTTTACCTAGTTGTGATATACAGGAATTTTTCTCCTTGAAGGTTGGGTTGAAACAGGGATGTGTCATGTCTCCATGGTTGTTCAGTCTGTACATGGATGGGGTAGTAAAAGAGGTACAAGGTAGGGTAGTGGATGTTGGAGTGGCCCTGGGTAGAGAGGATAGTGTTTGGAAACTCCCTGTACTGTTGTTTGCAGATGATACTGTGTTGTTGAGTGAAGACGAAGGGGAGCTGCAAGGCTTGGTGGATGAGTTTGGGAGAATGTGTAAGAAATGGAATCTAAAGGTGAATGTAGGGAAGAGTAAAGTGATGGTCTTGAGAGAGGTGAAGTCAGTGAATGTACAGCGAGGTTGAATGGTGAGGAATTGGAAAATGTGAGTACGTTTAAGTACTTGGGTAGTGTGATGAGTAAGGATGGAGGTTTGGAGGGTGAAGTGCTTGAAAGGGTACAGCAGGGAAGAAAGGTTGCTGGTTCTTTGAAAGCAGTGATAAGAAACAGGGAAGTAAGCATGGAAGTGAAAAAGTTACTACATGACAGTATTGTGATACCAACTCTAACGTATGGAAGTGAAGCTTGGACGTTGTTGGGAAGACACAAGTCAAGAGTTAGAGCAGTGGAAATGAGTTATTTAAGAGGAGCCTGTGGAGCCACATGGAGAGACAGGCTGACAAATGAGGATATAAAGGAGCGTTGTGGTGTGGATGTGGATGTGATAGGAAGCATTATGAGGAACACACTGAGGTGGTTTGGCCATGTGGAGAGGATGGAGGGTGAGAGACTGACAAAGAGAGTGTATGTGAGTGAGGTGGAGGGGGGAAGAGGGAGGGGGAGGCTGAGGATGAGATGGAGGGATGGGGTGGAGAGGTATATGAGAGAGGAGGGTGTGAGTTGGGAGCAGGGGAGTGAAATGGCGGGGGACAGGGCGACATGGAGGCGATTTGTTTGTGGCCACCCCAAATGGGATTGAGGCGTCTGGCAATAGATAGACAGATAGATATACAGGAAATGAGCTACGCTCATCGGGTCCCGTCTCTTTTTCTCATTAAGTCAAATTTTGCTTTGAACTCGTTTTAAGTTTTTAGACTGGACAATCGCTTTGTCCAGGCTGTTCCACAAGTCTATGCATCTATATGGAAAGCTATATTTCAAACAACTTGGCTTTTTCAGTTTCATTCCGTTTTCTCTTGTTACTCTCCCATCCCATACAAACAGATCATTTTTATCAATTTTATCTAGTCCCATCATGGCCCTGAACACTGCACTCATGTCACCCCTCTCTCTCCTTTCTTCTAAGGAAGGCAGGTCAAGCTTTTCCAGCCTCTCTCTGTAAGACTGATCTGCCAAGCTGTGGACCATCTTGGTTGCTGTTCTTTGTATTCTATCTATCTATCTATTGCCAGATGCCTCAATCCCGTTTGGGGTGGCCACAAACAAATCGCCTCCAAGTCGCCCTGTCCCCTGCCATTTCACTGCCCTGCTCCCAACTCACACACCCCTTTCTCATATACCTCTCCACCCCGTCCCTCCATCTCATCCTCGACCTCCCCCTCCCTCTTCCCCCCTCCACCTCACTCACATACACTCTCTTCATCAGTCTCTCACCCTCCATCCTCTCCACATGGCCAAACCACCTCAGTGTGTTCCTCATAACGCTTCCTATCACATCCACATCCACACCACAATGCTCCTTTATATCCTCATTCATCAGCCTGTCTCTCCATGTGACTCCACAGGCTCCTCTTAAATAACTCATTTCCACTGCTCTCACTCTTGACTTGTGTCCTTCCAACAACGTCCAAGCTTCACTTCCGTACGTTAGAGTTGGTATCACAATACTGTCATGTAGTAACTTTTTCACTTCCATGCTCATTTCCCTGTTTCTTATCACTGCTTTCAAAGAACCAGCAACCTTTCTTCCCTGCTGTACCCTTTCAAGCACTTCACCCTCCAAACCTCCATCCTTACTCATCACACTACCCAAGTACTTAAACATACTCACATTTTCCAATTCCTTACCATCCAACCTCGCTGTACATTCACTGACTTCACCTCTCTCGATCTTATTTATATCTTTCTTCTTGTGTGGGGACCACACTACTGCCGCATATTCCAACCTAGGGGGGATCATGGCCAATATCAATTTTGTGTGTGTGTGAGAGAGAGAGAGAGAGAGATGCATGCATGCACATACACTACATAAACATGTGTGTGCCAGCACACGTACAGTACACTGTTATAACATTTGTTAGTTGGTTAGGTGTTTATGGTACATTTTGGTAGAGATATAAAGGAAATAAGGTTGCTTTGAATGAGTGGCCAGAAGCAATTAGATCTTTACAATGATTTTTCAGTACTTTTATAGTGCTGTATTCAAGAACACCACACAGTAATCTGCCACTGCAAATTACTGATGCTACTTGATGGCCCCTTGTATATACAATATTTTCTTTAATATTATATACCTGTTAACAGAAATCACAGTAACTTGTGACACACTTACACAAGTAATTTCAAATTAACCAAACTGGCTTACATCTGAGAACTGCAATACAAAAACTTAAACACTGTATTCTCAAGAATAATTCTTCAGGATATTTTCCATTGCAGTAATGTGGATATCAGTGCTTTCCTAACAATTCTGTAATTTTGACCTTCACTACAGAGGAACCTTTGGAAATGTGTTGTTTTGTTGTGTACACTGAAGCAGCTTGGTATAGAACAGTACGACCCCTTCACAAGTACAGTACTGTAATGCAAAAATTTGGGGGTAGGGTAGTACATGCAAAGCATGCCGTCACTTGAGGCGGATATGGTCTGCTCCCAAGTGTATACTGTGTTTGTTATATTTACTTTTTGGTACAGATTTAAGGGAAAAACATAAATTTGGTCAAGTGGCCAGAGGCATATTGTAATGGTTTCCCTATACGTTTATACTGTGGTTATTTACAACACAGTACTCTGGCATTATCAAATACAGTATACCTCCATTGTAACAAACTAATTGAGAGGAAGCCAGGTTCACTAAAGCCGAACCTTTATTAAATCCGAGGGTTCTCCCCCCTTTCACATAGAAATTCAAGCATGTTGGGAAAAAATGCATATAATATCACAATATCATATTCTAGTACTAAAAATGAAAACTATACCAATTTTACACTGACTTGGCTCATAATATTGCTCATTTGAAACTTATTTCACATCCTTGTCATAGCACTTCTTCATGGCTAGTACATTATTACTATAATTATTATTACAACTTGGCAATCACATTGGGGAGAGAGCAATTTCGGTTCAAAAGGGCTGTGTAATGCGCCCCATGTAATGACCATCATTTGATATAGCCGGAGAACAGTTTGATGGGCTCAGAGGCATTCGGAAGGGCCATGTGATACGCCCCGTTTAATGACCATTGGTATAGCCGACAAAAGTTCAGTGGGCTCCGAGGTGTATTGTTAAATCTCAAATCTATTATATCATGGTTTGTTTTAGTGAGAGTCTACTGTGCAGTCGCCCCAAGAAGTAATGGCAGTGTTTCAGATTACTTTGGTAACTCTGAAACTACCTTGTGTTCAGTAAAACTTAATGAAAACAGTATAAGGTTAAAAAAAATCTGTACATACATCACACTGTATCTTAAAAATTACATAGTATATGACACTAAGAATTCTGTAAAATGAATGAGGCAATTACAGTTACTGTATATTAGAAGTTAACAATGTAAGATATGTTTTTCTAATCTGAATACAGTATGTAATGTACAGAAAAACCTCAATATAACGGACTTCAACATACAGTACTGGAATTCACTTTTATCAGACTCAAGGAACCAAGTGGACTAAATTCTTATATATCTGAAAAAGTATAACACCAGAAGCAGTCCGGACTGCCAGACCACAGTCCAGTGCGGCCATAGCGTCGCTCTTATTTTTCGGGAAAATTCTGCTTAATACGACTTCAATCTGGATCGGTAAGAGCCGACTTCCCCCTTTTTTAACAGTACAGTACAGTACAGTATCCATCCATCATCCAATCCTATGTTGCCCCATGTGGAGTGTAGGAGGCTGGGGCTAGACAAGTTGGTCCTGACATCTAAGATGAGAGTGACCAGTCACTCATCCCTGAGTAGCAGTACATGAGCAGTAAACCCCAACCACCCCTTGGATATAAACCTAAACAGGTTGAATCCAACTGGAGCACCTTATTTACCTACTAAACCACCAGGTGCCATAATTTGGTTATATGGTTACCGCCCAGTGTAGTAAATGGTTTCCTGGTGTACAGGAAACTATTTGGCATGTCACTCATTGTAGAGTCACCCATTGGCAGAAGGAAGGGGAAAGAATGAAGGAAAAAAAAGACAGAAAAGGGAGTGTCACCCATAGGCAGAAGGAAGAGGAAAGAATGAAGGAAAGAAAGACAGAAGAGGAAGGATGGAAGAGAGGAAAAAGCAGACACCCAAAGCAGCATTAAATTGACCTAGTGGATAGTGAGAGCACATTATTATTATTTTTTTTTTTAATGCGAGGAAGAAGGAACCAAAGGCCGCGAGCCTGCAATTGTTGTTCCTTACAAGAAAAAAACAAAATACAAGAGAGGGCCAAATTCAAGATCCGATCATTTCGAGATGCCTGGACACACTGCGTTTGAAAGACTGGAGATCATAGGAAGCAGAAAATACAGACAGAGGGGGACAGTTCCAGAGCTGACCTGTTGCATGAATGAAGGACTGGGAGTAACGGTTAACTCTTGCATTAGAGAGATGGACAGAAAAGGGATGAGAGTTTGCTGCTAGACGGGCGCTACGTGCCCATCATAGAGGTGAAGGAATGCATGCAGATAGTTCAGAGGAGCAGTGACCATTGAAGTAGCGGTAGAAAAGAGATAAAGATGCAACACTGCAACGAAGAGACAGAGGTTGAAGGGAGTCAGTAAGAGGAGGAGAGTTAATGAGACGAAAAGCCTTAGACTCCACCCTGTTGAGAAAAGCTGTATGTGGGGAGCCTCCCCACACATAAGAGTTGTACTCCGAACATGGGCGGATAGAACCCCTGTATAGAGTCAACTATTGTGCAGGGGTAAAGAAGGAACGGAGTCAGCTAAGAACACTTAATCTCTTGGAAGCAGATTTTACAAGAGATGTAATATGATCTTTGCAAGATAAGTCCCGAGTAAGTGAAACCCCAAGCATGTTCAAGGATGATGCAAGATTAAACAGAATATTATTAAACATTAGTGGGTATACCTGTGGAAGATTTAGTCGGGTTGATAGATGTAAGAACTGAGTTTTTGATGCATTAAAAACAACCAGATTATTTTTACCCCAGTCAGAGATACGAGCCAAGTCAGACATTAGGTGTGCCATAGCCTCATCCCTTGTTTGTTGAAGTAACTGCTGAGATGGACATTGCGGGAACCGAATGGAAAGGTGAAAGGTGGAGTCATCAGCATAAGAGTGGATAGGGTTAGATGTACCATTTGATTATTGTAGTGCATGTTTAATACAGTACAGTCCTGCAATGGTAGTGAAAACAGTTGGTGATGCCACGGTAAAAAACCATTGGTGGGACCCAGACTAATGTCTGATATAACGGAAAAAGTCTGGGTTAGCATGGGGAAGTCTAGATGTCGCTTTTATCAGACTTGCGCATTTTTAGGACAGGCTTGGCCCCAAACAGTCCTGTATAGCGAGGTTGTCCTGTATTACTCCATGCGCTGTGCACAGTATACTCCCATGTTCCTGTTGTATTTACTAGTTACTAGAATTTTAACTACAGATGGTCTAGTTTCAAGGACCAGTTAAGGAATATGCTCGTTACTGCAATACACTACTTGTTTTTTCAAATGCTACTGTACCCTACCCAAGGTAGCAGCTAGACTTTTCTATGTTTTATTCCTTGTCTTCCCCTCACTTAAGAACACTGTGATTAGCTACCTTATTCCCCCTTCATGTAAAGTTATTTTCAGTTGTAACGAGGTATGACAGGTTTTACCTTTTTCTCTTTCACTTGGCAATAAAGGACCAAAACATGAGCTTACAAACTTGCAATGTAAATGCACATACTTTTACTCTATCTTTTAACCCATAATATCTTTCTTTTTAAATGAACCACAATGTCCTGCATAACTGAAAAGGCTAATTTGGAAGAGTTGAATTTGGTGATTTGTTTAAGAATCTCTGCATTTTATTAATCTTGGTAATCATTTATGCACTGAGGATACTAGGCTATAACACAAGCTTTGCATTCTACAAGGAGCTCTGATGCCAGATTTTCATGGTTATATTTATATTTCATTCATTGATAGTTCTCTGGCTTATACTAAATTTTCAAGAGATTTTTCTTAATGGAAAACTGGGTAAATGCAATGTAAAAACCACACCTATTAGAGTAACGTTGTCTCCATTCATCCTTGTTGATCGAGCCATTCAAAATAGCCAACTAACTTATGCCACTTTCCCACGTTGTCGTCGTCCATGCAAGCATCAACAGAAATAACTGACTTTAAATAATTCATTGGCATTCTACTGGAAATTATTTCATAAATAATGATGACTGATTTTAATTGTTTATTGAAGCAATTTTCTTTTCAGTCTTGTGCTACTTTTATTGCATGGTATCATGCTAGATGTGTCTATCTGTCTATCTATTGCCAGATGCCACAATCCCATAAGGGGTGCGCATTTGACTTTGAGTTATTTGTTTTATGGGGAGGGACACTAACCCTCCACCAACCCACTTGTTGACATGCAGGAAGCACATATGGTTTGGTTATATGGTTACCACCCAGTGTCGTAAATGGTTTCTTGGCTTACAAGAAACCATTTGGCGTGTCACTCAATGTAAAGCCACCTGTAAAGGAAAGAAAAGCAATAAGAAGTGACAGGAAAGATGGGAGAGATAGGAAGAGAGGACGGCAGGCACAGACAAAGAATGATAAAGGCTAAGGAAGAAGTAGGCAGCACTACATCAAGTGGGTGGATGATGGTCGCCACCACCTGCCACCATAATAGATGTAAACATCACAAATTATTCCTGATTATCCCTGAGCAATAGGGACTGATTTGCTTTTGTTGTAACTAGTGAACTGCTTCCTACAATCTTGAAATGTACTGGCACTTTGGCATTTATTTATTATTTTTTAATAAAATTTTACATAACAGAGTTCATCTTACAAAGATATAAGGAAGAGTATATGCATTGTCTGTAACTGAAATCTTCTGGATACTCCACCATCACTGCATTACCAGAGGTTCCACTGTAGGCTTTTGCTTGCTCTTAATATAATTTTTTTCCTTACTGCCTTATGCCTTTTTCTTCTTCTTCTTAAGTCTTGTGTTTCTTGTTTTTATGTCCATCACCATTACTTTCTGGATCAGCAGCTCTCTTCCCATCACCCTCTCCATCATTCTCATCTTCGTATCTCTTCTCACTGTTTCTGTTGGCTAGTTTCTCCCTCCTCTTCTCCCCCTTCTTTGCTTCCTTTTCCATGCTCTCGTCAAACACCCCCAATGATGTCAACACCTCCTGGTTGTGGTTGTAGAGGAGATAGTATGTCCATACTGCCAGCTCAGCCTTGTGTGGAGTCCACTTGGGTTTGCCTTTAGTCTGTGAAAGTGTATGTTTTTATTACCTCAAACTCCCACTACAGTAAGTCATCATTAACCTTGGTTTGTGGGCTCCTGACTTTTGGTTCCTACTTTCTTGCATAAAAAAATAATAAATAAAAATAAAAATAAATAAATCCTGTGGATTTCTGTTAGTTTATTAAAATTACCACACTATTTTCTTCAGCTCTGGGGTTAGGGGAAATCTCTTATAATGAAGGGGTTAGTGAAGACGAACATCTCAAGTTTGAAAACTATCTCCTAAGCAAAACTGTCATCATAGTGACAAGGTTAACGCTCTTAGGTGCCTATGATTAACTCAGCTGAATATAATCATCCAACACTAGCTGGAATACACTAACAGAGTTGTTTCAAACATAAGAGGTTGCAACTTTTCCATATTCCCAGCTCCCAGTACAGTAGCTTCTGACTATAAGATACCCTTTTTCATGATCTTTTATTTTACTGTTGTTGTTCTTGCTGCAGCTTCGTTCTGGTCTGTCTGGCTGAGCAGACCCATTGACCACAGGTGCACAACATCTAAGGGATCATCCCATAGGTAGTGTACAATAAATACACCACGTAGGGATCCAGTGCTCCCTTGTGGTAGCCAGCATCTCACCAGGGTCAGACTAAGGTACTTCCCCTACAGCAAGTTGCAGGGAAATGTGCAGAGGTTTGATTCCTGAGTGGATGCCACAGCTGCTTCACTCTGGGTGTACAGTGCCACCACATTTACTAAGGTATCCTCACCATTGCCTCTTTTATCCTATATATATTGTAAATACAGAAGAACTGTTAATTAATCTTGTTTCTACCTTTATTATAAACCAGATTCAAAATTTTCTCTCAAGTTTCAGAACCAGCTGTTGGGAAAAAGTGACAATCTGAACATATACAGTACCTGATTACAATGGGGACTGCCTGTACTCCTGTATCTTCATATTCTAGCATTTAATTAATGTGACCTCATATATTCTGGCATATCATTATTCCAGCCTCCCAAATTCTAGTCTCAGTGCTTTAGTATATACAGTCAGGTCTCATTATACCACTATTCACTATGTTATGCATCACTACAATGATAATTTAAAATTTTTAGACAACCCCCACTATTAGCAGGTTCGCATATTCATGGATTTTGGGGGGAAATAATTTTAAAAATTCCTGCTTTTCCCAGCGCATTAGCTTTTGCTAGTAGTTCATAAGTGATTTTTTTTGCATGCTTTCCATGAGAAATGCTGTCCTATACTGTTAAACTATGCAGTTACCCTGTATAGGAATGTGCTGTTCAGAACAGGGCATCAACATTCTACAGCACTCAGTATTTCACAGCACAAATCTCCCACTCTTTTCTCGCAGTTGGCTCTTATGGTAGCATCCCTTATTACCTGCCTACATGTTTTCTTTCTCTCTATCCTATTGACCATTCAAAAAGGGAACCAAATCATATTCTGCCATGCTCATTCTCTCTCTCTGTTAGACCATCTCACAGTTTGTGCATCCGTGTGTTCATGTTATTATGGCTTCATCAATCACCTCCATTCTTTATCCCTGTGAAAAATGGGTCCTAAGTGTGCTGCTAAGTGTGCACCTGCAGCTAGAGAGCCTAAGCAGCAGAAGGAAGTGATGCCACTGGAAGATAAAGTGAAACTGCTGAACATGGTGCGTGAGGGGCAGTCGTTCGCGGCTGTAGGGTGACATTTAGGCATGAACAAGGGCATGGTGAGTTACATCCAGTAAAATGAGAAGGCCATTTGTGATGCTTCTGCAGCTAGTGTAATTGGTAATGCAGAAGTGGCAACAACTGTGCAAGATAAGGGCACTGTGTGAATAGAACTGGTCATATGTGTATGGGCAGAGGACTGCCACAGGAAGAATGTGGTGCTAGATAATATCATCATCATCCGCAAGAAGGCACGGGGTTTGTGTGCACATGCAGTACAGTACATTGTACCCAGAAAGGCATGTGTATCATCTTGTACTATAGGAAGTATTAATGTGCCATAAAATATATTTACAGGTCTCATAGTGGGTCACTAGGTAGTGCTGTAACCAATATGATTCACGGAACCGATATATCGCCGATATTTGCATTTTTTCCAATACAGAACCGATACCGATATTTACTGTTGATATCAGGATATCGGATATGGACGGAAGAAACATTAAAGTGACTCTTATTGCGGATTTCATTCATTGTTTTGTCTGAATCTGTGTGAAAGAATGTTGTTACTTTGACACTGTTTTGCAGCTTGATAGTCTTACTCAGAATCAGTAATGGTTCATGACAATATATGGGTGAGTGGGAAGGGAGAGTGAATTGACGGCCAAAAGCAGTGAGATGAGAGTGAGGTATACTGTGTACTGGTGGTGTATAAATGTGGTGGTCATGTGGGATTATGTACATAAATAGTGTACACATGCTGTTGAAATAAGCACAAAATGCTTGCACCTATTTGTTACTGAATTCTTATTTGGTCGTAATATTTGGTCAGGATTCCGGGGGCTTGAATGATGAGTGAATGGAAGCACGGCCTCAGTGGATTGGACAAACTTAGGCTGTCTAGACATTGCCACTCCTCACCCTGCCCTGGGGTAGAAAAGGAGGTCCAGATGATGATGATGAATATTCAGTCACTCTTCTTACTGTAGTCTAAATGAAGAAGTGATTTACAGCATACAGTATATAAAGTAGAAGGCAATAGATGGTGGCAATAAGAGGACAGTAACTCTGCAACAAGGTGATGAACGACAATTGGCAACTTCGTTGAAGCTCAGCATATACGGTGAAACAATCATTTGGTTTTGGAAAAACGTTACATATAGATCTTGCCTAGGTTTCTTCATTGGTACACTATACATACAATTGCCCAAACAGTGATGACTTGCTTTCTCTAAGTTTTGGACAAAACTCCCTGAATCTGGCAACCTTTCTTTAATGTTTCCGAGTACTTGCCTGCCCTCTAAACTTAGTTTATGGTGTCGAAGAAATAAAACACATTTGATCTTGTGAATATAAACGTAAGGTTTGTCTTCTGTATGTTAGATTAATAACAGTAGTTAAGTAGTAAGCAATATCTGGTACGTTTTCAATCACACCCAAGCAGCCTGCCACCCGCAGTGCCCCAAACCCCAGTCATCATTACGCAATGAGGGGAGGTGTATCTCTGCGTCCTTCATTGTAATGCTTTCTCCCCCACCCCCCTTTTTTCCCCCACCAACTTGATTGTTAGTTCTCTTCATTGTCACTCTTGTTTTTGACCACCACCCTTTCTCATGAGACTGCCCTACAGATTCTATAACATGTTGAAATTTCATCATCAACAGAATGACTACCCTTTTTTCTTTGTCTAAAATTGCCATGTCTCCATCCTGACTGGTGAGTTGTAAAAATTTATAAATACAGCTACCGCAAACTGACTTAGGACCTCCCCTCACAAGGTATTAAAAAACACAGAAATAATAATATATCACAATATTTGTTCATGAAATGCCATTCATTAATATGAAATCATGTTTCCTTTCTTTTCCAGGACCAATTGGATGCATTTTGGCATGGAATCACTTAGATCTCTAAAGTAATCAAAGGACATTCTTTGCATGAAACATTTGTCAGTTCAGTCTTGAGGTTGTCCAGATTGGGTGTCTTCGTCTGTGCCATGATTTTCTTCATCTTTGCCAAGCAGTTTTCTATCGGATTTAGATCCAAACTGTTGCCAGGCCAGTCCAGGACCTCAATCCGATTATCCTGAAGCCATTTTGTCACTTTTCTTGACTTGTGACATGGAGCTGAATTGTGCATGAAAAAGTCACACCCATGAATAGCAAAAAAGTTGAACAAAATTGATCATTCAGAACTTGAATGTACTGGCTACCATTCATCATCAAGTTCTTAGGAAGAAAGTAGAGGCTTCCCCTTCCCACTTCACCTGAGAAACACCCCCATACCATTACTGATTGTGGGTGCTTAATATTTGGCACTGTGTAAGCAGGGTCCTAAGAAGAAAGTAGAGGCCTCCCCTTCCCATTTCACCTGAGAAACACCCCCATACCATTACTTATTGTGGGTGCTTCACATTCGGCACCGTGTAAGCAGGGTCATATCGACTACAGGAGGCAGGGCGACGAACCTTGGCCAAATGCACCTGGAACACTTGAAATGTGTTTTCATCGGAAAACATAACTTTTCTCCACTCATCCGATGTCCAGTGTGCATACTTCTTGGCAAACTGAATGCGCTGCTTCTTCACATGGTTAATGAGAAGCAGTTTCTTGGCTGTGGTGAGGCTTGGCAAACCCAGCTCCTTCTGCAAGCAGTGTTGGATAGTTCAAATTGAGATGTCTTGTAACAGCTGGGGATGCATTCTCTTCAATTCTGCTGCTGTTAGTTGAGGATTCTTGATTACTTCCCTCTTCAGAAGCATATCTGTACCTCTGGAAGTCGTCCTTTTCTTACCACCACCATGTTTGTGCTCTGGTACAACATAGGTGGCAAGCCACGCACTGCAACAGAAATCTTCATGATGGTCGACTTTGCGCGTCCAGTACGTTCACAAATCATGTTGATAGGGACATTATCCTGCCTCCATGCAATGATACAGATCCTCTCATCCCTTGAGCAGTACTTTCCAGGCATGCCAACTCAACTCTAGGAAAATAATAGGGCAAACAGTAATGCATCCGAAAAAAGAGGGACGTGCAAGCTCGGAGCGACGGGAACATACACTCCCACACTGGCTTCTGGGCAAGCTCTGATGTGCTGAATGTTTCACCACCAGAGGAGTTGTCAGTTACTTCTTGCCCCAAAAATTCACTTGGCAGAAGTGGAAACACAAAGCAAAGACAGACAACTCTCCCACAGCAATTCTGTGTGTAGGTCCAAAGTCAATTTGCAATGGGTGTACTAAATTATGATATTAGTCTGAAAGAAATGCATTGGAAATACTGTGGAGCTGTAATATTGTCTTGCCTCGACTGGACTACGTGAGAGAAGCTGCAAAATGATGAAAATCTGGGCCAGGTTAAGGTAAATGAGTATAGTCTATCTATCTATCTATCTATTGCCAGACGCCTCAATCCCATTCGGGGTGGCCACAAACAAATTGCCTCCACGTCGCTCTGTCCCCCGCCATTTCACTGCCCTGCTCCCAACTCACACCCCCCTCTCTCATATACCTCTCCACCCCATCCCTCTATCTCATCCTCGGCCTCCCCCTCCCTCTTCCCCCCTCCACCTGACTCACATACACTCCCTTCGTCAGTCTTTCACCCTCCATCCTCTCCACATGGCCAAACCACCTCAGTGTATTCCTCCTAACGCTTCCTATCACATCTATATCCACACCACAACGCTCCTTTATATCCTCATTTGTCAGCTTGTCTCTCCATGTGACTCCACAGGCTCCTCTTAAATAACTCATTTCCACTGCTCTCACTCTTGACTTGTGTCCTTCCAGCAACGACCAAGCTTCACTTCCATACGTTAAGAGTTGGTATCACAATACTGTCATGTAGTAACTTTTTCACTTCCATGCTCACTTCCCTGCTTCTTATCACTGCTTTCAAGGAACCAGCAACCTTTCTTCCTGCTGTACCCTTTCAAGCACTTCACCCTCCAAACCTCCATCCTTACTCATCACACTACCCAAGTACTTAAACGTACTCATATTTTCCAGTTCCTCATCATCCAATCTCGCTGTACATTCACTGACTTCACCTCTCTTAAAGACCATCACTTTACTCTTCCCTACATTCACCTTTAGAATCCGTTTCTTACACACTCTCCCAAACTCATCCATCAAGCCTTGCAGCTCTCCTTTGTCTTCACTCAACAACACAGTATCATCTGCAAACAACAGTACAGGGAGTTTCCAAACACTACTGTCTCTCACCAGGGCCACTCCAACATCCACTACCCTACCTTGTACCTCTTTTATTACCCCATCCATGTACAGATTGAACAACCATGGAGACATGACACATCCCTGTTTCAAGCCAACCTTCAAAGAGAAAAATTCACTCAGTTCACCATCCACACACACTGTAGCCTTAGCACCATCATACATACTCTTCACAGCATTCAACAACTTCCATCTACTCCATATATTCTTAATACTTTCCACAATCCTTGTCTATCCACCCTGTCATATGCTTTCTCCAAATTCATGAAAGCCGCATACAACTTCTTTCCCTTCTCTAGAAACTTTTCCACTAAAGATCTAAGATTGAATATCTGATCTACACAACCTCTTCCCTTCCTAAAGCCTCCCTGTTCTTCTCCAAGTAATTACTCTGTTCTTTCTCTAACTCTGTCAATAAGTATCCTACCATACACTTTTCCTATTATACTAAGAAGAAAGATGCCCCTATGATTACCACACACTTCTTTTTCCCCATTTCCTTTGTACAAGGGAATAATTATACCTGAGTATAGTCATTCTCCAATTATTAACGGTTTAACGATGAGTATAATTTTTTTTTTTTTTTTTTTTTTTTACTAATTTTGATGATATTTTAGACTTAAATTTTGTTTTTAGGTTGATTTTAAACTGTTTTAAGACTTAGATTAATGTACTTTAGTCACAGGTGGGGTGAACATTGTCATTTTGGAGTATAGTTCACTAAGTTGATTTTTTCCAAACTTATATTTGACAATTTTAAGATTTTATTTTCGGGTTTAGGTGAGTTTTGAGTTGCTTTTAGGCTTAGCTTTGCTTGTTTTAAAGCTATTTGGGGATTTAGGTGAGCTAGAAACTTGTTTTTGTACTCATTTGGATGGGTTTAGGACTTGGTTGTTGGGGAAACCCAAGGCTCAAAAACACATCCCTATACTTTACATGTTAAATCTACCCCAATATACGGTACCCCACCTAGCGATCCATTTTTACTTAACCAGTTGCACCGTTAAACTGGGCTATACCAGTACAGTATAATGATTTTTGTTGTCGTTGTTTACCAACGTACTGTTCTTTCCAATGTGCAATAAACAGATGCCAGATGTCACTTTCTGAGTGAAAGGTGCTGGGAATCAGGTCATCACTTCTTGGGGCATTTGTACATCCAAGGTTTTCAGTTTGATACTTGTGTTTGTGTGTGTGTGTGTGTGTGTGTGTGTAGATACACAGATACAGTAGATAGATAGATAGGCAGATAGACAGACAGATATACCGTAGACACAAAGGAAAGACAGTAAATTGCATTGTGAAAGTCTTCTGATGATGCGTATGTATGGGCGATCGTGTTTAAGCTACTAATATCTGTGTAACTATATGATGTCCAGATTTGAGCATCATCTCAGAACAGATATTTAGCATGCCAGAGGGCACAGTGACCAAAAAGCATCGCTTGCTTCAACCACAGAACCTTCAGCGCTAAGCTTTTCAAAGTAAATAAGATATACTTGATTGAAGACTGTCTTAAAATCAAGAAAATCATAAAATTTTTAGTGTGTGCAATTTGAACCACTACAGTACATTACACTACCTATGTATGTGGCTGGCATACGCTGAAGTTAGACATTCATACTTTACTTCATGGAAAGTGGTTTTACTTATGATATATATGCGGAACAGTCCTTGACTACTAGTGTGTTAAATCCAATCTCAGGGATCAAAGCAGGTGTATTATTTCCACTATGCTCTAACCCTAGGGTGGTCTGGCCTGAATTGGCTAATGATTAAAATGTTACACATGTTTAAATATAAATGCTGTTTCATTTTATGGCTAATGGCTGGCTGGCCAAGATTTTACATATGGTACTTTCAAGTATAAAAGTTGTATTTTATTATTTGGGTAATGATTAGAGGCTTATATGTCCTATGCATTTCATATATCGTTAAATTACCAAGATCTGGCTTAGATTTAGAAGATAAATATTATGTGTTTACTGTTTCTCTAAAAATTTTGTGTTGCATACTTTTAGGGAAGCATAAAAGGTAAGGTATGTGCTTTCTCTTCCCTACTATTTACCCAATGGCAAAGATGTTACTTATGAGTATTAATGTCTTAATAACATCTCAATGTGTAAAGGTATATTACAGTTATCATTTTGTAACTTCTTTATAATAAAAATCCAGATAAAAAAGCTAAAGGAATTGTTATATTTCAGTGTAATTTAACTTATTAATATAATTTTTTTACATACAGAGATAGCCTGATTATCCAGGCTATATGGTGTGAAGGGGCGCCCAAATAGTCTGAATCACGATTAATCCAATCGAAACAAAACACAAGTACGGTAAGATTAATTTACTTACCAGTAAATGTCGCTACACTTTAAGCAGCAGAAAGGCCTTACCAATTCAGTTCATATTCCTCCAGCTTGTTCCTGTATTTTTCTGATTATTTTCAGTTTGGTAAATTAGTTTTTCTTGCTGAAAAATTTCCTCCCTATTATTGTTGTCATGTTCTTTAAGCTGTACCTACGATTGTTTCCAGAGCAATAGAAGAAACTCAACGTACTCAAAGGTGGATTTTGTTTCCCAATTTCCCCCCCCCCCTTTCCCCCCCCCCAAGAAAGACAGAACCAAAAGCCTGGAGCCTGCAAACCTTTCCTTCCAAGATAAAAATGATACAAAAGAGGGCCAAATTCAAGATCCATTCATTTCGGGAAGCCTGGACACACTGCATTTGAAAGACTGGAGATCATAGGAAGTAGGAAAGACAGACAGAGGGAGACAGTTCCAGAGCTGACCTGTTAGGTTAAATTATTAGGTACAGGTAAGCTAGGTTAGGCCAGGTTTAGTTAAACACTTAGGTTAGAACAGTCCCTTCTGCCATTACGTTCACGAATCAAACAGGAGTTTTTATAACAGAACAGCTAAAAACAACGGGGAAACAGATTTAACAAGAAACGTTTATTTACCAACCCAGAAATAATCAGAAACATATAACAGACTATCGGGAAGAACTGATTTGGTAAGGTGCTTTTACTGCTTAAAGTGTACGTTTAGCTCCCTCAATGGCCGTGAGTTCAAAAATTTGCATGCTCCAGTGGCCAGCCTCGGGACCATTTTTTCAAAGTTCTGAAATCAATTTCTTTCTCTTACAGAAGTGAGAACACTCATCTCGTGCACCTGGCTTTTTTTTCTTTTTTTTCCCCTAAACCTATCCTGTGATTTGCTATGATTCGTGAAAGAATTAATAAAAATACGGCACATGTTACATTAGCATGTAAACATATCGGTGAAAACATTTGAGATGACCACCTGACTGCTTGGGATGGTAGGGTAGGGTGGTATAAACATACCAGTGACCTTCATTCCCTTCACGTAATTGTTTGCAGTTTTTTATAGCTCGCCCTGACCCTGATTGAACATCATTGACACCAGTACAGTAAAGCGTTCAAGGCCGGCAGCTATGAAGGGGTTAATGGAATACATTATTGTTTGTATTACTATGCTGGATGGTAACCATATAACTAGATTTTGGCACCTGGTGGTTTAGTGAGTAATTATTGCGCTTCAGTCAGATTAAGCCGGTGAAGATAAACATCCAAGGGGTGGTTGGGGTTGATTGCTCATGTAATGCCACTCAGGGATGAGTAAGGCTGGTCACTCTCATCTTAAATGTTGGGACCAACTGCCTAGCCCCGGACTCCTACACTCCTCATGGGGCAATGTAGGATTGGATGATGGATGGATGGATCAATACTCTCTCTTTCACACATACAAACAAGAATGAACAAAAGAATGAGCAGTAAATGTACACTTAACTTAAGGAACTTTATGATAATAAAAGAGGAAATCTTTCAGTGAAAGGTAATTTACCACCCTCAAAACAGGCAGAAAAATACAGAAAACAAACTAGAGGAAAATGATTGAATTGGTAAGGTTACTAGGCTGTATGTTTAGACGAAAATTTATGAGTTTCACAATGATAGGGGACAAAATGGAAAAAAAATGTTTACATCTCATGTGTTCTCATAAGGAGGCACTCAGTTCCACATTCTTCGTTCGATGTCGCTTCCCAGCACATTTCGGACCAACAGAGCATACAGTTATTTGTGCACCTTACAGTTAAGTGTTCATATATTGCTCATTCTTTTGTTCGGTCTTAAGTGTATGTGTGAAAGAGAGAGTATTGATACAAACAATAATGTATTCCATTAACCCATTCATGGCTTCCAGCCTTGAACAATGCTTTACTGTACCGGTGTCAGTGACGCTGAGTTAGAGAGAGCTATAAAAACTGTAAACAATTATGAGAAGGGAACGATGGTCACTGGTGTGTTTACTTGACCCTACTCTACCATCCCACACAGCCAGGCGGTCCCTTCATCCCAGATATTTTCGCCGATATGTTTAAATGCTAATGTAACATGCACCCTAATTTTATGTTTAAATGCTAAAGTAACATGCCCCCTAATTTTATTAATTCTTTCGCGAATCATAGCAAATAACAAGATGGGTTTAAGCAGGAGGGGAAAAAGCAAGGTGTACCAGATGAGTCTTTTCACAGCTGTATGAAAAAGACTCTGATTTTACAACTTTGAAAAAGTGGTTCCAAGGTCTGCCACGGGAGCATACAAATTTCTGAACTCACGAACACTGGGGGGTAAACATACGCTTTGCTGTAAGCAGTAAAAGCACTTACCAAATCAGTTCATCATGATCGTCTGTTATATTTTTTTTATTATTTCTGGGTTGGTAAGTACACGTTTCTTGTTAAATTTGTTTCCCCGCTGTTTTTAGCTCTTCTGGTGTGACGACTCTTTGTCTGATTCGTTAACGTAATGGCAGAAGACACTGATCTAATCTGTTTAACTAAACCTGGCCTAACCTAGCTTAACTGCAACTAATAATTTAACCTACCCTAATCTCCAGTTGGGAAACGAAGTCCACATTTGAGTACGATGAGTTTCGTCCATTGTGCTGGAAACAATCATAGGTGCAGCTTAAAGAACGTGACGATAATAACAGAGAGGAACTTTTTCAACAAGAAAAGGTAATTTACCAAACTGAATATACTTAAAGTGTACATTTACCGGTAAATAACTCAGTCTAACAATACAGTACCAGTACTTGTGTTTTGTTTCCGGTGGATTAATCGTGATTTAGGACTAATTGGGCACCCCTTCACACCATATAGCCTGGATAATCGGGCTATCTCTTTAATCGCAATAATAATAAAAATAAAACACTTCTAGCCAGTCTCCTGTGATTTCGTTACGATATTCCAGTGTTTACGTAAGACTTTAGTGAAACAGTAATGATGTAAGGAAATCATTACAAACTTTACCAAACTTCATGAAAGTTCGAATGACTTTTATTACCACTTACTTTTATAAAGCATACTGATATAATGTCATGAGTCATTTCATAGCATTGCTGCACAGTTTGCAACCACAAAAATGTTTGCTAGCTAATGCGCTTAGCATCATGACTTCTCTGATTATTGCAAAAATATCACTAAATCACTTGTATTTTATCACAGCAATTCATTGTATAATATAAAATAACACTTTCAGCCACTCTCGTATGATTTCAGTGCGATTTGGTTGTGTATTGCTTTGTATTATTTATGAAAGGGGGGGGGAGGGCTACAAACCGGTTTAGACCAGCTCATCGAGGGTACATGGAAGAAAAGAAATACCCCAGCCCGTCCTAACTTTTCCCCTGATGAATTAATGGCATTAATAAATGAAGTGGCCAAAAGGAAGAATGTTTTATTTGATTCACTGGATAATGCCATCACTAAAACAGCCATGAACTGTGCCTGGGATAACGTTACATTTGCAGTGAACAATGTCAGCAGAGTTCAACAAGATAAAATGTTTTAGTGACTCCGGCCCTGGTACTGAATTGACCTGTGGATATTTAAAACCGTTTATGTTATATCCACCCGCGGATATTTAAAACTGTGTATGTTAAAAACGCGGATGTTAAGGGATGACTGTATTTCAAAGATTCAATAATGTCAGGTTCTATGGTTGGCAGTAAATTAAGTCTTGCTGGTGTGTCATCACCTCTGAATCTAGTCTCTTCTTTGACCCACTGGGTCATTACATTATTCATTCTATATGTAATCCGTGGACTGCGCAATTACCTTTTTTTTTTTATCTCACCCCATGGTGCACAAAAAAATGACAATTTTTTTTCTTCTTTTTAGCTTTTGTTTATTATAAACTTGAAGATAAATATCCAAGGCATCATCTGGTGAAAAAAAAAAAAAAAAAAAACTCTCTGTCTTTGCTAGGCCATGCGTAAGTTTACGTAGGGGAGTAGTGGGGTGGGGGGGGGAGATTTTGTTATTGTAAACATGAAGATAAACATCAAGGGCATCATCTGGTGAAAAAAAAAAACTCTCTCTCTCTCTCTCTCTTTCCCTCCGTCTTTGTGTGGTACTGTGCATAAGTTTGCATAGGGGTGGAGTAATTAGCGGTGATGCACGGCCAGCACAGCCCAAGCTGTGGCTCACAGTGCGATGCTACCCAGCCTGAGCTGTGGCTCGCAATCCACAGGTTAACAATACAGTATAGTGCCCCACGAATCTTCACCGTCTCCCGAGTCCCATTCCTCTCAGTTCACCTCTTTATAATTAAAATCACCCATCAGAATTATGTTGTTGCTTTTCTCAGTCACTTTCTGTAGATATCTAACCATGTCTGATAACATCTACTGGTATTCATCATCATTTCATGCCCTTGTCTTGGGGGGAACATATACCACTGCGATGTCTCTCTTGCCATTCTCTCCAGTTTCTAATTTCATATAATATCACTTCAGCCCTACCCTTTCCCTGTTCCACATTATCCACATTTATGTTGTTCTCTTCCTATATCTCCCATCTTTCCTGTCACTTCTTATTGCTCTTCTTTCCTTTACTGGTGGCTTTACATTGAATGACAAGCCAAATGGTTTCCTGTAAGCCAAGAAACCATTTACAACGCTGGGTGGTAACCATATAACCAACCCATACGTGCTCCCTACGTGTCAACAAGTGGGTTGGCGGAGGGGTTAGTGCCCCTCCCCATAAAACCAATAACTCAAAGTCAAGTGGCCACCCCTTACGGGATTATGGCGTCTGGCAATAGAGAGATAGATTCACTGCTATCATCACTCCTCCTGCCATTTTTTCTTTTCTGTCTCTTCTCCACAGTTTGTATTTACCATCTCCCATATGGATATCAATGTCCTCTCTTAATTTGGTCTCTACAAAACACATAATATCTGGTTCTTGCACTCTCAAGAAATCGTTGATTTCTGACCTTGACGATATTAAACCATCAACATCAGTATATGCCGCTTTTCAACTTTTTTCTGTGTTCTTTATTCCCTCTTCTCTCCCTCTCTCCATCGGTACCACTTGCTCAATTTCTGATCCATAACACTCCAACAGAACACTGTCTTCTCTTCCTTCGTTCTCTGTTCTTATTTTGCCTTTGCTTCCTTTACTAGCTCCTTTATTTTAGTTCTTTCTTCCTCATTTGCATCTCTCCTTATCAAAACATTCTTGAACTCCTCTTTGTTTGATAATTTCCCTGTTCTGTTGATTATTTCATTTACAATTACCTGAGACTTAAACTTTACTTTAAGTGGCCTCGCTTGTCCTTCCTCGCACTTTCCTAGCCTAAATACTTCTTCAGTCTCTTCTTGAGCTTCGTTGTTACTCTCCAAAACTACTGATACTATCTCTTTAGCCTTACTCAGTTCTTCTCTTTCCCCTTCTGATCTTACTGTCATACATTTTTCTTTTAGTGTACTGAAATTATCATGCATTTTTTCTTGTCTGCTACATGTGACTAAAGATTCTTAACTTCTTAGTACCCTAACACTTCCTTCTCCACCTTTCCTTTGCATTGTTGTACTATAATCTCTTTCAAATTTATATTTCCTTCCTCTTGAATTTTCATCCACCCCTTGTGTTCCCCTTTGATTTCCATAATGTGTTCATTTTACATCCTTGATTTTGATTCATGCTCATCTAGTTTACTTTTCATCATGTCCCATTTTTCTTCCAACCTCATATTTTCCCTCTACAGCTGTTTTATTTCATTTGAGGCAGATTTGTTACTGACTTTTAATTCTGTAACTTGTCTTTCTTGTTCAGCACTGTGAGTGCAGATGCTTTCCAACTTGCTCTGCATTACATTGCTCTCTTTCTCCTATTCTAAGGTCCGTTCCTGGAAGTCTCTAATTATTGTCCATACCTTTTTCAACTCCTGGACAATTCCTCTCTGCCATTTTCTCCACTCCTGCTACTCTTGTTTGGTTCAGTTTAGTACTTCCTTTACCCTTATCCTCATCGGAGAAGCTGCAAATTCACCACCACCAGATGTAAACAATGAACTATCCCTTTCTGCCATGATACAACCTACAAAAACTTTATTTTTTCACTGTGTCCTGCACTCTTGTTTGACCAAAACCTCCATTTTTTTTTTTTTTTTTTTACATACCAGACAGGACAACCACGCACGTATTCATTCACATAATCACAATAGACTGATCTTCTTTTCACCGCTGATTCAACAATTATTTCCCCACGATCCTCAAAGAGCTCCATCTCTGTTGGCGACCTATGTGTGTGTGTGTGTGTGTGTGTGTGTGTGTGTGTGTGTGTAACTTGCAAATTCATACCAGTCTGCCACAGCTCCTTGACAGAAGATTGCTGTTTAAGTATTTGTGTTGAGCTTCATTCTAAACACAGTGATATAATATTATGGTCTAAATATTTCATATGTTTTAGTTAAAGCATTTTACCATTTTCCAGTCAGTGGAATGTGGGATACGACCTTATATCTGAATAATAATCATCATTACAGCATTTGTTCACACCTAAAATGGTAGAAAAATAAGTGCTAGAGTCTAGGGTCATTAGATAAAACAAAAATTTATATATTTTTCATCATTACTCAGCCAATTCTGATATTCCGATTATCGGATAATTTTTCCCTTCCGATATCGATATTAATCGGCTTTTGCTTGTCAGTTTACAGTGCTATCTGTAGGTAATGGGATTAGTTAACACAGTGAAACCAGTGATTTTTGTGGAGGGTAGGGATTATTCGTGAATTTCACCCATTCATGGAGAGGTCCAGTATGTAACTTTTGCGAATAGCGGGTATCGACTGTACCATTTAAAGGACAGTGATTTAAAAAATTTGTCACAATTTTGCTAGAATGATACCTGCGATAGCCACCTCCAAGAATCTCATGCAGACGCGGTGACACATGCAAGCCGATAGTCTGTGCCAACATGGCCACCCAGTGTTTACAGCACATATGCTAAGATCGTCTGCCATTCATTCTGTTTTGTGCACGAAGGGCCCCTGAAACACCATGCTATTGCCAAATAACAGTGTAAGTGTGCAACAAATAGGGCAGTGTGCAATACTAGGTAAAGTGATAACATTTTTTGTGTGAAATACTGAAACTTGTGACTTGGAATCTCTGTCTGCCATGCATACACAGACTCCCAGGCAGCTGATGATGGGGCCTTCCAGTCAACTGACTGAGTCAAGATGACGTCTAGTGTGTACACTGACTGTGATCATCAGCCTTTCACTCCATATTGCGCATGAGAGGCTGCTGAAACACCACTGCTATCACCAGATAACAGTGTAAGTGCATGACAAACAGTGCAGTGTGATATTAAGCAGTGATCACTTTTTGTACTTGAAAAACTGAAACATGAGACATGGAAATCATGTCTGCTCTCCCTAGTGGAAAGCATGGTGCTACTGAGGGGCACAAATGGCAAGCATAAAAGGATAAATTTTTTAGATTTAAGGTTTTGTAGTCAAGAGCACCCTCCCTGTCCCCAATGAACCCATGTTATATCAGCCTCATACAATAAATCAATACATGACAGGTCTTCACTTGATGTAACCCTACTGTATAGCAAGTCATAACAGTAATTCACTTGGCCTTTTAGCATTCCAAACTCTCACTACTCCAGCCCCCAATATTTCAACATTCTAATTTCATTATCATAAAATAAGAGAGATTAAATCAGTAGGTTCTCACCATATTCCAGCATTAAATTACAACCTTCATCAACATCGATCAGCGAAGTTAAGCAACGTTGGGTCTGGTTAGTACTTGGATGGGTGACCGCCTGGGAACACCAGATGCTGTTGGCATCCCTACGTCAAGTGGGGTTGGTGGAGGATTAGTGCCCCTCCCTGTAAAACAATTAACTCTAAGCCCTTGGCCACCCTGTCTGGGATACATGGCGTCTGGCAATGAATGAAAAAAAAAAAAAATCAACATCATCCAATCCTGTGTTGCCAAATGAGAAGCATAGGAGCCCGGTGCTAGGCAAGTTGGTCCTGAGATTTAAGATGAGAGTGACCTGCCTCACTCATCCCTGAGTGGTATTACATGAACACTAAACCCAACCACCCGTTGGATATAAAATATACAGGCTCAATCTGACTGGAGTGCCTTATTTACCCACTAAACCACCTTCAACATTATCTAAAAATGAGTCTTATATTCTACAGTCATGACTTGCCATACAATAGGGATGCATCAAGTGAAAACCTATTGCAAAACAATTTATCATATAGAGAGGTCGATCTAATGTGGGTTAAATGAGGTTAGGGAGGGAGCCCTCGACTGCGAAACCTACACTGACCTCCCCCAAAACTATCACCCACCTGAAATTTGTCTCAGCTGGACTGAGTCCTCACCATGGGTTCCCCCCAAGGCTGGGGGACGGTTGGAGGGCTTAGATATCACTCCAGGTCCTCAGGAGAAGGTGAAGAGGGATAGGGAGAGCAATGCAGTAAGGTCAAGGGAGGGTGATGTGCTATGGCCAATGGATAGCGATGTGGTAAGGATGATGGGGAGTGATGTGGTGAGGCCGATGGACAGCTGAGCAGTAAGGGTGAAGGAAAGCAAGGCAATGTGACACAGGTGTGTCAGGAAGTGATGAAGATGAGACAAACATGAAGGAGGCAGGTGATGCAGGGTGTTGCATTTGTACACCACTCGTTAATGGCCTAGACTCTTCCTCCGTGCTGCTGGCAGGGGAGGAGGTGGTGATGGTAGTCTGCCATGCTGCCTTTTCTTAGTTGCCATGAGTTCCCTGTACACCTTCAAGAGTTGTTTGATGCCATGCTTTGGACACATCACTCCTCACTGGGTTCAGGTCCATGTCCCAGATGAATGCAATACCCTTGTCCATAATCACAGTGAACTCCTTCATGGTTTTTATATCAAGAACACAAAAGGGGTGCTTGTCTTCGCCACCTTCTTGTGCCTCCGCCACCTATTCCCTGAGCTCAATGAGCTCCCTATTGAACAGCTGCTCAGTGTGGCTATCCAGGACCTCTTGCACAACTTCCTTGCTGACCTCTTTGTATCTTGCCTCATGTGTGAGACTGAGGATGTCTCAACAAATGTCCTACACTGCCAGGATCCCCGTGAAGGAGTACACACACTCCGGCCACACTTTGC
Source organism: Coenobita brevimanus (assembly GCF_032717465.1). Lineage (NCBI taxonomy): Eukaryota > Metazoa > Arthropoda > Malacostraca > Decapoda > Coenobitidae > Coenobita > Coenobita brevimanus. The sequence goes on along the minus strand of NC_137010.1, from coordinate 21,746,717 downwards.
ATGATACAGCATTCAGTGTGCTTGGTGGCACCTCCTTCCAAGCTGCCATTATTTTGCTGATGGGCTGCTTGATGCTGTACTTCCTCCAAAAGTGCCACCCCAGAGTCACTTGCCCTCACCATCTGCTTCATGGAGTGGCGGATGTAGTACGCCTTGAAGGTTGCAATGACGCACTAATCCACTAGCTGGAGCAGTGATGTTGTGTTGGGGGCAGATGGAACACTCTGATATTATCCACCCAGTCATCCATGCCCTCAGGGTGGCTCGGGGCAGTCATCCTGCCAGAGGAAACGGTTGGGAAGGTTGCTCTTCCTTGCATAGTCACGCAGGCAGGGGGACAGATATTCTGCCATGTATGGCCGGCAGAATGCGGGGATCAGCCAAGCCCTGGGGTTACTCTTCCCAGTAACCCCGAGGTCCCCCTTTACAAACTTTACCAGCACTCACAGGTTCTCCCAGTGGTATATTAGGAGCAGCTTGAGCTTCAGGTCCCCTTCTGCACTGATACCATGGAGAAGGGAGGCAGTGCTTGGCGGCCTTGAGCCATGGCGCATGTTCTTCTTCCTGGCTGATGTATGTTTTCCTTGATAATCATTTAAAAAAACAGGCCTAGCTCGTCAAAGTTTAAGACCTGCCTCGGAGGGTATCCCCCTCTACAACTGCCTTCAGCTGTGCAGGGGAGGCCTCAGTTCCCACATGATCTGCATCATCAGAGTTGCCATGCATGGTCACATGTTAAAGACCAGCATGGGTCTTAAACCACTCAAACCAACCCAAGCAGGCCTTGAACTCCTTCTTGGCCTCCATACTTTGCTTATCCTTGAGGTCTTTCCACAGATTGAGAGCCTTACTGCAGATGAAGATGCAGTGAAGAGCTGTTTTGCTTGGTTCAGGTCAGTAACCCAAAGAGCCAGGAAATGCTCCATCTCCTCCACAATAGGCTCCCTTGCTCTGGTTTGATGCTCTGTGGTTAGGGAAAGCATGTTCTGCGATGCTGCAGTTATAGCATCTGATTACTTGTATCACCTTCAAGACCATGGACTGGAGCAGCTTTAGGGAGTCACTAATTGCCTTGTCCCTCCTTATGACACCTAACAATGTCTAATTTCACATCAAGGGGAAGGCTACACCTTGCCCTCAGCAGCATTAATAGCGCCACATTTTCCACTGAGGGGCAGCACCAAACATGATTCCCAAGTTCAGAGTTTCACTTATTTCACATACTGAAAGTCCTCTCTTAGCTTACTATTGCAAGCAGCACTATTTGTCGTGCACTGTTACAAGGCAATAACGACAGTGTTGCAATGGTTGCTCACAGGCAAGAAGGTCATGTAACTCAGAATACACAAGGGAGACAACCACAGGCGCAGAACACATGAGAGAGGGGGTGAGTGAGATTCACAGGGTTGGCACGAAGGCTGCCACCTGTGCAGACCCAAGATAGGGACTCTACACACATAAACACTGGGCAGTCATGTTGGCTCAGACAGCTGACTGTCGACTTGCATGGGTCACCACATCTGCATGAGATTCTAAAAGGCAGCCATCACAATTACTGTTCTGGCGAAATCAAGAGCAATTTTTTAATGTTATTCTGAAAACAGGTATAACTTTTGAATTATTGTTGTAGCGATTTCTCACATAATGAAGTCGTTAAAGACTTGACTGTACTGTATTTATCTACCTACTGCCAGACACCTTAACCAGACAAGAAGTGGCCACAAAAAAATCTCCTCCACATCGCAATGTCCTCTGCCATTTGGCTGCCCTTCATCTGGGTCACCCCCCCCCCCATATCTTTCTCCACATCGCAATGTCCTCTGCCATTTGGCTGCCCTTCTTCTGGGTCACCCCTCCCCCCTCCCTCTTGTCTTTCTCTACTCCCTCTCTCCCTTTGTCTCCCCCTCTGCCTCACTCATATACTCTTACACTCTTCTAGTCCATCTCTCACTCTCCACCCTCCTCATATGGTTGATTTATTTTAAGGTATTTCTCTTTAACAATTAAAATCACATCCACATCAACATCACAACACTCCTTTACTTCATTTGTCTGTCTTTCCATGTGACTCTACATGCTCCTCTCGGATAACTCATTTCAAGTGTTCTCATTCTTGGCTTGTGTCCTTCCAACAGGCTCCAACCCTCACTTCCATACACAAGAGTGGGGATCACAATACTGTCATTCAGCAACTTTCTGCTTCCATGCTCACTTCCCTATTCCTTGTCAATGCTTTCAATTAACCAGCAACCTTTCCACCCTGCTGTACCCTTTCATGCACATCCTTCCCAAAAATTCCATTTTTACTCATCACACTACGTAAGTACAGTGGGGTCTCTCAATATGTGGGATCTCAAGATGCAAAACAGCTAATACAGTATGTGAACTTGACTCTTACAATTTTTTTTTTTTTTTTTTTTTTTTAATGAGAAATGTGATTCTAAACTGTGAATCCGTTGTCTGAAAGCAAGGGAAAATGGTGTTCCCACTCAAAATGGTAGTATCCAAAGCCACCAACAGATGGCTAATCAGTTTCCTGCCCTTTCCCTCCCTCACAGCATCTCTCAAGTCTCAAAACTCTCAGTCTGTGTTTGCCCACATTGCACTTGCATATTTTGGTGTTTTCAGCACTGTACAAGATCCGCTCTTTATCACCTTTTACATCATGGCCCCATTGCTTCATTCCAAGAATAAGAGGATCACTCTGGAGCTAAAAATGAAGGTTATAGAGTTGAATAAGCAAGATAAAAGGAACTCAAACACTGGATGTGAACTTGGCTTAGGTGAACTGCAAGTGAGGAATATTCTCAAGAACAAGGAGCAGATTTTGCAAACTGTCAAGACATATGGAGGTCAGCAAGTGGATGGGTGCAGTAAGGTTGCTATTCCCAAAATTATACAAACAGACCAATACCAAGGACACAACTTTCACAGTTCTATTACTGTATCTTTCTTTGGGCAAAAGTCTTTCTTAAAATGATAGTTAATAATGTGGAAGTACTGTAAATGACAGTGATAGGGTGAAGTGTCAACCATATACATTCATTTCCATTGATTAAATGGTTTCTTTGAGAGAGGTGAAGTCAGTGAATGTACAGCGAGGTTGGATGGTGAGGAATTGGAAAATGTGAGTACGTTTAAGTACTTGGGGAGTGTGATGAGTAAGGATGGAGGTTTGGGGGGTGAAGTGCTTGAAAGGATAGAGCAGGGAAGAAAGGTTGCTGGTTCTTTGCAAGCAGTGATAAGAAACAGGGAATTGAGCATGGAAGTGAAAAAGTTACTACATGACAGTATTGTGATACCAACTCTAACGTATGGAAGTGAAGCTTGGACATTGTTGGAACGACACAAGTCAAGAGTGAGAGCAGTGGAAATGAGTTATTTAAGAGAAGCCTGTGGAGTCACATGGAGAGAGAGGCTGACGAATGAGGATATAAAGGAGCGTTGTGGTGTGGATGTGGATGTGATAGGAAGTGTTATGAGGAACACACTGAGGTGGTTTGGCCACGTGGAGAGGATGGAGGGTGAAAGACTGACGAAGTTTGTATGTGAGTGAGGTGGAGGAGGGAAGAGGGAGGGGGAGGCCGAGGAAGAGATGGAGGGATGGGGTGGAGAGGTATATGAAAGAGGGGGGTGTGAGTTGGGAGCAGGGCAGTGAAATGGCGGGGGACAGGACGACGTGGAGTCGATTTCTTGTGGCCACCCCAAACGGGATTGAGGCATCTGGCAATAGATAGACAGATAGATAGAATATGCGAAACTTCCAGTCTATGATGCATTTTGTCTACCATACTCTCACATACTGGGAGATCCCCACAGTCCCTGAATGCATTCACATTCTCCATTTCCTCGCCATCCAGTCTCACTGTGCATGCTGTGGCTTCTCTCAAAGACTATCACTTCCCCTTATCTACATTCACTTTTAGATTCCATTTTTTGTAGTCTACACAGTAATTGTTGAGATGGGAACATTATGTTAAACATCAGAACAGTGTTAAAATTTGTCCCTTTGACTGACAGCATTTCCTTCAATTGAGCCTGTGTTATATCTGGCTTGTGCCAGCATAGGGCAGATGACTATAACATCTGCCTGATAGCAGCATCTCTGAGTAAAGCCCAGTCCATACTAGGGGTCATGCTGCGGATTCTGTTGTGCATCATGCTGCCAAACTTGGGTTTTCATGCTGAGGAGGATCTGTGCCATGCGCTTCTGGCAAATCTAACTAACAGTCATTTCACGGTGACAGTTTGCGCCACGATGTCTGCTGTAGCCATTTGGCTTTCCTCTGAAAATATATCGTGACAGCCTTTGTTTGGACCACATCTTTTTCCTATTCTTGATCTTTTTTGGCACAACATAGTGCCACAATGTTCCACATCACAGTCTCCTGAGCTGCTGCAGTGTTGGTATCCAATATCCTCTCGCAGCTCAATGGTCATGGCGGACACTGCCCGTTGTATTAGTAAGGACATCACCGGTCTCAGTAACACGAGCTGGGCAATGTGACGTGCAACAGAGCATGCACGACCCCTAGTGTGGACAGGGCTTTACTGCATCTGGTTGTTACTGGGGGCCCTGTGGCCATGAGCAATGACCCAGGGAAACTACAACATTAGTGGCACCTAAGATTGAGGCTGATCCTTACAACACTTCCTTCCAAAATTAAGAAAATAAACCATTGTTGATGTTAGTTAATTATCATCATCATCACCCTCACCATCATCCTGACCTTTTTCCCACCTAAAATTCCATGTGGTATGCTCCAGAAAACAAGAAAAAAGAAAGCATAAATGAGAACTAACAACAGCATGCCCTTTGAAATGAGTCAAACATTCCTTCATATGCCATTCAAGCCCCCACAATGCTGGGACAATTATAACATGGATACAAAGGAGGTATATCTGAAACTAAGAGGAGGGGGGAGAAGTACCAGTAATAAGAGAATTGAACTAGAAGTCAGACAAGAAAGTCCCAAACAAGTGCAACTACCCTTAAGGCCATTGTCTCTTTTGACATCGTTTTCGTTTTTAAAGGCTCCAACATGCTTGCATGTGTCGGCCTTGGTCACCTAATGGCGGCTCTCCATGCTGCACGATCCATTGCAGCCTCCCTGTTCAGTCCCTTAACCCTAAGGTCACACTTAATGACCTCGTCCCATGTCTTTCTCGGTCTACCCCTCATAACCCCACCCCCAATATTAACACTTCTCACCTTCCTCACCCAACTATCATCCCCCATCCTCTCCACATGTCCAAACCACCTCAATCTACCTCTCCTCATCACAACACCAATACACTCCAGTCCCATCCTACCTCTCAACTCTTCCATTGTAAACCCAGCCCCTCCAGGCCTTGGACGCAGGGACGCACTGCACATCCACCTAATCATTGTCATTTCTGTACGTCTGAGCCGGCGAATGTCTTCCTCCTTCACTGCCCAGGTCTCACTGCCATACAGCATTACACTCCTAACACACGCTGCATACAAAGACCCCTTAGCACGTAGGGAGAGCCCCCTCAATGTCAGGAGAGGCAAGAGCTCCCTGAACTTCTTCCAACCACTTCTCACCCTAGCCACAGAGCTAGCTCCAGCCCCACCTCCAGCACACAACATGTCTCCTAAATAACAAAACTCTTCCACACACTCAAGAGATTCACCAGCAAGTTCAATTCTTTCACGTCTGACGATCTCCACCTGCTCACCCCGGCACGCCGTACACATAAAATCAGCATTATCTCGCAGTCTACCTCTGATACCACTACATCTCTTATGCACCCATTTATCACACACACCGCACAAGATGGAATTACTTCCCACGCCCTTGTGGCAAACTGCACATGGCCACTCTCCCTCGTCTTTGACAGTACTGCCACCAGCCCTAGATATCATCACTTTTGTTTTATCTGCATTTACCCTTAAACCCTTTTGCCCCATACCATCTCTCCACTTCCTAAACCTTTCCTCCGCCTCCCTTTCATTCTCTGCAATCAACACCAAATCATCAGCATACAACAACTCCCACGGGAGTCCGTTTCTAAAGTCACGTGAAAGGGCTTCAAGTACCATGATAAACAACATGGGACTCAAGACTGACCCCTGATGCACACCAACATTCAGGGAAAACTCATCACTCAAATCTCCATTCACTCTCACCTGGGTGTGAGCACCCACATACATGGCCATAACCACCCTAACCAGCCACTCCTCCAAGCCAAGCTTTCTCATTGCCCACTTCACCACCTCTCTAGGGACTCTGTCAAAGGCCTTTTCCAAATCAACAAAAACAAAATAAAGATCCCTTCTCCTACCAATATATTTTTCCTGAAGCTGTCGAACAATGAATATGGCATCAGTGGTCCCCCTACCTGGCATAAACCCAAACTGCATCTCATCAATATTCACTCTTTCTCTAATCATACCTTCTAAAACTCTCTCCATTACCTTCATTATCTGATCTAAAAGCTTTATACCTCTATAATTCCCTCTTTCCAGGGCATCACCCTTCCCTTTATACACATTTACAATTACACTCTTCAGCCAATCATCTGGGACAACACACTCATAAATAATCTTATTTATCAGGTCAGTGACTAAACTCACCCCTATATCGCCTGAGGCCTTCAACATTTCGGCAGTCAACCCAGACACACCTGCTGCCTTCCCCACCCTCATCCTGCCTATTGCCTCACTCACAGTAGCAGTATCAATCAAAGGCCAAGGGCCAGACACTGGATCTGCTGGCTCCAAACCTTCCCTGTCCCAGTCAAACTCCTCATTCAACAACCGGTTATAATGCTCTCTCCATGCATCTTTAATATCCTCACTGTTCACCACTACCCTTCCTTCATCATTCTTCACACACTGCTCACCTATGATATCCCGATTATCCCTCTTCACCTGACCTGCCACCCTAAATATATTTTTCCTTTCCCCATGATTTAGGTTATCAAGTAATTGTCTCTGTGACTCAGACTTTGCCCTGTATACCTCTCTCCTAGCCCTACGCTTGGCAGCCAAATATTCCTCTTTGCTACCACCCTTCTTCCATTCCCGGAAAAGCCTTCTTTTCTCCTTAATTGCAGCTTCTACACCCTCATCCCACCACCAAGTTACTTTATGTCTTGGTGGTCCTCTTGTCTAGCCGCATGTTACATCAGTAACTCTCAAGAAATTGTTCTTCAGGGCTCTGTACTGTTCATTAACACCTCTGTCTACAGCTCCCTGTTCAGCCACCACTCTCCTCAACTCGCTATAGAAGGCATCCCTTACTACTTGGTTTTTCAGCTTCCATATTTTCCTCCTAGGTACATAAGTCCTCTTTTTCATCATTTGTTCTTTAAGCACCATATCACAAATCAATAGTTTGTGCTGCTGCACACACTCCTCACTTCCTATAACTTTAACATCCCTCACTAACCTCCTATCGGCCCTCCTAACCAGAAAATAATCTATCTGACTGCTATTTCCCCCAGACTCATACGTAATTAACCTACTGTCTCTTTTCCTAAAATATGTGTTGCACACAATCATGTCCGTTGCCTCCCCAAACTCGAGTATCCTTTCCCCTTCTGCATTCCTTAGACCATATGCACATCCCCCATGCACTCCTTCATAACCTTGGGCTGCTTCACCTACATGACCATTTAAGTCCCCTCCCAAAATCACTATCTCATCATCCCGCATACCACCCACTACACGTATTAAATCATCCCAAAATCTATCTTTCTCTGATTCATCCAATCCTGCCTGTGGAGCATATGCCGATATAATCACAGCTATCTTTCTTCCCAACAGAATTTTCACAACCAATATCCTATCGCTTACTCTCAAAACATTCATAACATATTCCACCCATTTCTCCGCAACCATCACACCAACACCTCCATATCCGTCTGTCCTCCCCTGCCAAAACAACTTATAGCAACAGTCCTTCCCAACAATCTTTCTGGCTGATTCACCCCTGTACCGGACTTCCTGCAAACACGCCACGTCCACCCACCTCCTACTGAATGCCTCAACGACTTCCCCTGCTCTTCCCCTCAAACTTCCCACATTCCATGAACCCACCCTCATCCCCATGGGTGATTTACTGTCCTCAGGCTTGCTTTGAAACCTTTTTTGTTTTGTCATCTTCAGTATTAATAAATGGGGACAGACACAGCACAGGTCCCACTCACCCCACAATCCCAGGTCCAGGCAATGGATCTGGGACCCCTAGCCCACCAGCTTACCAGTGGCTGTGGTAGTGGCCTCGGGGCACCCTGCCAGGACAGCTGCAGGGACACCCTCCAAGCGCGTCTTGGCACTGTAACTATCCCGCCATTATACACCCACTGATAGGGCAGCCTCCTGGGACGCTACTCCCAGGTTCGGGCCCCTCTCTATTGGGCGGAAGCGGCAGCCTGGGAACCGCAATGCCCTGTACCCTCTAGCACAGGCCCGAGCCCCATCTCGCCCTGGACCCATGATCTATGCCGGCGGAACCCCCGCCACGCCTCCCCCCAGAAGTCCGCCACTAGGTAGCGGGGGCAAAGTTTTCTGGCCGCATGCCCTTGCTGGCGCCAACCCCTGTAACATAGTGGGATACGTTGTGTGAAATGTAAAGTACATGTGGTGTAATGCATAGATAGTTAGAGGAAATGTTTGGGAGAGTATGCTGGTCTACTCTCCATGTCACTGTCACAATGAAAAGGTCAGCAAAGGGGGATGGTTAGATAGCTAGTGAAACAGGAGCTCCAGCTCTCCCTATCACCAGCATTCCCATTCCCCTCGGGAGTACTACCCTGTTCGGCCCGTGCTACGGGAAAGGAGGCTGCAATTTACATCAGTTACTGACCCATATGAGGGATTGTTTGCTATAAGTTTCATCAAATCCAGTTCATCAGATTTTTATTTAGAGATTTTTTGTCAAAAATATCTAAATTATCTATAAGAAATCAACAGGTTCCTAAAATACTGCATAAAATTTGGTTTGCTATGTGGCAAACTAATCATAAAGAGTTGCTTTACAGCTTCTCTAATACGTTTTATGATATTGGCATTAGATTTTTTTTTTTTTTTAATGAAAATCTAAGTTTCTATTGTACAATTTCCTGGATGTTTGGCAAGCTCTGTACACCAAACATATCATGATACAAACATTCTAGTCAGAAATTTTTTTACTAAATTTTATGGGCTTTCCAGTGGTACCTTTATTTTTTCTACAGCTTTATTAGTTTAGAAGCTAATAGAGTCTAAAATTTAAATACATATGTTCTCCGAAAACAACCATAAAAGTTGTCAGGTCACGGAAGACTGAGCAACACACCCTCTCTCTCGTGCCTCTGGCCGCACTGAGTATACAGCTGACACTGAAAAAGACGCCAGATGAAAAAAGTATTTAGTTGACGGTTTACGGAGAAAAAAAAAAAAAAAAAAAAAAAAAAAAAAAAAAGATGATGATGAAGAAAAAGAAAACTATGTAATTTTGCAAAATGCTATATCATGATGTGTGCAGGAGCGCTGAAGTTGCACTTGAGTGCTTGATACAGGAGCACAAAATCGCAATTTTGAAACACTTATACATTTCTGAAGATGATATCACTTTGCACAGAGACAGATTAAAGATGCAAGAACCTTCTGGAATTTTCTCAGAATATTCAAAAATTTCTTATTTTTTTGTCAAAATGAAGACGATCACCTTAAGTGGTGCCGAGTCCTGGCCAATTCATCATCATGGATCCCCCCTAAGGCTGAGGGACAGGTGGTATCCTTGGGCACTCACTCATCATCCGCAGGAACACTCACATCAGGCGAGCAAGAGAAAGGCGGAGAGGCAGAGGGAGCTGAGTTGGGCGATTCATGGGTGAGTATTGTCAGGGGTGGATGATCAACTCATGATATCCAGCTTCACTTCACAGGCAAAACTTTTTCCTGGGTGCTTTACCTTCCCTTTGCCAGAGCCAGCAACCTGAGCACCCTGCTTTCCACTAGGGGTGGCACCTCAGCCAGATACAATCACAGGCTTTCACCTTTTCACTAAAAAAACTGAAAAATCAACCTTTAAAGCATACACAGTGATGCCTTTCAATTAACAGCGCTGCACGGAGTTAATGCAGGGAGTCCGCGATGTCACACATGGGAGTGAGAGAATGATGCAATGTAATGAAAACAGACATGATCACCACTGCATGTCATGTGAACACGTGCAAGTGGAGGTTGGCCTAGCTGTTCAAAGAGTGGCGAAAGCTGCGGGGTTTGAATAGAAGCACCAAAATGAGTTTCTGCACATGCAAACTTTGGCACAGGACAGGCTTTTTGTATGTTACCTTCATCGTTATGGCAGGAGCAATGCAATGAATACTGGGAGATGGTCCTAACTTACTTCACATCATTACAGCGATATACTGATTACCAGAAAACTGGATAATGGGTGTGCTGAACAAGAAACCCGAATGGCTATGTATGATTTTGAAAGAGCTAAGAAAGAAATAATCAAATGCTGGGAATAAGGAATACAGTACGCCCTCCATTTTGATGACTAGTTGGTGCCAAAATAACCTCACCAAACCCAATTTCACAAAATCCAAAGGCTTAATTAAATGGGAAAAATTTTAACTAGTTCTGAGGGGTCAATAAAAAGCTTGATTTTTCTCCTATTCCATTTTTATTCTATTGTTAAGAGGTAATAAGTAATTAGTATATTAACATAACTATTGAAAACTAATCCATAAACAGAAACTGAATTGCACTAATAGAATAAACTAGTATCCAGGGCTGACAAAGTTAGGCTAACATCCGACTCCGTGGCCCCCCTCACAGGCCTCTCCTCCACCACTGCCTCCATTGTTGCTTCCATCTCTCCCACCATTTCATCAAAACCTTCAATGTCAGTATCCACTGGCAGACTATGTTCATCTCCCACACTTACAAATTCAATTGCCTCTATCACTTGCTTGTTTTCTTCTTGCTTGTAATTGAAATAGCGAGTGGTCAGATATTGTTTATGGTCCCAGCTGACTGGGCTAAATAATACGGTTGCCAGGTTGGCATTTTTCAAGCCAAATATCTCAAATCTGGCTTGTAAAAAACCACATGAATTCAAATTTTTCTGTTTAGCAGCAGTGGTTCATGATTTGTGCTCGGGAATCATTCACCACTTGTAAGACTTTAGTCGCCAAAATAATGGGTAAAATATTTTGAATTTTCCCGCCAACTGCAAATCCACCAAACATAAACCCAACAAAGTGGAGAGCTTACTGTACATAGCCAGCCTGCATAATAATGTTCTGTGTATACTGCCCTACCTGGTCCAGTAGTTCACTGGTGTTAAGTCTCTCTGCCAGCTGAGCCATCTCAGAGTTGAGGACCTCATAGTCTCTGAGAGAGTACTTGTGAGTCTTCAGGGCTGGGATGGACTCTGCCACTTCATCAGCATAAAAGCTGCAGTGTTCTGGGACTGCCACTGCTAGGATGGCAGAGGCCGTAGCAGGACCAACACCCTTCAACACAGCTAGGCCACCACAGGGACAATTGTGAGTAGAGTACAGTAAATGCAGCTCTCATTATTTAAGAATACTTTTTTTTAATAGTCTTCTTTATGTACAACTGTTACTGTAATATAAAGAAACTGGCAAGTAAGCTATACATGTAGCAATGGAACAATCAACACTGTAATTAATGTACAGTTACCTCCACTTCTAACGAGTACAGCGGGTGGTGTGTTTGGTGAAATGTGGCATCCCTGTGTTTGTTTACATCACAGAAATAGTAAGTGAATGGGCAGACCCTGCAAAGCTTCTCCTCCGCTACAGTATCTAGCACCCACAAACACAATGTTCTATCAAGTCATGCTTTGTCTGGAAATCCAAGTGTTTGCCACGTATGGATAATGGAAAGTAGAAAGAAAAAAATAGTAATGCAATTGGATGCCATTGCTTCTCTGACAGGAGATGACTGTGAGGGGAGGTGGAACGGAGGGGAGGGGGGACAGGTGGTGGGGGCGCAAGTATTGAAACTTTGTCGTGTTTCGTTTTGAAAGATGAAGGGTGTGATTATACGGATGATCTGAGGTGATCTGTAACTCCGTATGCAATAACGTGTATTGGATGAATGTTGGAGTCTTAATGTTGGTCATACAATGTGGAGAACAAATGTAGTTGAGCATAAATGTGATGTCCGGTGTCTCGAAACGTGGTTCACCTGAGTCTAGTGAGTGTGTGACTCAACTGCTGTAACATTTTTGTGGCTGAACCAGGATGGCCATAAATGATTTATAATTAAGCATGTGACACAATGGTCATGCCATGTTTTGCATAATCCAGTTTGTTTTATTGTGAGGAAAAACAATCATTATATTCTCAAACAATGGTAAGTAGATGTTATTTTGCATAGGATTATAGCTACTTTGAGTGTTGGACAGCTATTGGCTAATTGTGCAAAAACGTTGTGCAGTCATCATACTGATGGATCACGCTGAGGTAATGAGATACTGTATTTGCATAACTTGTATTTTAATACAGGTAATTGAAATAATGGTGTTATGTGTGTCCAGTCCACAAATGATGTTGCTTTCTTCGAGGTGGTATTTCATTAGTCTGGATAGTTGTGACACAACATCCACAAACATTGATCATCGTATATTATACTCTCTTTAAAACATTCACATATTAGTTTTCATACAAATATTACACATTCAGGCCCTCCTTAGCTCCAGATGCTTTATACAATTTAATTGTGTGTCTACACTCACACACTGTTCATCCAGAGGGAGCAATATTTCCTTTACCATGCTTGTCTGTCCATTGTCTGCTATTATAACACAAGGTTTTAGTATTTGGCCATGGCTAAACAAAATATATCGGCGGCATGGTGCTACCGGGAGAGTGTAAAATTGCGTAACTATAGTCTACGTGTGTTTGTGCGGTGAGTCTAGTAATTCATTTCACCGATTTATATGCACTCATGCCAAGATAGCAGCCAAAGTTGCGGTTTTGGTGACTATACTGACTGACCATTGAACACTCTTTCATCTCCCAGCAGTCTGAGTGAGGTCCTGTTTGCAAGCAATAGAAACATTTAAGTAGTGCAGTGAAAAATGCAATTTTTATATGTAAAATAAGGAGTGTTTTATGCACTGTGTCATCATACAGACCTACACAGTATAACACAGCTAAAGATAAGCTGGACCTACGGTAGGATAAAAGCTGAGTGCTGCTGGAGTGTCCAAGTAAACGTAAACAACATTGGTGCACCAGCACCTGGATGGTAAAACCCAACCACTGCGCTTTCGCCAAAGTACCCACTAATTCTGACGCTACCCCACATATTCCAGTAGATTTACACAAGGTCATTGACAAGGCTGCAATCTAGTCATAGTGATGCGATATAAGGAAATCAGTATCAGGTCTCGTTACCCATTAAATGAGGAAGGGCTTGAATTTTATGTGTGAGAGAGAGAGAGAGAGACTAACACACTGACAGATTGGTGCATTCATGGTGTCATTACAAGTTGTCACAATACAACATAATAGACCCAGGGAAGGATAGGGTAATCCTTGTCTCCCTGGGTGTCCTTCTACAGTGACAGTAGCCTCAGATCACCCACCTATGACAGTGTAGGCCTAACAAGCCTCCTTGTTTACAGGCTATTTGAGAGAGAGAAAATGAGAGAGAGAGAGAGAGAGAGAGAGAGAGACCGACCCTATGTCTGTCTGTCTCTATCTCTGCCTCTGTCTCTGTCTGTCTGTCTGTCTGTCTCTCTCTCTCTCTCTCACAAAAGTCTGGCCCTTCCTCATATAATGGGTAACGAGACCTGATAGTAACTTCCTCATCTTATAACATCACTACGACAAGATTACAGCCTTATCAGTGACCTTGTGTAAATCTACTGGAAGACGTGGGGTAGCTTCCAAACCCAGGGGTATTTTTCCTAAGAGAGGTGGTTGGGTTTTACCATCCAGGTGCTGGTGCACCAAAGTTCCTTACGTTTACTTGGATGCTCTAGCAGCACTCAGCTTTTATCTTACCACAGGTCCAGCTTATCCTTGGCTGTGTTATACTGTATAAGTCTGCATGATGGCATGTGCACAAAACACTCCTTACTTTACATATAAAATTGCATTGTTTACTGCACGACTTAATGTTTCTATTGCTTGAAAACAGGACCTCATTCAGACTGATGGGAGGTGAAAGAGTGTTCAATGGTCAGTCAGTATAGTCACCAAAACCACGACTTTGGCTGCTACCTTGGTATGAGTGCAAATAAATCGGTGATATGAATTACAAGACTCACTGCACAAACACACGTAGACTATAGTTACGCAATTTTACACTCTCCCAGTAGCACCACACCACCGATGTATTTTGTGTAGCCGTGGCCACATACTAAAACCTTGTGTTATAATGGCAGACAAAGGACAGACATGCATAATGTTGCCTAGTGTTGCAGTTCGTTATATATCTGTTTATCACACGCAATCGTTGCAAACATCATCTACTGTGTTGACATGGATCTGGAATGGCCAGTTGCATTACTGAGTGCACAAACAAGGCTAGACTATGCAATTTTTCTAGCAAAACCACACCAATGAAATGCCTCTGTAACAGTGAATACTGGCCCAATACTATCCTTGCAGCTTCAAGACAGACAATGAACCCATATAGTATATAAATCACAGGACAAAGGGTAGCAGGATCTAAAATATCATCACGTGTAATGCGCCGGGCACTGTGGTGGTGGTGATTGTAGTTGTGAAGAGAAAAGTCGTTAGGGTATAGTTGTTTAGAGCCAACCTATGAGATTCATAATAACAAGTTGGACAATAGATTTTGATATTACGGATGTCTGTGATGCCGTGTCCCATGACGCTGAACACTGAAAACGATTTTCCAAAGGAAGTTAGAAATAGGTTAGAATATTTGGTGGGTAAGGGGGTACACTTGAGGAGAGGTTGGTCAGCGGGATGGGGTATTAAGAGAGGAAGGAAATGTTGCAGGAATAGAGAGGGTGGGAGGGTTTCACCACTCTGCTTGGTGGCAAGGTGTGTGTGGAAGTGGACTGTTGTGGAGTAAGAGGGAGTGAAGAGGTGGGCAGGTGGGAGCAGGGTCATCACCAACGTATGTGCTGTTTGATGTTGGTATAGGAAATATTGCTCGCTCTGGATGAACATTGTGTGAGTGTAGACACGCAATTAAATTGTATAAAGCGTCTGGAGCTAAGGAGGGCCTGAATGTGTAATACTTGTATGAAAACAAATGTATGAATGTTGTAAAGAAAGTGTGATATACGATGATCAATGTTTGTGGATGTTCTGTCACAACTATCCAGACAAAGGAAATACCACCTCGAAGAAAGAAACATCATTTGTGGACTGGACACACGTAACACCATTATTTCAATAACCTGTATTAAAATACAAGATATGCAAATACAGAGTCTCATTACCTCAGCGTGATCCATCAGTATGATGACTGCACAACATTTTCGCACAATAAACCAACAGTTGTCCAACTCTCAAAGTAGCTACAGTATAATTCTATGCAACGTAACATCTACTTATATCGCAGTTAGAGAATATAATGGTTGCTTATCCTCACAATAAAGCAAACTGGATGATGCACAACATGGCATGACCATTGTGTCACATGCTTAATCATAAATCATTTATGGCCATCCTGGTTTAGCCACAAAAATGATACGGCAGTTGAGTCACACACTCACTAGACTCAGGTGAACCACATTTCGAGACACTGGACATCACACATTCTAACATTTATGCTCAACTACTGTTGTCCACCATATTGTATGATGAATATTAGGACTCCAACATTCATCCAATACACGTTATTGCATACGGAGTTACAGATCACCTCAGAACATCTGTATAATCCCACCCTTCATCTTTCAAAACGAAGCACAACAAAGTTTCGATACTTGTGCCCCCACCACCTGTCCCTTCTCCCCTCCGTTTCACCTTCCCTCACAGTCATCTCCTATCAGAGAAGCAATGGGATCCAATGGTATTACAATTTTTTTTCTTTCTACCTTCCACAATACATACGTGGCAAACACTTGGATTTGCTGACACAGCATGACTTGATAGAACATTGTGTTTGTGGGTGCTAAATACTGTAGCAGAGGAGAAGCTTTGCAGGGTCTGCCCATTCACTTACTATTACTACGATGTGAACAAACACAGTGGTGCCAGGTTTCCCCAAACACACCACCCGCTGTACTCGTTAGAAGTGGAGGTAACTGTACAACTGAAAGCAAAAGAAAGAAGGCAGCCTATAAACATACTTACTGTATATAGCAGAACTTCATTCTGGGAATGTACGAACACCATTCTTTTCTACCAATGCTCTAGTGCATGTTGCAACAACAAGACTATTAATTTTCAAAAATTTCTTAGTGTCCCATCCTAAACAATATATTTTGCAAATTATACCTTAAGTTATCTCTCATGTTACTTACTTGAAGACTGACACACTATGCATATATTCTATAGTCATGGAGCGCAACTCCGAGGTTGTTATTATTGTGCTCTGGCAACCTACCATTCAAAAGTGCGTCTGATTTCGTGTATAACATGAGACGCATGTGATTTGTGTATAATGATATCCGTGTATAATTTATTCGTGCATAATAATATGATTCGTGTATGATACTAAATCGGACGCACTTTTGAAAGCTACAGTAGGTTGCCAGGGTACAATAATGACAACCTCAGAGTCGTGCACCGACACTTTAGTACTTCTTCCTTGAAATTTAATATGTTCATTACATCTTAAAACATTCAGGACAAAGACCTATCTTCACAGCCCTAAGTCTACTGTTACATCATCTTTACATCATCTACCATGAGACTGGAAACAGAATGAAATCAATGGATTCCCTTGATGTTAATGGCAACTATTAAGGCCGGGAGTCGGTGACCAGAAACCTCCTTTCACTGGAATTACCTAAGAAATGAAACTATCTATACTCCATCATTCATAACTACTCTACAAACAGTCTTGCTGAATGAAACAGTAGGGAGATAGGATTTAATTCTCCCCTCATTTAGTCACTCTCATACACCTCTGGGGGGAGGCGTGGCGAGGGTTCCGCCGGCATAGATCGTGGGTCTGGGGCGAGATGGGGCTCGGGCCTGTGCTAGAGGGTACAGGGCATTGCGGTTCCCAGGCTGCCGCTTCCGCCCAACAGAGAGGGGCCCGAACCTGGGAGTAGCGACCCAGGAGGCTGCCCTATCAGTGGGTGTATAGTGGCGTGATAGTTGCAGTGCCAAGGCACGCTTGGAGGGTGTCCCTGCAGCTGTCCTGGCAGGGTGCCCCGAGGCCACTACCACAGCCACTGGTAAGCTGGTGGGCTAGGGGTCCCAGATCCATTGCCTGGACCTTGGACTGTGCAGTGAGTGGGACCTGTGCTATGTCTGTCCCCCTTTATTAATACTGAAGATGACAAAACAAAACAAGTTTCAAAGCAAGCCTGAGGACCGCAAATCACCCATGGGGATGAAGGTGGGTTCATGGAATGTGGGAAGTTTGAGGGGAAGAGCAGAGGAAGTCGTTGAGGCATTCAGTAGGAGGTGGGTGGATGTGACGCGTTTGCAGGAAGTCCGGTTCAGGGGTGGATCAGCCAGAAAGATTGTTGGGAAGCATTGTTGCTATAAGTTGTTTTGGCAAGGGGGGACAGACGGATATGGGGGTGTTGGTGTGATGGTTGAAGAGAAATGGGTGGAATATGTTATGAATGTTTTGAGAGTAAGCGATAGGATATTGGTAGTGAAAATTCTGTTGGGTAGAAAGATAGCTGCGATTATATCGGCATATGCTCCACAGGCAGGATTGGATGAAGCAGAGAAAGATAGATTTTGGGATGATTTAATACGTGCAGTGGGTGGTATGCGGGATGATATAGTGATTTTGGGAGGGGACTTAAATGGTCATGTAGGTGAAGCAGCACAAGGTTATGAAGGAGTGCATGGGGGATGTGCGTATGGTCTAAGGAATGCAGAGGGGGAAAGGATACTCGAGTTTGGGGAGGCAATGGACATGATTGTGTGCAACACATATTTTAGGAAAAGAGACAGTAGGTTAATTACGTATATGTCTGGGGGAAATAGCAGTCAGATAGATTATTTTCTGGTTAGGAGGGCTGATAGGAGGTTAATGAGGGATGTTAAAGTTATAGGAAGTGAGAAGTGTGTGCAGCAGCACAAACTATTGATTTGTGATATGGTGCTTAAAGAACAAGTGATGAAAAAGAGGACTTGTGTACCCAGGAGGAAAATATAGAAGCTGAAAAACCAAGTAGTAAGGGATGCCTTCTATAGCGAGTTGAGGAGAGTGGTGGCTGAACAGGGAACTGTAGACAGAGGCGTTAATGAACAGTACAGAGCCCTCAAGAACAATTTCTTGAGAGTTACTGATGTAACATGCGGTTGGACAAGAGGACCACCAGGACATAAAGTAACCTGGTGGTGGGATGAGGGTGTAGAAGCTGCAGTTATGGAGAAAAGAAGGCTTTTCCGGGAATGGAAGAAGGGTGGTAGAAAAGAGGAATATTTGGCTGCCAAGTGTAGGGCTAGAAGAGAGGTATACAGGGCAAAGTCTGAGTCACAGAGACTATTACTTGATAATCTAAATCATGGGGAAAGGAAAAATATGATAATTAGGGTGGCAGGTCAAGTGAAGAGGGATAATCGGGATATTATAGGTGAGCAATGTGTGAAGAATGATGAAGGAAGGGTAGCGGTGAACAGTGAGGATATTAAAGATGCATGGAGAGAGCATTATAACCGGTTGTTGAATGAGGAGTTTGACTGGGACAGAGAAGGTTTGGAACCAGCAGATCCAGTGTCTGGCCCTTGGCCTTTGATTGATACTGTTACTGTGAGTGAGGCAATAGGGAGGATGAGGGTGGGGAAGGCAGCAGGTGTATCTGGGTTGACTGCCGAAATGTTGAAGACCTCAGGCGATATAGGGGTGAGTTTAGTCACTGACCTGATAAATAGGATTATTTATGAGTGTGTTGTCCCAGATGATTGGCTGAAGAGTGTAACTGTAAATGTGCATAAAGGGAAGGGTGATGCCCTGGAAAGAGGAAATTATAGAGGTATAAAGCATTCAGATCAGATAATGAAGGTAATGGAGAGAGTTTTAGAAGGTATGATTAGAGAAAGAGTGAATATTGATGAGATGCAGTTTGGGTTTATGAAACATTCAGATCAGATAATGAAGGTAATGGAGAGAGTTTTAGAAGGTATGATTAGAGAAAGAGTGAATATTGATGAGATGCAGTTTGGGTTTATGCCAGGTAGGGGGACCACTGACGCTATATTCATTGTTCGACAGCTTCAGGAAAAATATATTGGTAGGAGAAGGGATCTTTATTTTGTTTTTGTTGATTTGGAAAAGGCCTTTGACAGAGTCCCTAGAGAGGTGGTGAAGTGGGCAATGAGAAAGCTTGGCTTGGAGGAGTGGCTGGCTAGGGTTGTTATGGCTATGTATGTGGGTGCTCACACCCAGGTAAGAGTGAATGGAGATTTGAGTGATGAGTTTTCCGTGAATGCTGGTGTGCATCAGGGGTCAGTCTTGAGTCCCATGTTGTTTATCATGGTACTTGAAGCCCTTTCATGTGACTTTAGAAACGGACTCCCCGGGAGCTGTTGTATGCTGATGATTTGGTGTTGATTGCAGAGAACGAAAGGGAGGTGGAGGAAAGGTTTAGGAAATGGAGAGATGGTATGGGGCACAAGGGTTTAAGGATAAATGCAGAAAAAACAAAAGTGATGATATCTAGGGTTGGTGGCGGTACTGTCAAAGACGAGGGAGAGTGGCCATGTGCAGTTTGCCACAAGGGCGTGGGAAGTAATTCCATCTTGTGTGGTGTGTGTGATAAATGGGTGCATAAGAGATGTAGTGGTATCAGAGGTAGACTGTGAGATAATGCTGATTTTATGTGTACGGCATGTCAGGGTGAGCAGGTGGAGATTGTCAGGCATGAAAGAATTGAACTTGCTGGTGAATCTCTTGAGTGTGTGGAAGAGTTTTGTTATTTGGGAGACATGTTGTGTGCTGGAGGTGGGGCTGGAGCTAGCTCTGTGGCTAGGGTGAGAAGTGGTTGGAAGAAGTTCAGGGAGCTCTTGCCTCTCCTGACACTGAGAGGACTCTCCCTACGTGCTAAGGGGTCTTTGTATGCAGCATATGATAGGAGTGTAATGCTGTATGGTAGTGAGACCTGGGCAGTGAAGGAGGAAGATATTCGCCAGCTCAGACGTACAGAAATGACAATGATTAGGTGGACGTGCAGTGCGTCCCTGCATCCAAGGCCTGGAGGGGCTGGGTTTACGATGGAAGAGTTGAGAGGTAGGATGGGACTGGAGTGTATTGGTGTTGTGATAAGGAGGGGTAGATTGAGACGGCTTGGACATATGGAGAGGATGGGGGATGATAATTGGGTGAGGAAGGTGATAAGTGTTAATATTGGGGGTGGGGTTATGAGGGGTAGACCGAGAAAGACATGGGACGAGGTCATTAAGTGTGACCTCAGGGTTAAGGGACTGAACATGGAGGCTGCAATGAATCGTGCAGCGTGGAGAGCCGCCATTAGGTGACCAAGGCTGACACATGCAAGCATGTTGGAGCCTTTAAAAACGAAAACGAAAAACAAAAACACCTGACATGAATATGAAATGGTATTAAATGCTCCAGTGCTTTAGTAACTCAAACAACTTACTAAGTGCTCCAACGGCGATGGTCAACTTCTTCTCCTTGGCTAGTTTGATACCGTCTCTTGTTGCTTTGATTACCACCTGTTCTGTGTTGCCTTTGACTAGTCCCATCAGGGCAGGGCGGAACTTGCCTCGGGTCAGCTTCCATTTCATGAGGCGGATCAGCTCAGCCAAGGTCAGATGTGGGGGAGTGCGGGACAGGATAGTTGGTCCTAGCTCCTCCTGGTACCATCTAAGGGGTTAGGTTAAGTTATGCAAGGTTATCTTAGGTTTAGGTATACAGGTATCAGATTAACATCTGGGTTTGGTTCAGGTAGGTCAGGTCTGGCTGACCTTAATATGGTGCAAACTTGTTATAAATATGACACCTTGTTATGTGATAAACTGCTACAATGATAATTAAAAAGCTGTACCCTGTCTAAGTACAATGTTAAAAAATTAATCGCAATTTCACAACAAAGATATTTACAACGAACAACTCGGAGAATCTTGTGTGGACCCTGTGATGCACGCAAGGCAAAATGGCCACCCAGTGTTTACCCTGACTGTGATCATTGTCTTTCACATTATTTTGCGCATGAAAGGCCACTGAAACACCACTGTTATCGTCAAGTAACAGTGCAAATGCTTAACAAATACTGCAGTGTGCAATATTAGGTGCTGTGATACGTTTTTGTGTGTGAGATACTGACACTTGTGACTTGGAAATTGTGTCAAACTTACATAACCATCATCTCCTTTTTGGCCTCTACTCAGCTGATGAAGCCAAGATGCCTGCCCAGTGTTTACATTGGCTGTGATCATTGCCTTTCATTTTATTCTGTGCATGAAAAGCCACTGAAACACCACTGCTATCGCCAAAGAACAGCGCAACTGCTTAACAAATAAAGCAGTGTGTGATATTAAGTAAGGTGATACTGTATCTTTTTGTGTGGAGTGGTCATCCAGATACTCCAACTCTCCCCCCAGTGATGACTCGTACAGGTGGCAGAGTTTTCTGCATTAGGTTAAGGCCAGGGCCACCCTGCCTACCCCCACTGAACCCGTGTTACATCAGCCTCGTTATATGGTAATTTGTTATGCAATAGATCTTCACTTGACATGATCCTATCATATAACATGGCTGCACTGCACAGTGTTTATCAATGAAAATCAGTATGACAGAAATTTTACTCATGGTACTGTTTCTGATGTTCAAGTGAATACCATGTACATCGCAAATACTCCAGACAGGGACGATTCCACACGTGATAAACCTTACATGAAAAATAGGTCTTATTTCATTATGAACTTAATAAAACAATCAGTGACAACTAATTCAATATTTTTGTGGCTTATGACTCTGAGCATATTCAGTCCATATCCTGGTACCAAAAGGTTTTGTTTTCATGGTCTGCCTACAAACTGAGATAATTTGAGCCTCCTCTCACAATCAAGTCACCAGCATATCTTGAAATTTGGAAATAGCATGCAGTGCACTGCACTGGCATTGGCAACAGCCAGTGTTTATGTGCCAACAAAATGAGATCAATCGAGCCACCTCTCACATGCAGGTCACCAGCATTTCTTGAAATTTGGGAATAGCATACAGTGCAATGCACTGACATTGGCAACAGCAAGTGTTTATTACAGCATGCTGGAGTAATTATGAAAAAATAATAATACTTGGTAATAATAATAATAATTACAGAAAAATTTGAAACTACATTGTAGTACATTATCAGAATTACTAACTTAGTACTATGATCCCTCACTTAAAATTCTGTGTATGATATCCCTATTGGAATGCTGGGACACTTTAGAATGTTACTGTATTTTGGCTAACACCAAGCACCTTTATCCAGCTGAGATAGGTACCTACCCCCAAAAGGTTAAAACCTACCCAACTCAGCCCCTAGAGGCAGACAGGAGCTCTGAAGAATTCCTTTATAAACTCACTTATCCAAGTCATCCAGATCCTCAGCAGCCTTCTTGTTCTTGATGCGCCCCTTCAGCACACCCAAGGCCTGAGGGTACAACTCCAGCACCCCTCGCATCTCCCGCCCCAACCCTTCTGCCAACATTGTCACCACATCCGGTAACATCGTGGGGTGAGTGTTGTGTTGCTATGTTTTTGGATGATATGTGTCTTGCGGGCCACCAAACTGTCAATGGACACTGCACATTGCAATAATGAATGAAGAGATTAATGGTCAGTTTTTGCTGGGCACCCTGATGAAATTTCTACTTTAGTGTCTGTCTTTTTCCCACTTCTGAATCTCCTTACAGTAAATTGGTAGGTAATGCTATGAAATAGGATCATGATAAAGAAACCTTAGTTACACTTCCACAAACTGGAGCCCAACCCATCCTGTGAAACAATAGTACTTCATCTGCAGCTGTACTAATCTAGAAGCTCTCAGTTGTCCCCAGATGAACCAGGTTCAATTTAAGGCAACTGTTGTATTGTACCATTTATAAAGGCTCCAACATCCTCGCAAGCATCAGCCTTGGTCACCTAGTGGTGGCTCTCCACACTGCTCAATCACAGGCAGCCTCCCTGTTCAGTCCCTTATCCCTGCGGCACACTCTGTGACCTCATCCCAGGTCTTCTTTGGTCTACCTCTCTCAACCATACCTCTGATGTTTACACTTTTCATGCCCAATTGTCATCCTCCATCCTCTCCACATGCCCAGACCATCTGCCCCTCCTCATCACAGCACCATTACACTCTAGTTCCATCCTTCATCTCAACTCTTCAGTTGTAATGCCCCAAGGCCTAGAATTCAAAGATGCACTACACATCCATCTAATCATTGTCATTTCTAGATGTTAGGACTACAAATATCCTCTTCTTTTACTGCCCAGACTTTTTTTTTTTTTTTAATGCAAGACAGAAGGAACCAAAGGCCAGGGGCCCGCAAACCATTCCTTCCAAGAAAAAAACAAAAACGATACAAAAGAGAGCCAAATTCAAGATCCATTCATTTCGAGATGCGTGGACACACTGCATTTGAAAGACTGGAGATAATAGGGAAGTAGGAAATACAGACAGAGGGAGACAGTTCCAGAGTTAACCTGTTGCATAAATGAAGGACTGGGATTAATGGTTAACTCTTGCATTAGAGAGTTGGACAGAAAAGGGATGAGAGTTTGTTGCTAGATGGGTGCTACACGCCCATCGTAGAGGTGGAGGGATGCAAGCAGACAGTTCAGAGGAGCAGTGACCATTGAAGTAGCGACAGAATAGCAACAGAAAAGAGATAAAGATGCAACAGTGTGGCGAAGAGACAGAGGTTGAAGGGGGCCAGTAAGAGAAGAACCGATGAGACGAAAGGCCTTTGACTCCACCCTATTGACAAGAGCTGTATGTGGGGAGCCTCCCCACACATAAGAGATGTACTCTAAACAGGGGCAAATAAACCCGTGTATAAAGCCAACAACTGTGCAGGGGTAAAGAAGGTATGGAGTCAGCTTAGCACACCTAATCTCTTGGAAGCAGATTTTACAAGAGATGCAATATGATCTTTCCAAGATAAGTCCCGAGTGACTGTAACCCCAAGCATGTTCAAGGATGATGCAGGATTCAGCTAGATATTATTAAACATTAGTGGGTACTCCTGTGGAATATTGTGTCGGGTTGATAGGTGTAAAAACTGAGTTTTTGATGCATTAAAAACAAGATTATTTTTACCCCAGTCAGACATAAGGTTTGCCATATCCTCATCCCCTGTCTGTTGAGGCAACTGCTGAGATGGACGTTGCGGGAACCAAATGGAAAAGTGAAGGGTGGAATTATCAGCATACGAGTGGATAGGGTTGGATGTACAGCTTAGAAAGTCATTGATGAATAGAAGGTAAGAGAGTTGGTGATAGGAGAGAGCCCTGATGAACACCACTGTTGATAGATCTAGGAGAAAAATGATGGCTGTCTACAACAGTGGCTATAGAATGACCAGAAAGGAAGTTATAGATGAAGGCACAGATAGAAGGATAGAAACTGTAAGAAGGCAGTTTGGAATTAAAGATTAAAGCCAGACTTGATCGAAAGCCTTTGAGATGTCAAGTGCAATAGCAAAGCTTTCGCCAAAGTCCTGAAAGGAGGATGACCAGGAGCCTGAAAGGTAGGTGAGAAGATCGCCAGTGGAGCGTCCCTGATGGAACCCATACTGACGATCAGAAAGAAGGTTGTAGTAGGAAAGATTCTTTAAAATTTTTCTGTTAAGAATTGACTCAAAAACTTTTGAGACACAGGATGTTAAAGCAATTGGACGATAGTCACCCTTCTTTGGGACTGGCTGAATGAGAGCAAACTTCCAGCAAGAAGGAAAGGTACAAGTTGACAGACAAAAGCGAAAGAGATTACATAGGCAGGGTGTAAGCACAGAAGCACAGTTCTTGAGAACAACAGGAGGGACTCCATCAGGCCCATATGCCTTGTTAGTATTAATGCCAGTGATAGCAGAAATACATCAGCTGAAGAAGTTTTAATGTCAGCCATAAGGAAGACAGAGGGGGGAAGTGATGGAGGAACAACATTGGAATCGTCTAAGGTGGAATTGGAGTAGGAAGTCTGAGCAAAGAGATCTGCTTTATCAGTAGAAGAAATAGCTACAAAGCGATCAGAACAGAAAAGAGGAGGGAAGGATGATGAGGTTAGGTTGTTAGAAAGGTTTTTGGCAAGGTGCTAGAAGTGGGAAGAATTCGAGTTGGAGAGTTGACAGCATTTGGTAAGGATGAAATTATTTTTAGCAGTGCAAAGAACAGACTTGGCACAATTCCGGGCAGAAACATAAGCAAGATGTGATTCAGGGGTGGGCTGGTTCTGGTACCTTTTAAAGGCCCTCTCCTTGTTGCAGACAGCATTAGAACAAGTGTGATTAAACCAAGGCTTTCTTGCATTAGTCAAAGGATATGAGAAGGGTATGTATGCTTCCATGCCCAAAAGAATAACCTCCGTAATGCGCAATGCACTCTCAGATGGCTCCAGGCCATGGAAGCAATAATTTTTCCAGGGAAAATCAAAGTACTGCCTAAGGGCCTCCCAATCCGCAGCTCCAAAGTGCCACAGTCGATGTCTCTTTGGAGGGTCCACAGGCCGTACCTGAGCAATAGAACAGGATAAAGTAATTAGATTGTGATTGGAGGAGCCCAACAGAGAGGAAAGATTAACAGTGTAAGAAGAAGGATTAGTTGTAAGGAAGAGGTCAAGTATGTTGGAGCTCTCTCCGAGGCGGTCAGGGATACGGGTAGGGTGCTGTACAAGCTGCTCCAGGTCATTATGGATAGAAATGATGTAAGCTTGTTCACCAGGTGGATCAGTGAAAGGAAAGGAGAGCCAAAGGTGGTGGTGAACATTGAAATCTCCTAGAATGGAGATTTCAGAGAAAGGAGAAGTGGATAGAATGTGTTCCATCGTAGAAGACACTCAAAGAATTTTTCATAGTCGGTAGAATTAGGAGACAGGTGAACAGCGCAGATATACTTAGTCAGAGAATGACAAGAAAGCCGAAGCCAGAGAGTAGAGAATTCAGAAGAACCAAGTTCAGGAACACGAGAACAAGATAAATCGTTGCATACATATACACAACAACCACCTTTGGCTTTGAAATGAGTATAGAGAAAGTAGGAGGAAACAGAAAAGGGTTTGCTGTCAGTTGCCTTATTACTGGTACTGTACCATACAGCATTACATCCCAAAAACATGCCACATACAAAGATCCCTTAGCATGGAGGGAGAACCCTCTCACTGTCAGGTGGGGCACCAGCTCCCTGAACTTCTCCAACCACTCCTTACCCTAGCCTCACCTCCAGCAAATAACATGTCTCCCAAATAACAAAATTCTCCCACACACTCAAGAGACTCACCTGCAAGATCAGTCCCTTCATGCCTGACAATCTCTGTAAGCTCAACACACCACACACATGAAATAAGCATTATTTCGCAGTCTACCTTTAGTACCACTATATCTCTTATGCACCCATTTATCACAAATATAGTAAAACCTCGATATAACGTTTCGTTTTTAAAGGCTCCAACATGCTTGCATGTGTCGGCCTTGGTCACCTAATGGCGGCTCTCCACACTGCATGATCCATTGCAGCCTCCCTGTTCAGTCCCTTAACCCTGAGGTCACACTTAATGACCTCGTCCCATGATCTTGGTCTACCCCTCATAACCCCACCCCCAATATTAACACTTCTCACCTTCCTCACCCAATTATCATCCCCCATCCTCTCCACATGTCCAAACCATCTCAGTCTACCTCTCCTCATCACAACACCAATACACTTCAGTCCCATCCTACCTCTCAACTCTTCCATTGTAAACCCAGTCCCTCCAGGCCTTGGACGCAGGGACGCACTGCACATCCACCTAATCATTGTCATTTCTGTACGTCTGAGCCGGCAAATATCTTCCTCCTTCACTGCCCAGGTCTCACTACCATACAGCATTACACTCCTAACACATGCTGCATACAGACCCCTTAGCACGTATGGACTTTAATAAAATGAAATTCACATTTATTGGAGTTGAGGAGCTGACTGGAGCAATTTCTTGTATACCGGAGAAAGTCCGATAAAGCCAGAAGCAGTCCAGACTGCCTGACCACTTCAACTGTTCTCCACAATAAGGTAAATATGTTCACCACAATACCGTAAATAAAACACGTTTATAAATGTACAGAACAGTGTACAGTAGTCCCTCATTTATCCAGACATGCAGTATCCAGATGTGTTCATTATCTGGACGCTGGACCTTGGCTCTATTAAACCATTATCCGAATTTACTTGCTATTATCCGGACGTAAAAGTCCCCGAGAAATTTGGCCGGCCAGCCGACATGTTCAAACATTCGACATAGTGGCCACTGGGCTCATGCCGTGAGCTGGAAGTAAGCCATAACCCAGTCAGAGCTATCTGTCCACCCATGTACTGAATGTCAAAGTCACATGCTTGTCTGATCACTCCCAGCAAACCTCCACACCCAAATAATATGTCTGTAACCCACAAGTGGTGTCAAAACGTCCGTATGCATCCCCACCCAGTGTCCACGGCCACCGGGCTTAGTCTTTCCTAACTGCCCCTGAGACTGTAACACAGATTGCAAGCCATGAGTAAATGTATGGTAAAAGTGCCCATCCGCCTGTTGACAGAAGGGAGAGAATTCTGCCCACAGCCTCGCTTTTCCCTCTCTTCCCGTCCCTCCTCCATACCCTCCTGGATCCCCCCTCACTCCCTACCCTCCTCTGTGATGATAACACTGACAGAAGGGGGAGAATTCTGCCCACAGCCTCGCTTTTCCCTCTCCTCCCATCCCTCCTCCATACCCTCCTGGATCCCCTCTCACTCCCTTAGTCCCTACCCTCCTCCATGATGATAACACTGATTTGTGAGTTTTCAGAGTTTATTGCGATTTATTCGACTACTATTGGTAGTATCGAAATTCTTCAAAATTCACAAGAAAGCTCATGAAATTCTGCATCTAGACATATCTTTAACTCTTAGGTGCTGGCAAAATTTTGCACTGGGATGGTGGGAAGTTATATGAATGTAAGTTTTACTCCTGAACACTTTATTCTCACTGCATTTTTGTACATTTACTTATATCTAAGGGGTGGTTGGGGTTATTGCTAATGTAATGCCACTCAGGGATGAGTGAGGCTGGTCACTCTCAAATGTCAGGAACAACTTTCCTAGCCCCGGGCTCCTACGCTCCTCATGGGGCAGCGTAGGATTGGATGATAGATAGATAGATAGATTTATCAGTTTTATGTGGTTTTAGTAGCTTATGTTATAGTATAAACACCAGCAAAGATGATGGTATTCCATTTATACAAATAATGTATAACCAAGTTCCGGTGGCACATAGTAGGTGGTGGCGACCATCATCCACTCATTTGATGTAGTGCTGCTTATTTCTTCCTTAGCCTTTATCATTCTTTTTCTATGCCTGCCTTCCTCTCTTCCATTTTCTCCCATCTTTCCTGTCACTTCTTATTGCTTTTCTTTCCGTTACAGGTGGCTTTACATTGAGTGACAAGCCAAATGGTTTCCTGTATGCCAAGAAGCCATTTATAACGCTAGGTGATAACCACATAACCAAACCATACGTGCTCCCTATATGTCAACAAGTGGGTTGGTGGAGGGTTAGTGCCCCTCCCAGTAAAACAAATAACCAAAGTCAAATGACCACCCCTTACGGGATTATGGCGTCTGGCAATAGATAGATAGAGAGACATTTGGCCATGGAATTATTTTTGAGCCCAGGGAGCAATCACTCATCACAGATAACTGATTTTCAGTCTTCAGGTTTTTGTGGATTTTTATTGGTTATGCATTGTTTTCTTGATGTGTAGCATTAATTTGGATAATCTTATGTGTGTTCTGATGTCTCAATATGGCAGAATGACAGAAAACAATGCCAAAATCAGGAGGGGTACTATACATACAGTATATAGGTAGGGAGTTTTTTGGTTTTCATTTTTTCCTTTCATGATTTTGTTTTGATGTTTACCATTACTTTGGATATTCCTATGTGTGTTTTGATGTCTCAATATGGCAGAATGACTGGAAAATCTTGCCAAAATTAGGAGAGGTATTGTACATACAGTATTGTATAGGTAAGGTGTTTTTTTGGTTTTCAGTTTTTTTGTTTGTTTGTTTGTTTTTTAGCATTACAGTACTTTGGATATTCCTGTGTGTTTTGATGTTTAAATATGGCAGACTGACCTGAAGACAGTGTGAAACTTAGGAGGGGTACTGTACATACTTTGGTGTATAGATTTTTTTTTTTTTTTTTTTGGACATTCCTATGTGTGTTTTGATCTCTAAATATAGCAGCCTGGCCTGAAAACAGTGCCAAAATCAGGAGGGGTACTGTACATACAGTAATGTATTAGTAGGATGTTTTTTGGTTTTGTTTTGTTTTTTTTGCATGGTTTTCATGGTTTAGCATTATTTTGGATATTCATGTGTGTGTTTTGATGCCTAAATATGGCAGATTGACCTGAAAACAGTGCCAAAATTAGGAGAGGTACTGTACATACAGTAGTGTATAAGTAGGGTGGTTTTTGTTTCAGTGTTTTTTCTGCATGGTTTTCTTTGTGTTTAGCATTACTTTGGTTATTTCTTTGTTGTGTGTTTTGATGTCTGACCGGAAAACACTGAATGACTGGAAAACACTGCCAAATGAAGCATAGGTACTGTACAGACAAGTTAAGTATCAGTTGGAGGTTGGTTAAGGCAGGGTCTGGGTGTGGTAGGGGAATAAATGTTCATCATCCGAATGTTGCCACTACTCGGACTTGCCTTTGGTTCTATTATGTCTGAATAAATGAGGATTATTGTAGTGAATGTATAATACAGTACAGTACTGCAATGGTAGTGAAACCAGTTAGTGATGCTATGGTGAAACACCATTGGTGCGATCCAGATTAATGTCTGATATACTGTACTGTACTGGAAAAAGTCTGGGTTAGGAGGGGGAAGTGCAGATGGCATTTTTATCAGACTTTCGTTTTAATTTTTTTTTTATTGGTTTGGGACCCAATTAGTTCGTTATAGTGGTTTTACTGTACCGCCACACCCTTGTGGCAACTGCACATGACCACTTTCCCTCTGCTTTGACAGTACTGCCACCAGCCCTAGATGTCATCACTTTTGTTTTATCCACATTCTTATGTGGAAGGTATTAAGAATATATGGAGTGGAGGGGAAATTGTTGAGTGCTGTGAAGAGTATGTACAAGGGAGCTAGGGCTACGGTGCGAGTGGATGGTGAGCTGAGTGAGTTCTTTGATCTCAGTGTGGGACTGAAACAGGGTTGTGTGATGTCTCCATGGCTGTTTAATATATACATGGATGGGGTTGTAAAGGAGGTGCAGGGTAGGGCAGTGGATGTGGGGGTGGCTCTAATGAATGAGGGTGAGATTTGGAAGCTTCCGGTGTTGCTGTTTGCTGATGATACAGTACTGTTGAGTGAAGATGAATGGGAGTTGCAAGGTTTGGTGAATGAATTTGGGACAGTGTGTAGGAGGAGGAATCTGAAAGTTAATGTAAACAAAAGTAAAGTTATGGTGTTTGAGAGGAATGAAGTCACAGAGTGTGCAGTGAGGTTGGATGGTGAGGATATGGAGAATGTGAGTGCATTCAAGTACTTGGGTAGTGTGATGAGTAAGGATGGAACTTTGGGGGATGAAGTGCATGAAAGGGTACTACAGGGAAGGAAGGTTGTTGGTACACTGAAAGCAGTGATGAGAAATAGGGAGGTGAGTATGGAAGTTAAGAAGTCACTGCATGATAGTATTGTCATCCCTACCCTGACATATGGAAGCGAGGCATGGACCTTGCAAGAGGGGAACAAGTCAAGAGTAAGAGCAGTGGAAATGAGTTACTTGAGAGGAGCATGTGGAGTGACGTGGAGGGACAGGTTGACGAATGAAGAAGTGAAGGAACGCTGTGGGGTGGATGTGGATGTGGTTGAGAAGATTAGGAGAAATACACTGAGGTGGTTTGGACACGTGAAGAGAATGGAGAATGAAAGACTGACTAAGAGGGTGTATGTAGGTGAGGTGGAGGGAGGGAGAAGGAGAGGTAGACCAAGGATGAGGTGGAGGGATGGAGTTGAGAGGTATATGAGGGAGGGGGGGGGTGAGTTGGGGGGAGGGTAGTCAAATGGTGGGTGACAGAGCGACTTGGAGGCGTTTTATCTGCGGCCACCCTTTGCGGGATTAGGGCGTCGGGCTATTGATAGATAGATAGAACTCTCAAACTCTTGTGCCCTATTCCATTTCTCCACCTCCTAAGTCCTTCCTCCAACTCCCTTTCATTTTCTGCAATCAATACCAAGTCATCAGCATACATCCCCCATGGGGGTCCATTTCTGAAGTCATGTGAGAGTTTCAAGCACCATGACAAACACTATAAAGAACTCAAGAGTCAAGACTGCCCTTGATGCACACCAACATTCACGGAAAACTATCACTGAAAACTCCATTCACTCTCACCTGGGTGAGAGCACCCACATACACAGCCATAACCACTACAACCAGCCATTACTCAGTCCCAAGCTTTCTCATTGTCCATTTCACCATCTCCCTAGCGACTCTGTCAAAGGCCTTTTCCAAATCAACAAAAACAAGGTACACATCCCTTTCTCTTTCCTATATATTTTCTTGAAGCTGGCAGATAATAAATATGGCATCAATGGTCTCTCTGCCTGGCATAAACCCAAACCATATCTCATCAATATTCACTCTTTCTCTAATCATACCTTCATTATATGGTCCAAAAGTTTTATGCCTCTATAATTTCCTCTTTTCAAGGCATCACCTTTCCCCCATGTACACATTTTCAGTCACACTCTTCAGCCAGTCATCTGGGACAACACACTCATATATCATTGTATTTATCAAATTACTAACTAACCCCACTCCTGTATCTCCTTAGGCCTTGAGCATTTCAGCAGTTAACCCAGACACACCTGCCACCTTCTGCAACTGCATCTTGTCTGTTGCCCTGCTCACAGTAACGGCATTAATCAAAGGCCAAGGGCTAAACACTGGATCTTCTGACAAACCATCCATTCCAGTCAAACTCCTTATACTGTACAGTAAAACCTTAATATAACGGACTTCAGTAGACCGGAATTCACTTTTATCAGACTCTAGGAGCTACCAGACTAAATTCTTATCTATCTATCTATTGCCAGATGCCTCAATCCTGTTTGGGGTGGCCACAAACAAATCGCCTCCAAGTCGCTCTGTCCCCCGCCATTTCACTGCCCTGCTCCCAACTCACACCCCCCCTCTCTCATATACCTCTCCACCCCATCCCTCCATCTCATCCTCGGCCTCCCCCTCCCTCTTCCCCCCTCCACCTCACTCACATACACTCTCTTCGTCAGTCTTTCTTATATATCGGAAAAAGTCTGACAAAGCCAGAAGCAGTCTGGACTGCCTGACCACTTCAGCTATGTTCACCACAATAAGGTAAATAAAAGACATGTTTATCAGTGTACAGTACAGTATTATTATATATATTATACTATTTGATTAATATAGTGATGTTATAACACAGTACAGTGCCGCAACAGTAGTCAGAATAGTTTAAAAACCGTTCATGCAATTGAGACTAATGTCTGATATATCGGAAAATCTGGATTAGAAGGGGGAAGTCTGAATGTCGCTTTTATCGGAATGGTTTGGGCCCCAATTAGCCTGTTATAGTGAGGTCTTACTGTACAGTATAATGCTCACTCCAGGCATCTTTAATATCGTGACTGTCCACTACCTTTCCTTCATCATTCTTCACATACTGCTCACTAATGACATTCCTGTTTTCCCTCCTCATCTGGTTTGCCACCAGGAATACCATATTCTTCCTTTCAGATCTACTGTATTTAGGTTACCCAATAAAAGTCACTGATACTCAGATTTTGCTCTGAATACCAGCGCCTCCTTTCTTCCCCTATGTTTGGCAGATAAGTATTCCTCTCTGTTACCATCCCTCTTCCATTCCCAGAGAAGCCGTTTCTCCTTAACTGCAGCTTCTACACCCGCCTCACAACCATATTACCTTATGTCTTGGAGGGTCCCTTGTCCATCCACACACTGAATCAGTAACTCTCAGCAGATTGTTCTTGATAGCTCTGAACTGTTCATTTACGCTTCTGTCAACAGCTTCCTATTCAGCCACAATTCTACTCGTCTCACTATAGAAAGCATCCCTCACTGCATGGTTTTTCAACATCCATATTTTCCTCTTAGGTGCACAGGTCCTCTTCTTCACCACTCACTCCTTAAGCACCAAGTCACATATCAGTAATTTTTGTTGCTGCACACACTCTTCACCCTCTACAGCTATAACATCTCTCACCAACCTCCTGTCAGCCTTTCTGACCAGGAAATAGTCATTCTGGCTCATACTTCCCAAAGACACATATGTAATGAATGTACTCTCTTTTTTCCTAAACTGTGTGTTGCACAAAATCATGCTCATTGCCCCTCCAAATCTGAGTATCCTTTTCCTGTCCCCATTCCTCGTACTATAGGTGCATCCCCCATGTACCCCTTCACATCTCTGAGCTGCTTTACCCACATGACCATTCAGGTCTCTTCCCAAAACTACAGTCTCATCATCCTTCATACCATTTATCACACGTATCATCCCAGAATCTTTTTCTGCATCGTCCAAGCCAGCACGTGCAGCATGCACTAATATAAATGATATTAGGAGTCTAGTGTCCCAAGTTTGTGACGTTGATTGGATCTGGTTGCTTGTGTCCTGCCCAGAGGGGGTTATGGATAATGTATTTGCTGTGTGATTTTTTTTTACTTGATCTGGTGATATTTAGATGTCCTGACATTTGGCCACACTTTTCTTCAAGTCACAGATAATGGTGACTAGGTCAAATATCAATGTGTAGCTTCTTGAAAAGTCTCCAATATCTGAGCTGGGTAAATCTCGTTGACCAAGTAATATGGATGTATTACTCCTCTTCTTTTATCATCAGTACATCCAAAAAAGGACAGATTCACAAAGTGTGAAAACTGTAATAGCAGCTGCCTTCAAAGTGTGGTCTAGCGCCAACTCGAATATGGCAACTACTTTTATTCATGCTTCAATGAAACTGAGGTCTTTGATTATGAGGTACCTGAAGCTTACAAAGAAACAAGAGCAAGATTCAAATGATCTAAGCATACTGCGGGAGGTATTCTTGGCTGATATGGAGGATATTTTTAATACTGCCCACTCAGATGCTCTGAATCGGCAGGATCTCTCTCTTGAAGAATGAAATTTCTCATTTCTCAAAAATGATCCACAAGGGAGTTATATGGGCACTGAGGATAGCAAATTCAGTTTAGCTGCACAAAATAGGGATGAAAAGGAAATTTCTCTACAGCAAGTTCATTGGTGGCCAGCAGGAGAGGCACTACCTGTTGGAGTCACAGGGGAGGGATTTTGTGAGAGCAGTAGCACATATGATGACGAAATTGTTGTTTGTGGACCAAACCCCCCAAAAGCTCCACAAAAAGACTGCCTGAAAGAGAGTATCAACTGGCAGCGATTTGGGATCGTGAGGGCCTTTCTAAGTAACAGGCAACAGCAGCCTATGCTGTGACTGCAAACTCCATTGATTCTAGGGAAAGGACTCAAGTGGGTCCAAAGCAAAGGGCTCCAAATGGATGACCTCTGAGTCCATGGGTGACGAGCCGTCCACCAAACTGTTCTAGTCTTTCCTAGATGAGCCCATGCTCCTGGCCAGAGACCCTTGAACATGGAACTCTAATGATAACTTCTGTCTTGCACAGAAGTGAGCAGAAGACCTGAAGATGGTTGATGACGGAGAAGAGAGAGGCAGTGCCCTCAATGACAAAGTCCTCAAATTCCTCATACAGACTGTCCACTTCCACCGAAGGATTGTGAAGCAGAAGTCAACGAAGATACACCTCATGAAGCAAGTGTTTATGTAAAATACATTGATGCTAAGATGATGTTAAAAGATTTTTGTTTATTTTAATCATTTTTGAAAGTGTCAATTGTTTTGGCTAAAGGAGAACTCGTGAAATAAAGTACAATATTGTGTTATTTGTATGTCAGTATCAGTTGTTTCATTTGGCTAATACTGAAGATATGAAGTATTCAATCCTCAGGACCTTTGATTATCCTTCAATCTTTCTGAAATCTTGCATAAAATATTCTGATGGGGAGCACCAATGGGGCACAACACAAGCAAGATTGCATCTTGATATTTTTTTCCCAACCTTATGTGCTTGGGACACCGTACAATCCACCCAACACTATTTTCAATGCTCTAATCCTTTCATTCGCCCTCATTCATAGCACAATCCACTCATTTTTCCTCAGCCAGCACACCCACGCCACCATAACCATCACCACTTCCCTGCCAAAATAACTTGCACCTACAGCCCTTCCCATCAGTCATGCTGGCTGAACATTTCCTATACCTAACTTCCTGTAGGCTTTACAACCAACACTCACCCACCTCCTACTCATTTCCACCACTTTCCCCGCTCTACCCTTCAAACTATCCTCATGCCACGAAGCCACTCTGAACCCCTTGGGTGATTTAAATTCCTCAGGCATATTAGCTATCTGTCTATATATTGCCAGATGCCATAATCCCGTAAGGGGTGGCCATTTGACTTTGAGTTATTTGTTTTACGGAGAGGGGCACTAACCCTCCATCAACCCACTTGCTGACACATAGGGAGCACGTTTCTACTAATTTTTTCGGCCCTAAATTAGTAAAATACATGAGGAGACAGACCCTAGACCCAGTCTACCCACACAGTTGCAAGTCCAGGCATGGGACTTGGTACCTATAGCCCAACAGCTGTGGCCAAGGGCCGTGATAGTGGCCTTGGGATACCCAACCAGGAGAGATACAGGGACACCCTCCGAGCATGCCTTGGCATTGTAACTCTCCAACTCGAATTCTTCCCGCTCCTTCTGGCACCTTGCCAAAAATCTTTCTAACAACTTTACCTCATCATCCTTCCCTCCTCTTTTCTACTCTGATGGTTCTGTAGCTATTTCTTCTACTGATAAAGCAGATCTCTTCGCACAGACTTTCTCCTCCAATTCCACCTTAGATGATTCTGGTGCTGTTCCTCCATCACTTCCCCCCTCTGACTTCCTCATGGCTGACATTAAAATTTCTTCAGTTGATGTATTTTCTGCCATCACTGGCCTCAGTACTAACAAGGCATATGGGCCTGATGGGGTCCCTCCTGTTGTTCTCAAGAACTGTGCTTCTGTGCTTACACCCTGCCTAGGCAAACTATTTCGCCTTTGTCTGTCAACTTGTACCTTTCCTTCTTGCTGGAAGTTTGCTCTCATTCAGCCAGTCCCAAAGAAGGGTGACCACTCCCAACCCTCCAACTATCGTCCAATTGCTTTAACGTCCTGTATTTCAAAAGTTTTCGAGTCAATTCTTAATAGAAAAATTTTAAGGCATCTTTCCTATCACAACCTTCTTTCCGATCGTCAGTATGGGTTCCGTCAGGGACGCTCCACTGGCGATCTTCTCACCTACCTTTCAGACTCCTGGTCATCCTCCTTTCGGGACTTTGGCGAAAGCTTTGCCATTGCACTTGACATCTCAAAGGCTTTCGATCGAGTCTGGTATAAATCTTTAATTTCCAAACTGCCCTCCTACGGTTTCTATCCTTCTATCTGTGCCTTCATCGCTAGCTTCCTTTCTGGTCGTTCTATAGCCGCTGTTGTAGACGGCCATTGTTCTTCTCCTAGATCTATCAACTGTGGTGTTCCTCAGGGCTCTGTCCTATCACCAACTCTCTTCCTTTTATTCATCAATGATCTTCTAAGCTGTACATCTAACCCTATCCACTCATACGCTGATGACTCCACCCTTCACCTTTCCATTCGGTTCCCGCAACGCCCATCTCAACAGTTACTTCAAGAAACAAGGGATGAGGCTATGGCACACCTAATGTCTGACTTCGCTCATATCTCTGACTGGGGTAAAAATAATATGGTTGTCTTTAATGCATCTAAGACTCAGTTCTTACACCTATCAACCCGACAAAATCTTCCACAAGTATACCCACTAATGTTTAATAATATTCAGCTTAATCCTGCATCATCCTTGAACATGCTTGGGGTTTCATTTACTCGGGACTTATCTTGGAAAGATCATATTACATCTCTTGAAAAATCTGCTTCTAAGAGATTGGGTGTGCTAAGCCGACTCCGCTCTTTCTTTACCCCTGCACAATTGTTGACTCTATACAGGGGTTTTATCCGCCCCTGTGTGGAGTACAACTCTCATGTGTGGGGAGGCTCCCCACATACAGCTCTTCTCAATAGGGTGGAGGCAAAGGCTTTTCGTCTCATTAACTCTCCTCCTCTTACTGACTCCCTTCAACCTCTGTCTCTTCGTCGCACTGTTGCATCTTTATCTCTTTTCTATCGCTACTTTAATGGTCACTACTCCTCTGAACTGTCTGCTTGCATTCCTCCACCTCTACGACGGGCGCGTAGCACCCGTCTGGCAGCAAACTCTCATCCCTTTTCTGTCCAGCTCTCTAATGCAAGAGTTAACCGTTACTCCCAGTCTTTCTTTTATGCAACAGGTCAGCTCTGGAACTGTCTCCCTCTGTCTGTATTTCCTGCTGCCTATGATCTCCAGTCTTTCAAACGTAGTGTGTCCAGGCATCTCAAAATGATCGGATCTTGAATTTGGCTCTCTATTGTATTTTGTTTTTCTCTTGGAGGGAACTGTTACTGCGGGCTCATGGCCTTTGTTTCCTTCTTCCTCGCATAAAAAAAAAAAAAAAACTGCCCTGCCATTATACACCCACTGACAGCACAGCCTCTTGGGGCACTACTTCCAGGTTTGGGCTCCTCTCTATTGGGAGGAAGCAGCAGTCTGGGAACTGCAATACCCTGTATCCTCTGGCACAGATCTGAGCCCCATCCTTTCCCATTCCAAATACTACGCTGGCAGAGCCCCCACCATGCTTTCCCGCAGGTTCGCCAATAGGTAGCGGGAACAAAGTTTTCTGGCTGCATACCGTATCCTTGTTGGCATCACCCCCTGTGATATAGTTGGTTACACTGTGTGGTATGTAAAACACATGTCGAGTAGTGCATGAAATAGTTGGAGAAAAGTGTTGGGGATAGTATGCTGGCCTACTCTTCATGTTAATGTCACACTGAAGAGGTCAGCATAAGGAGAAGGTCAGGATATCTTGATGGTGAAACAGGAGCTCCAGCTTTCCCTATCACCAGCACTGCCATCCTCTTCAGGAGTACCATCCTGATTGACTGGTGCTACAGCCCACACTCTCCAAATTCATGAATGATAGTGTCTGTTACCTGTGCTAAATTAACCCTCTCATGCACGATAAGTTTTGGTAAGTTTTCTGGCGCACGATTTTATCCGCCTGACTGCCCGGCCCAGCTGCCCATGCACGGCAAATAACATGTATTCTTTCCTTATATTCTCCACCCAAACATCAATATACTTCCATGAAACCCATCTCATCTTATTCGTCGATGTTTGTTCTAAATGATAAGCACCACAAAAAAACAGGAAAACACGAATAAAACAACATTAGGCGGCCATGAATAAACATTTCGCTACATCACTTTCACTTCCCAACATCACTATTTGAATGCTTTCCTTCATACAGGAAAATGTTATTAGAAGTTTTGATAGAGAATTTCATCAGCTTTCTAAAAAGACAAGTCTGGCTGTGATACTATTTGTAATTTTCGAGAAAATAGCCTAAAATGCAAGCCATTTTTGAAAAAAAATTCAAGCTCTTACTCTGAACTTTTCTCACACACCTTATGTTTTTATTGCATAATATTTTGCAGAATTTCATGAGCCTTCTAATGAGCACCAGATGGTTTTGTTATGCCTCATAGTTTTCAAGTAAATTGCCAAAAACGAATGGGAACTCACGTTGTGCATCACTTTCATGATGCGTGCACAGCATACGTTATATTTCCGCCTACATAACAACGAATTCTTATCATAGATACTACATTGTTATGTCTTGTACATACATAGAATTTACTGCTCTTTATCATGGTTCTTACAGGAAATCGATACATCCAATAGTTTTTTAGTAATTGGACGACCAAGTGAGAGTATTCCTCGGAGAGCTTTCGACTTTTACCTCAAGTGAGGAAGAAAACATAGACTGTTCCCCCGCCTTTTCCTACAAAAAAATGCTCCCAAAGGCTTATATTCTGGTAATGACACATACATAGAATTTACTGCTTTTTATCATGGTTCTTATGTGAAAACGATACATTCAATAGTTTTGGAGTAACTGGATGACAAACATAGAATACTCCACCTCACCTGCACGCGAGGTAAAAAACATTCTTTCCCTGCCTCACCCACGCCTACATATTTTCACTCGTTATGTTTTATTTTATTTTATTTTTTTACTCAAAGTATACACGTAAAATATCATAAGGTTTTTGATCGTGCTCTCAGAAACTTGACATGACCACTAGTCTTTTTGCTAGGTACTGATACTGAAGCTGAACTTTCTTCTATCTTATGTATGCGTATGTAAAAAACATTATTTATTTGTGTAAAAAATATTGAACTATAGAAATAGGTCATTATACAAATCAACAAAATATGGATAACTCACTTCCTCCAGAGCTGTTGAGATGCTGGCAGGAGATTGAAGGGTTGCTGAAAGATGAGGAGTTATGTAGTGTGTGTGTGTGTGTGTGTGTGTGTGTGTGTGTGTGTGTGTGTATTTACCTATTTGTATTTACCTATTTGTAGTATACAGGAAATTAGCAATGCTCGTGTTGTCCTGTCTCCATATCCACATTTATCAAGTCTACCTTTACACACATGAATGTTTTTCTCATGCACCACCTCTTTGTCTAAGTCGTTCCAAATATTTAAGTATTTACCTAATATACCTAAATGTGATATACACGGACTGTACTATGCTCGTGGGTTTCCGTCGCTGTTTCTCAATAAGTCGAATTTAACTTTAAACTCGTTTAAGTTTCTAGACTGGACGATCTCTTTGTCCAGGCTATTCCGTAACTCTATACTTCTGTAACGAAAGCTATATTTCTTGATATCCTTCAAGCAGCTTGACTTTTTCAATTTCATTCCATGTCCTCTTGTTGCTCTCTTATCCCATACAAACAGATCTTCTTTGTGAATTTTATCTACTCCCACCATGGTCCTGAACACCGCAATCATGTCTCCCCTCTTTCTCCTTTCCTCTAACGAAGGCAAATCCAATTTTTCCAGCCTCTCTCTGTATGACAGGTCTGTCAGACTGGGGACCATCTTGGTTGCTGTTCTTTGTATTCTCTCAATCTTGTTTATATCTTTCTTTTTGTGTGGGGACCACACTACCGCTGCATATTCTAACCTGGGGTGGATCATGGCCACTATCAATTTTTTCATCATTTCCTCATCCATATAATGAAATGCTACTCTTATTAGTCAAGAGTTTATAAGTCTCTCCAACTATCTTGTTAATGTGCTTTTCTGGTGACAAACTATCTTGGACCAGCACTCCCAAATCTTTCTCTTCTCTCCTTTTTGTGATTAATTCATTACCCAAAAAATAATTCAGTGATGGTCTCCTGGTACTTTTACCCATTTCCAATATTTTACATTTCTTTACATTAAATTTCATTTCCCACGTCCGGCTCCAATTGTGTATCCTATCCAAATCCTCCTGCAGTATTTTACAATCCTCCTCAACCTCTATCTTCCTCAAGATCTTTACATCATCAGCAAACAGACTTGCATAACTGTTCACTCCATCTACCATATCATTTACGTAAATCAGGAACATTACTGGCGCCAACACTGAGCCTTGAGGGACTCCACTTGTTACTTCCCTCCATCCAGACATCTTTTCCTTTATTACTGTCCTCATTTGTCTGTCTCTCAAAAAGTCTCTCATCCATTCCAGAAGTTTCCCCTTTAGTCCTCATATATATTCTGGTTTCCACATTAGTCTCTTATGAGGTACCTTGTCAAAGGCCTTCTCTAAGTCTAAGTACACACAATCCACCCAACCATCTCTCTCCTGTACCACATCAATCGCTCTTGAGTAAAAGCTCAACAAGTTAGAAACACATGACCTTCCACTTCTGAATCCAAACTGACATTCAGCCAAAATATTCATCTCTTCCAGATAT
Source organism: Coenobita brevimanus (assembly GCF_032717465.1). Classification (NCBI taxonomy): domain Eukaryota; kingdom Metazoa; phylum Arthropoda; class Malacostraca; order Decapoda; family Coenobitidae; genus Coenobita; species Coenobita brevimanus. The sequence continues at coordinate 21,705,326 of NC_137010.1, read as the reverse complement.
TTTATCCATCTGTCTTTCAGGATTCTCTCACACAATTTTGCGACCATGCTGGTTAGAGACACTGGTCTATAATTCAGGGGTTCTTCCCTGTTTCCTCCCTTGTAAATTGGTACCACATTTGCCCTCTTCCATTCTTTTGGCACTTTCCCCTCTTCCAGTGAGCATACAATTAAGCTGTGAATTTTATCCGCCAGTTGTTCTCTGCATTCCTTCAGTACCCAATTAGAAATTCCATCAGGTCCTGGGGCTTTCCTTACATCTTGAGTTTCCAGTAATTTATACACTTCCTGTACCTCCACTTTTATATCTTTCATCACCGGAACATTTCTAATCACTCCCTCCCCTTCCACAAGCTCCTTTTCTTTAGTGAAAACTGACTGGAAACGTTTGTTCATTATTTCTGCTTGCATTGCCGCATCCTTAAAGACCTCTCCTTCTACTTTCAGCTTGGTGATTCCTTCCTTTTGTTTCAGTTTGCCATTAACAAATCTATAAAACAGTTTGGGTTCATCCTTGCATTTGTCAATTATACCTTTTTTCAAAATTCCTTTCTTCTTCTCTACGTATTCTTGTGTATTCATTTCTTGTTCTTTTATATTCTTCCTTTGTTCTGTCGTTACCTCTCTTTCTCCAGTTGTTCCACGCCTTATCTCTCTCTTTTTTTGCTATCATACACCTTCTATTAAACCACTCCTTTTTCCTGTTTTCTTTCCCTCTTACTCTTGGTACAAATTTTTCCACTCCCAAATTATAGAGGTCTAGAAAGATATCCCACTTCCTCTGTATCTCTCGTTTCTCTGAATTTTCTCCAATCCGCATTTTCAAAAAAGTTTCTCAATCCTGTAAAATTTGCTTTCCCAAAGTTGTATCTTCCCTGTCTATGAAGCTCGTCTCTTGGCTCGACGTTTCCTATTAACATCTGGAACTCAATGACCACGTGATCACTTTTTCCCAAAGCCCAGAGATATTCCAATGATTCTATTACATCGGGTTCTTTGGTGAACAGTAAATCTAACCTTGCTGGTGTGTCCTCACCTCGAAACCGTGTCTCTTCTTTGACCCATTGCGTCATCACATTATTCATTATTATATTTAATAACATAGTGCCCCACGAATCCTCGCCGCCTCCCGAGTACCATTCCTCCCAGTTCACCTCTTTACAATTAAAGTCACCCACCAAAATTATATTATTGCTTTTCTCAATTATTTTTTGCAAGTAGCTAGCCATATCTGACAACATCTCATGGTATTCGTCATCCTTCCATGCTCTCGTCTTTGGGGGAACATACACTACCGCCATATCTCGCTTAACATACTCTCCAGTTTCTAATTTCATATATATCACTTCAGCCCTGCCTTCTCCCATTTCCACAGTATCTACATTTATGTTGTTCTTCACTGTGTGTGTGTGTGTGTGTGTGTGTGTGTGTGTGTGTGTGTATTTACCTAATTGTGATATACAGGAAATGAGCTACGCTCATGGGGTCCCGTCTCTGTTTCTCGGTAAGTCAAATTTAGCTTTAAACTCGTTTAAGTTTTTAGACTGGACGATCTCTTTGTCCAGGTTATTCCACAGGTCTATACATCTATAAGGAAAACTATATTTCTTGATATCCTTCAAGCAGCTTGGCTTCCTCAGTTTCATCCTATGTCCTCTTGTTACTCTCTTTTCCCATAAAAACAGATCTTCTTTGTCAATTTTATCTACTCCCATCATGGTCCTGAACACTGCAATCATGTCGCCTCTCTTTCTCCTTTCTTCTAAGGAAGGCAAATCCAGCTTTTCCAGCCTCTCTCTGTATGACAGATCTGCCAGACTGGGGACCATCTTGGTTGCTGTTCTTTGTATTCTCTCAATCTTGTTTATACCTTTCTTTTTGTGTGGGGACCACACTACTGCTGCATATTCCAACCTGAGGCGAATCATGGCCACTATCAATTTTTTCATCATCTCCTCATCCATATAATGAAAAGCTACTCTTATATTAGTCAGGAGTTTATACGTCTCTCTAACTGTCTTGTTAATGTGTTTTTCAGGTGACAAACTGTCCTGGACCAGCACACCCAAATCTTTCTCTTTTCTCGCTTTTGTGATTGGTTCATTACCCATCAAATAATTCAATGATGGCCTCTTGGTACTTTTACCCATTTCCAATATTTTACATTTCTTTGCATTGAATTTCATTTCCCACATCCGGCTCCATTCATGTATCCTATCCAGATCCTCCTGCAGCACTTTGCAATCCTCCTCAACCTCTACCTTCCTCATGATCTTTGCATCATCAGCAAACAGACTTGCATAACTGTTCACTCCAGCTACCAAATCATTTACGTAAATCAGGAACATTATTGGCGCCAACACCGAGCCCTGTGGGACTCCACTTGTTACTTCCCTCCAGCCAGACATCTTATCCTTTATTACTGTCCTCATTTGTCTCTCTCTCAAAAAGTCTCTCATCCATTCTAGGAGGTACCCCTTCAGTCCTCCTATGCTCTAGTTTCCACATTAGTCTCTTATGGGGTACCTTGTCAAAGGCCTTCTCCAAATCTAAATACTGTACACACAATCCACCCAACCTTCTCTTTCCTGAAGCACGTCAATCGCTCTTGAGTAAAAACTCAACAAGTTGGAAACACATGACCTTCCACTTCTAAATCCAAACTGACTATCAGCCAAAATATTCATCTCTTCCAGATATTTTATCCATCTATCTTTCAGAATTCGTTCACACAATTTTGCGACCATGCTGGTTAGGGACACAGGTCTATAATTCAGGGGTTCTTCCTTGTTTCCTCCCTTATAAATTGGTACCACATTTGCCATCTTCCATTCTTGAGGCACTTTCCCCTCTTCCAGAGAACACACAATCAAACTGTGAATCTTATCTGCCAGTTGTTCTCTGCATTCCTTCAGTACCCAATTAGAGATTCCATCTGGTCCTGGGGCTTTCCTTACATCTTGAGTTTCTAGTAGTTTATACACTTCCTGTACTTCCACTTTTATATCTTTTATCACTACATTTCTAGTCACTACCTCCGCTTCCACAAACTCCTTTTCATTAGTGAAAACTGACTGGAAATGTTTGTTCATTATTTCTGCTTGCATTGCTGCATCCTTATAGACCTCTCCTTTTACTTTCAGTTTGGTGATTCCTTTCTTTTGTTTCAGTTTGCCATTAACAAATCTATAAAACAGTTTGGGTTCATCCTTACAGTTGTCTATTATACCTTTTTCAAAATTCCTTTCGTCTTCTCTGCATATTCTTGTGTATTCATTTCTAGTTCTTTTATATTCTTCCTTTGTTCTGTTGTTACCTCTCTTTCTCCAATTGTTCCACGCCGTGTCTCTCTCTTTTTTTGCTATCATACGCCTTTAATTAAACCACTCTTTTTTCCTGTTTTCTTTCCCCTTTACTCTCGGCACAAATTTTTTCACTCCCGAATTATACAGGTCTAGAAAAATATCCCACTTCCTCTGTATCTCTGTTGTTTCTCTGAATTTTCTCCAATCTGCATTTTCAAAAAATGTTCTCAATCCTGTAAAGTTTGCTTTCCCAAAGTTGTACAGTACCCTCGCGTCCAACACGGTATTATTGTCATGCATGGGTCTCGTGTTGGACCAAAAACGTGTTGGACTAACAATAGAGCTTATGGGGAAAAATGAATTATGTCAGCAACCCAAGGAAAAGTCACCCTAAATACCTACCATATACCTATACATATATTGGTACTACTGTAATTATAATGTTACTGTACTATGAATGATAACTAACCTTTTAGGATAGTGCTGGTGAGCTTGCTGGGAATGGAAGGTGATATCCGAGGCTGTAGGTAGTCCTACTGGGTCCCCGAAAGATGGCTGTTGGCGTCACTAGTGGGTAATGGCTGCTACTCCTCCTCAACCTCCCTCATAAATCCTTCGAAATCACATTCAGAATCACTAACCTCTTCCACATCCATGGAAGGTCCTGCTTCTGCCTGTTCTAGCACTCTTCTCTTTTCCTCCTTTTGCTGGAAGAAGCTAGTGATGAGTGTCTGAGTCCTCTTGTTAATGTGTCTCCTGTACAGATCAGCATAGTAACGCACACTGTTTTCCACGGTATGTATCACTTCCTGGAGTCGGATTTCATTAGGATCCCTGTTCATGGCCTCCTTAAGAATTTCAACAGCATGAAGGATCTCGGTAACATCCTGCATCTTCAGCGGGGGAGCTGGAGGTGCGTTGGAGTCTGCAGCAGCCATTTTCACCTCCTCTACCTGCGCCTCGTCAACTGCAGCAACTCAACGAACAGCTTCGTCCAAGGTGGTCTCCTCTCGGCATTGCACAAGGTCTGTTAAGTCCTCCTCTGCAACCTCCTCACAGCCTGGGACCCTCTGAAGTTCTGCCAAGGTTGCCTGCCTGCTGTCCTCAGGGCACTGAAGTGAATCTTGTTGGTGAGAAGTGGTGAAATACGGAGTTAGCTTGTGCCAGGCATGGTTGATTGTTGCCACGTTAACACTATCCCAGGCAGCCACAATATTGTCAACACAATTTTTCATGTTGCACTTTTTCCAAAACTGTACAACAGTCATAGCAGCAGGGTTACTTGGAGTACTTGACGTCATGGCAGGGTGGGGATATTCCTGAGGTGGTGATGCTGGCGGTGGTGTGGCAGCGCTTGTTCCTGGTACAGGTGAGTCAAGATCAAGTGAGGACAAGCGAGATGATGCTGGTGAACTGTCGGGGCATCCACCCAATTCTGCCTCCATCTGCTTCACTTCTGAAAAAGTTTCTGTTGCTTTCTGAAGATCTCGGCTTAGTCTCTGATTGTAAAACATCTTGAAGTTACTTATGACCTCCTAGTCAAGAGGCTGCATAAGTGATGTGGTGTTGGCTGGTAAAAACACCACCTTCACTGCTGGGTCTACATCAGCCAAGATCTGAGGATGTCCACGGGCATTATCTGCTAACAGGAGGATTTTCTCAGGAAGTTTCAGAGCTCTCATCTCCCATTTTGCATCATGGATGAAGTGTTTCTTAAACCATTCTATACAGGATACTGCCGTCATCCAACCTGAGTCATTTTTATGCCAGATAACATCCAGATCTGCCATAGAGCGGTTGTAGAAGCACCTGGGGTGTGCCACCTTGCTTATCAAAAATGGTCTCATTTTATGAGACCCGAAGGCATTGGCGGTTAGAAGTAGAGATACACAGGACTTGTCGACCTTCCTGCCTCGTCCCTGGCGGCTGGTTTTCATGATGTAAGTGTTGTTAGGCATCTTCTTCCATTGTAGTCCCATCTCGTCCATATTGTACACTTGATGTGCTGTGTACCCTTCCTTCTCTATGATGTTCTTCAGTAGAGCTGGGAATTCTGAGGCAGCAATGTGGTCTGCTGAAGCAGTTTCTCCATGCAACTTGGCCCGCAGTATCTCCTTCCTCTTCAAAAGCGATGCAAACCACCCTGTAGAGGCACGGAATGAGTTAGGCTGTGACCCAGTCCTCCTTGTAGCCACACTATAGAACTTCTTCGCCATCTCCCTGATGTTCAAAGAATCTACAGGAACACCCTCTGCCTCCATCCTCCGTACGTACATACTGAGGTACCGCTCCATTATAATGATTGCTGAGTCAGTAGGCCTGCACCTGGAGTCAAGTGGCCCGCCTCCGTAAGCCTTCACTGCCACCAGGATCTTGTCTTGGTTTTTTATTATTGTTCTCATGCTGGCTTCATTCACGTCGTAGGCCTTGGTGATGTCCACATTCCTCTCCCCTTTCTTCTTCCTCTCGATAATTTCTAGCTTGGTGGCCTGAGGGAGGTGCCGCCGCTTCTTGGGGTTCTCAGAAGGCTTCCTAGGCATCGTGAGCAGGGTAAAATGCAGTACCAAGGGCAGAAATTTAGAAAATGCTGCGAGAAAAAAGCACCGTCCAGTGCGAATTAGGAGTGGAGCTGTGGCAGGAGAAATTTAAACAAAACATCATGTGACAGCAGTACCGTTTTTAATTGGGCGGCATCACGATCACGTCACAATAGCGGGCAGGGAAGGCTACTTGATCAGAAGTTTTCATTGGCTATCATCATCATGGGAATGTCCAGCATGGCCGTGTTGGACCGGGGGTGATCGTGCTAGAGTGAACTCTACGGATTTCGCCCACTTCTCAGAGCTCTGTGCGTGTTATGCTAACACACTCGTGTTGCAGTAATTAAATCGTATTAAATAATACTAATTAATTGCTCTCCGTGCTGGACCCGAATCATGCTGGACTAACGCATGTTGGACGCGAGGGTACTGTACCTACCCTGCCTATAAAGCTCGTCTCTTAGCTCCACGTTCGCTGTTATCATCTGGAACTCAATGACCACATGATCGCTTTTTCCAATAGGACACTGATATTTCAAGGATTCTATTACATCGGGTTCTTTGGTAAACAGTAAGTCCAGTCTTGCTGGTGTGTCCTCCCCTCGGAACCTTGTCTCTCCTTTGACCCATTGTGTCATCACATTGTTCATTGCTATATTTAATAATATAGTGCCCCACGAATCCTCACTGCCTCCTGAGTCCCATTCCTCCCAGTTCACCTCTTTACAATTGAAGTCACCCATTAAAATTATATTGTTGCTTTTCTCAATCAGTTTCTGTAAATAACATGCCATGTCTGACAGCATTTCCTGGTATTCATCATCACTCCATGCTCTTGTCTTAGGGGGAACATACACTACTGCCATATCTCACTTGTTATTCTCTCCAGTTTCTAATTTCATATTTATCACTTTGGCCCTGCCTTCTCCCATTTCCACGGTATCTACATTGATGTTGTTCTTCACTGCTATCATCACTCCTTCTCCTGTTTTTTCTTTTCTGTCTCTTCTCCACAGTTTGTATTTACCATCTCCCATGTGAACATCAATATCTTCTCTTAACTTGGTCTCTACAAAGCACATAACGTCAGGTTCATGTATCCTCAAAAGATCGTTGATTTCTAACCTTGCCGATATTAAACCATCAACATTGGTATATGCCACCTTCCAATGATTTTTGATGTTTTCTATACCCTCTTTTCTCCTTCTCTCCGCCGGTACCACTTCCTTAACTTCTGATCCATGACTCTCCAATAAAACACTGTCTTCTCTTTCTCTGTTCTCTGTTCGTTTTTTACCTTTGCTTCCTTTACTAAGTCCTTTATTTTAGCTCTTTCTTCCTCATTTGCATCTCTCCTTATCCAAACATTTTTAAACCCTTCCTTATCCGATAGTTTCCATGTTCTACTGATAATTTCATTAACTGTTGCTTGGGACTTAAACTTTACCTTCAATGGCCTTGCCCCTCCTTCCTCGTACTTTCCCAACTTAAACACCTCTTCAATCTCTTCTTGAGCTTCGTTGTTTTCCTCCATGACTATTGATATTATTTCTTTAACCTTACTCAGTTCTTCTCTTTGTCTGATCTTATTGTAATACGTTTTTCTTTAACTCCTGAAATTATTATACATTTTTTCTTATCTGCTACATCTCTAACTAAAGATTCTCTACTTCTCAACACCCTAACCACTTCCCTCTCCACTTTTTCCTTGCTTTGTTGGTCTATAATCTCTCTCAAATTTACATTTCCCTCTTCCTGAATTTTCTTCCACCCCTTATGTTGCTCCTTGATTTCTTTAATATGCTCTTCCTGTATTCTTGATTTGGATTCATACTCATCTAGTTTGCTTTTCATCATGTCCCTTTCCTCTTCCAACCTCTTATTCTCCCTCTTAAGCTGTTTTATTTCATTCGAGGCTGATTCATTGTTCACTTTTAATTCAGTAACTTCCCTTTCTTGTTCGTCACTACGTGTACAGATTTTTTCCACTGTACTCCTTAAACTATTGATCTCGTTTTCCTGCTCTATGGTCCGTTCCTGTAACTCTTTAATCACTCCCCATACCTTTTTTATCTCCTGGTCATTCCTCTCCGCTGTTTTCTCTACACCTGCTATTCTTGTCTGGTTCAACTAATACTTCCTTTTCCCACATCCTCTTCACAAAAGCCCTCAAATTCTTTCTCACTGATCGTAAACAATGCACCGTCCGTTTCCTCCATGATTCAACCATATGGAGACTCTGTTTTTACTTTGTCTTGTCCCTTTTATGACCGAAACCGCATTTTTTTTTTTATTACTGTCCGACGGGACCACCACTCACGCACTCATTAACACAGTCACAATTAGACTCAGCTTCCTTTTGTCGGTGATTCAGCGATTATTTCCCCACGATCCTGGAAGAGGTCCGTCTATGTCGGCGACCCGTGTGTGTGTGTGTGTGTGTGTGTGTGTGTGTGTGTGTGTGTGTGTGTGTGTGGTGCATTTTCTCCTCTCCTTGCGATACATTTGCCTAAAACACTTGTGATGCACACAATAGATTTCTCCACGAACATTCACTGCACGACATACATATATATATATATATATATATGGCTGGGGCATATTTCTTGTCTGTGATACTTGCACTGTTTTCGCTAAGTCAGTCAATGCATGCAATATCTCTCGGTGAACAGTCGCTGCACCAATTTATAAGTATGTTTCACACTAAACCATATGCAATATAAAACAGTATCACATGATTCCATCCCAACCTCCTCTCTTATTTCCTTCCTGACTGTATGGCGTACGTGACCGCCTGTTTCCTTAGTGACTGTTGCATATCTCTATGGCGTACATAGTGCCTGCTATGGTAGGTCAGTTGTTTCACCAATCCAGGCACTATATGTTTCACAAATATAAGTCTTGGCTTCACTATAAAAAGGTAAGCTACTCATCATTTACAGGAGGGGTGAAGGAGAGTGGAAACCCCGGTATAACAAACCAGACTCCTGTCTGTAGGCCTAACGGCTCATAACGGGCCCCAATGCTTTACAAACAATATATATATGTTCCATGGACACAATGACTTCACATTATAGTCAGAAACACTGTACAATCACAATACAGTAAAAGTCCCATTATTCGGCAGCTGATTATTCGGTAGATCCGACATTTCGGCAGTTTTGAGAAATAGTCCCATTTACGAAAATCTTTGATTGTTCGGCAGATGTCCGGAATCATCTCGGCAGTCCAGGAAGTGTTATCTGTGACTTGTAGGCCTAATGTTTCATTACACTTCTGTATGTTCAATAATTTCTATATTTTTTCAGACTCAGGTATAGTATTATATTGATTACAATATTGGATAGTATCATACAGTACAGTAACCACCCCCTCCAAATTAGCGAGGGTTACGTTCCAAGCCCCCTCGCTAATTCTTGATATTCGCTCATTCTTGACGCATTCCTGAAAGTGTCATTTACTGGTAATTGCGTAGCCCATGAACCACTGATACTGTAATGCATTACCCATAAATAATGGTGCTTGTTAAATCAGTTTCCCCATTGTTTTTAACTGTACGGCTGTGACAGCTCTAGTATTTTTATTCCTCAGCATAATGGAGGAAGGGACTGTCCTGTTTAACTAAACCTAATCTAACCGAGTTTAACTGTACCTAATAATTTAACCATACCTAACCTAACCTAAAGTCAGAAAAATACTTAAAAATAAACTGGAGGAATATGAATTGCTAAGGTCTCTCTGATGAAAGTTAAACGTACATTTAGGGCTCATTCTTTTGTTCGTTTTTGTGTTTTATGTGAAAGAGAGTACTGATGCAAACAGTAATATATCCCATTAACCCCTTAATAACCTCCGGCGCTGAACAACCCTTTACGGTACCGATGTCAGTGATATCAAGTCAGTGTGAGCTATAAAGAAAATTGAACAATTATGGGGAGGGAACGAAGGTCACTGGTACGTTTACACGACTCTATGCTAAGATTCCAAGCAGTCAGGCGGTTGGTTAATCTCTGATGTTTTCGCCCATTTGGTAAAAGCCCCGTAACTTTATAAGTTTTTCCGTGACTCATAGCGAATCATAGCATGGGTTTGGAAAACTAAATAACACATCGCTAGGTGAGCCAGACGATTATCTTCACGTCTTTAAGAAAAACAAATTGATAGAAGAATGGAAGAAACGTACTCTACGTACTCAGAGGGATTAAATTTCTTCCATTTTCTTAAAGATGTGAAGATAATCATCTGGCACACCTAACACTGTGTTATTTAGTTTCCTAAACCCATGCTATGATTCACGGGAGAAGTTACAAAGTTACGGTGCATTTACCAAATGGGCGAAAACATCTGAGATTAACCGACCCTCTGACTGCTTGGAATCATATCGTAGAGTCGTGTAAACATGCCAGAGACCTTTGTTCCCTTCCCATAATTGTTCAGTTTTTTACTGTAATGGGTTGTTCAATGCCGGAGGTTATTAAGGGGTTAATGGAATACATTACTGTTTCCATCAATACTCTCCCTTTCACATGTAAACAAAAAAAAAACGAAGAAAAGAATGAATGCTAAATGTACGATTAACTTTCATCAGAAAGACCTTACCAATTCATATTCCTTCACTTTATTTTATGTAATTTTCCGACTGTTTTATTTCGTGTTTGGAAAAAATACTGTATACAGCATTCACTCCAAACATATTTGTAATAACATAAGTAGTGATGAGTTCACCAATACAAGTGATGTACTGAGCTGGTAGGTAATATTACGTATCATTTCGGCCATCCAGGAAGTGTTATCTGACTTGTATGCCTACTGTGTCATTACACTTGTATATGTTCACTAATTTATATATATATATATATTTCAGATTCAGGTACAGTACTGTATTGATTGCAGTATTGTACAGTATACTCTCTCCAAACAGTTGTAATACCATAAGTGGTGATGACAGTGTTCACCAATATATTTAAGGTACTGAGTGGGTGGGTTTTTGATTATTCGGTAAATCCAATATCTCAGCATCATCCTGGTCCCATAGATGCCGAATAATGGGACTTTTACTGTATTTCAACAATGGCTTCTGCCTCGGGTGGGAGGGGGGAAAATGGTGGGTTAAAAGGGACAACTGACAGCCACGCAACCCTCGAGCCTGGCTGCTCGTGAGATACTGAGGTTTTTCTGCTACGCACTGTCTCATCAGAGCAGTCACAGTGTTGCCAATGCCTTACCTCGGGAGATAGACGTGCCCACTAGAACGCACCAAAATTTCACGCAAATCGCCCGAAAACTTATTTTTTGGTGAATATTTTTGTTCATAGGAACGTGATTTGCGCGACTGAGCTTTTTACTACCAAAACACATGTCAAGCGATTCACATGACTGTGCCTGAGAGAGTTAATGCTGGTAATCAACAAGCCCGCTTGAGTAGTGTGTACATAATCTCACCCAAATTATGACCTGTCTTGATGTAACTGTATGACTTGTAACCCCTAACTGGTGGTCGAAAGTTTACTACCGTACTTTCTGTATAATACAAGAGTAAACCCACACTCTCAGACCTTAATATATGTAACAGCTAGGTCAACTCTTGAATTTACTTCATCAGTATTTCCCTTTGCCTTTATCATCCAATCTTTTAAACACAATGTGTCCAGACATTTAAAAAGGGCAGGTCTGGAATTTTGATCACTTTTATTTTTTTTTCCCCTCTCTTCCCCGTGTAACAAAAAAATCTAGCTAATGCCAGGTAATTTTACTTGTCACATGGGAAATCTTCTGTTAAAAGGTTGGCCTCTGACTAATTGGGATTTTCCATTACTGGTACTTTTTACTTACAGCATTATAATTAACACAATAAAAAACAATTCATCCAAAATACAGACCCCAAATTCAAACTAAACTCCCTCTGGCATTTGGCTTGGCATGAAAGACCATTGCTTCCCCCCCCCCCCGGCATGAGAGGTAAACACAAGGAGCAAATGTACATGTTGAATCCACTGTCCACCACTTGTAGTACAGCAAACCCTGAACAGTCTGTTCTGTGGCAGAGAAAAAGGGAGTTGGAGCTAAGACTTTCTGCTGACTGTCCCAAAAGCTACAGCATCATCCTCAAGAACTTCATACAACTGTCATGACAATAAGATTTTTATTTTATGAATATACAAATGATATACAGTATCTGATTCTGAATATCACTACACTGCCCATTTCCTGAAGCCAAGCAATCCATGTTTTCATGATACACCAACCAATGGAGAGACCAAACACATTTTTTTTTTTTTTTTTTTTTTTTTTTTTTAATGGAAGGAAGAAGGAACAAAAGACCAGGAGCCCAGAAGATTGTTCCCTCAAAGAAAAACAAAAAACGAGACAACAGAGAACCAAATTCAAGATCCATTCATTTCAAGATGCCTGGACACATTGCATTTGAAAGACTGCAGATCATAGGCAGTAGGAATTACAGACAGAGGGAGACAGTTCCAAGGTTAAGTTGTTGCATACACGAAGGACTGGGAGTAATGGTTAACTCTTGCATTAGCAGGATGGACAGATAAGGGATGAGAGTTTGTTGCTAGAAGGGTGCTATGTGCCCACCACAGTGGTGGAGGCAAGCAGACAGTTCAGAGGAGCAGTGACCATTGACGTAGCAACAGAAAATAGATAAGGATGCAACAAAGAAGTGTAGAGACAGAGGTTGAAAGGAGCCAGTAAGGGGAGGAGAGGTAACGAGATGAAAAGCCTTTGACTTCTCGTTGAGAAGAGCTGTATGTGTGGAGCCTCCCGAAGCATAAGAGTTGTATTATACAGGCAAATAAAATCCGTGTAAAAAGGCAACTACTGTGCAGGAGTAAAGAAAGCACAGAGTTGGCATAGCACACCAACTCTTGAAAGCAGATTGTACATGAGAGGTAATATAACCTTCCCAAGCTAAATCCCGAGAGAATGAAACCCCAGGTATGATCAAAGATGATTCAGGCTTAAGATGGATATTATTAAAAATCAGAGGTTACCCCTGCAGATGGTTTAGTTGTGTTGAAAGATGTAAGAAGTGAGTTTTTAATGCAATGGGAAAAAAAACAAGACTACTGGTACTTTTACCCCAATCAGAGATATGATCCAAGTCAGACATTGGGTATGCCACAGCCTCATCCCTTGTTTGTTGAAGTAATTGCTGAGATGGACACTGCAGGATGGAAATGGAAAAGTGAAGGGTGAGTCATCAGCATAGAGTGGATAGGGTTAGATGAACAGCTTAGAAGGTCACTGATGACCAGAAGGATGAGAGTTGGTGATAGGACAGAGCCCTGAGGAACACCACTACTGACAGCTCTAGGAGAAGAACTGTGGCCATCTACAACAACGACTATAGAATGACCAGAAAGGAAGCTAGAGATGAGGGCACAGATAGAAGGATAGAAACTGTAAGAGGGCAGTTTAGAAATTAAATATTTATGCCAGACTCAGTCGAAAGCCTCAGAGATGTCAAGTGCTATGACAAACCTTTCACAAAAATCCTGAAAGAAGAATAACCAGGAGTCTGAAAGGTAGGTGTGAGGATTTCCAGCAATGCAATCCCTGGCGGAACCCATACTGACAATCCGAAAGAAGGTTGTGATAGGAAAGGTGCTTTAAAATTTTATTGTTATGAAGGGAATAAAAAACTTATGAAACACAGTACAGGATGTTAAAGCAATTGGGTGATAGAGGGCTGGGAACGGTCACTCTTCTTTGGGACTGTTTGAATGATAGCAGACATCCAGCAAGAAGGAAAGGTACAAGTTGACAAAGGCAAAAGAGTTTATCTAGGCAGGATGTATGCACAGAAGAACAGTTCTTGAGGACAACAGGAGGAACCCCATCAGACCCATATGCCTTGTTAGTATCAAGGCTCGTGGTGGCACAAAATACGTCAATTGAAGAAATTTTAATGTCACCCATGAGGAAGTCAGATGGGGGGGGGGGGAATGATGGAGGAACAGCACCAGAATTGTCTAAGGTGAAACTGGAGAAGCAAGAAAGTCTGAGCAAAAAATTCTGCTTTATCAGTAGAAGAAATAGCTACAGAGCCATCAGAGTGGAAGACAGGAGGGAAAAATGATGAGGTAAAGTTGTTAGAAAGGTTTTTGTTAAGGTGCCACAGGGAGCAGGAAGAATTTGAGTTGGAGAGTTCAGAGCATTTAGTACAAATGAAATTATTTTTAATAGAATGAAGAACAGACGTAGCATAATTCTAGGCAGAAACAAAAGAGAGAGATGAGATTTAGGGGTGGGTTGGCTCTGGTACCTTTCGTAGGCCTTCTCCTTGCTGTAGACAGCATTAAAACAAGCGTGATTAAACCATGTTTTTTTTTTGCAATAGTCACTGGATATGAGAAAGGAATGTATGCTTCCACGCCCAAGGGAATAACCTCCGTAATGCGCAAAGCACACTGAGATGGCTCTCAACCATGAAAGCAATTCCAAGGAAGTTCAAAGTACTGCCTGAGGGCCTCCCAATCAGCAGCTCCAAAGTGCCACAGCCGCCACTTCTTGGAAGGGTTAACAGGTCTTACTGGAGAGATAGAACAGGGTAAGGAGATAATGTTGGGATCAGAGGAGCCCAACAGAGGGAAAAAAGAGTGTAAGCAGAATGGTTAGTTGTATGGAAGACGTCGAGTATGTTGGATCTCTCCCCAGGGCAGTCAGGGATATGGTAATGGTGCTGTACAAGCTGCTCTATGTCATCAATGATAGAAAAAATGTAGGCATATTCACCAGATAGATCAGTCAATGAAGAGGAAAGCCAGAGGTAATGGTGAACACTGACCTAGAGTGGAGATTTCAGAGAATGGAGAAATTGATATGATGTGTCCCATCTTAGAGGTAACATAGGGGAAGAATTTTTCGTACAATAGAATTAAGGGATAAGGAAACAGCACTGATATATTTAGCCAGAGAATGACAGAATAGCCAAAACCAAAGAGTTCAGAACACGAGAGCAAGGTCTGTTGCTGCATACATTTACACACAGCCACCTTTGGTTTTGAAATGAGTAAACAGAAAGTTAGAGAAAAGGCCACGAATGTTGCAGAAATGAACAAGTGGGTCAGACATTGGTTCACAGCATCCTGCCTGGTTGTCACCGGGAGAGGAGCGGACAGTAGGGGTTTTGATGACACCCCCCCTCCCTCCAGGGACTCCCGAGGTTTAGTGTTGGGGTGCCATTTTCTGTTTCAATTTTGAATACGAAGTGTAGTGTGTAATGTGCATGTGGTTTGGTGTTTTGACAGTTTGAGGAACTTGTATCGGAAAGCACACTGGCCTACTCTCTGTGATACTGAAACAATGAAAAAGTTCAGCAAATGAGGATGGTCGGATGCTAGTCCCAAGGCTGATGAATCGGGAGCTCCAGCTCTCCCTGTCATCAGTTTTCCATCTACGTTGGGAGTACTACCCTGCTTGACTAGTGCTAAAGTCTGCTTATATGCCACCAGTTTCAAACTGCTAACCCAACACATTTCTTGTAACCGAAAAACCTCATAAGATGGTGTCAAACTGTAGCCTACTGATCTTCTGTGAGAAGAAGAAGAGCTTTAAGCTCTTGAAAGCTGGCAGTCACTTGGCTGTTGCAGCTGTGTCCAAAACTGTCCTATAGGTATGTTCTATATTTAACAAGAATCTATCTGTTTATCTACCTATCTACTGCCAGATGCCTTAACCCGCCCCATCCCGACGTTTTTGGACCTTTTTTTTTTTTTTTTGGCTCAAACATCCGCTTTTGGCGAGAAACATCGAAAATTCATAGAGAAATCACTCACCTGAGGTTTAAAATACCGGATTTAGTTAAGAGTACTTCCTTACCTGACTGGGTTTTCTAACAGGCTGGCACCAAAGAAAACAAGTTCTATGGGAGGGTAACTATTTTATCCACTCATAAACAGTATTTATTTATTTACTTGGTACGAATTTATATGTAGTACAAGAGTATATTGGTTTTCAAACAGTAATATAGGCATTATAAGCATTGTTTCACTCACTAACTCATCACCATTCATGACCTTTTTTTTCCCACATTACCTGATCATCATTTCTGACTGTTTCTTCCTCTAATGCTATGTAAACTTTGTCCTCCACATTGTCATCGATTGGGGAATCACTCTGGCCCTGAATGTCTTTATTGGCCAGGTCACTGGTAACAGGTGAATTGCCGAGACAATGGCGTGCAGGGGGGGGGGAGAGGTTATGCGGTGTAAGGCATTGTTCCTGCTTGGCATCTTGTAGAGGAATAGAGGAAGGTGTCCCATGTATATGTGCCAAAAATCACTCACGAAAATTGAAAATTGTGCAAATTAGGGACCTTGCAATGTTGCCGCGTTAATTCATGTCGCCGGGACGGCGCGGGTTAATCCTGTAAGGGGTTGCCACAAACAAATCACCTCCATGTTGCCCTGTCCCCTGCCATTTCACTGCCCTGCTCCCAGCTCACACACTCCCCTCTCATATACCTCTTCGCTCCATCCCTCTATCTCATCCTTGGCCTCCCCCTTCCTCTCTCCCTCTCTACCTCATTCACCTACACTCTCCAGGTCAGTCTCTCGCTCTCCATCCTCTCCACATGGCCAGACCACCTCAGTGTGTTTCTCCTAATGTTTCCTGTCACATCCACATCCACACCATAATGCTCCTTTCCTTCCTCCTTTGTCAGTTTGTCTCTCCATGTGACTCCACAAGCTCCCCTCAAATACTGTAACTCATTTCCACTGCTCTCACTCTTGACTTGTGTCCCTCCAACAAGGTCCAAGCTTCATTTCCATATGTTAGAGTTGGTATCACAATACTGTCATGCAGTAACTTTTTCACTTCCATGCTCACTTCCCTGTTTCTTATCTTTAATGAGAATGCTACAACAAAATCTATAAAAAAAAATTTGTCTACATTATACAGAAATATGATGACTTAAAAGATTTCTCTGATGGCTTAGATATGCATAAACTTTTAAAAAGCATTGCTGCCAAATCAACACTTTCAGACAAAGATGCCAGTTTTCAAGAGCTTAAGGCTCTTCTCTTCTCAGAGATGTTCAAACAAGCTATCGTTCCATGTTTCTCCAGCAGGAATCATTTCGAGTGCAGTTTCCCTGGATCCAGGGACAGACATTATCACATTACTGTGCCTAGAACCTTCAATGTTTGACAGAAATGAATTTTTTCCCTCTTCTCTGTTGAGTTTCACCCAGCTTCTTGGACCTGCAACCATCTATTATACTCAAGGTCAGGCATGTACCCAGTAAGTGGTTTTCTTTACCATCCCTGTCTTTAGAAGCTGCCTAGCATGGAAAAACCAGCCTACAGCAGTTACTCTCTGTTCCTATATTCTAATGTACAATTCCCCTCAAAACTTGTGATAAAATGCATAAATATCCCTGTCAAAGACATCTGACTGCTGATCAGCAGAATTTTTTTTTTTTTTTTTTTTTTTTTTTTTTTATATAAGCGGAGCACTGAGCAGTTTAGATTCCACCAAGTATTGTACAGTACGATACATATATACCTTATAGTGTTTTCTCAGGAAAGTACACCAGGATGGGACTACCACATCATTTCGAAATACTGTACCAAAAAATGACAAACAATATGCTTAAGCTTCTCTCACTAGACTCGACAAAGAAGGAGCGTATAGCTTTCCAATGTAAACAATGTCTCTAGTTTCCCTAAATTTTTAGTCAGGAATTCAAACATTCCCTACCCAAGTCTGTCAAGCTTTATTTCTGCAAAATATATGCTTGAGATGTGATTCTCGGCTAAATTACACTCTTTTTCCCTGACAAACCTAATTCCAGGGGTTAGTGTGATAGCCCCTGGGTGCAACGAAATACCGAACTGGCACTTTTAATTGGATTGGGCAAATTTGGGCCATCTGGACACTACTGCTCCTCACCCTGCCCTAGGGTAGGAAAGGAGGTCCGAATGATGATGAATCATCGTACAGGTTTATACACACCTAATTATCTGAAATCCAGTCAAAATCTGTTGTTTAATTTAACTATTAATAAAAATTCCTGTGTAGGTTTATATCCAAGGGAGGTTGGGGTTTATTGCTCAAGTAATGCCTCTCAAGGATGAGTGAGGCTGGTCACTCTCATCTTAAATATCAGGACCAACATGCCTTGCCCCAGGCTACTACACTGCTCATGGGGAATTTGCAGGATTAGATAATGATAAATGATTATTCTGAGCAAAAACTAGCTGAAGTTAGCAACAGTGTTTTGCCTCAAGTTCAACAACTTGCCTTGACAGATTTATAATTTGTATAAATATTTATTTAATATGCAAATACATTGATATGCATTGTAAATCAATATTTAAGCAAAACAGAACTCTGTCAAGGCGTGTTGCCAATCTGAAGGGGAAATACCCACGACTTTAGCTAGTTTTCGCTCAGAATCTTGTGTTTTTTTTATTAGTACTGTTGTTAAATTAGACAATTTTTTGACTGGATTTCATATAATTAGGCATGTATGAACCTATATGGAGGGTTAGTGCCCCTCCCCGGGAAACAACTAACTAAAAAGACAAACAAGAAGCCTCGGACAAGGACTGACCAAAAGATGACGACCAAGAATCGGACAAAGTACATGGTAATCGGAACATGGAATGTAAGAGGTGCGAATGATGAGGTGAAAGAGAGAGAGATTGTCCAGGTGCTTGAGGGTGCGAAAGTTCATGTATGTGGAGTAACTGAAACTAAATGGAGAGGTGAGAGTGTGAGAGTATGGTTGGGGTATATGTGCAGGGGTAGGTGAGAATGAGAGGGCAAAAAAAGGAGTGTGTATAGTTGTGAATAAAAGATGGAAGAAGAACGTAAGAGACTATGGATCAGTTGGGTCAAGGATTGTGTGGGTAAGATTAAAAGTTGGAATACAAATGTGGGCAGTTGTGCGCGCGTATGCGCCAACGCAAGATCGTACAAGCAGAGTGAGAGAAGAGTTCTGGACAAATGTGGAAGTGTGCATGGAAAAATTTGGAAGGAATGAGAGAGTGTTTTTGATTGGTGATATGAATGGTAAAGTAGGGAATGTGAAGGTGGATGGAATAATTGGTGAGTGGGATGTGGCTGCTGAGATACAGTAGATGAGAATGGCAGTGCGTTAGTGGACATTTGTGCTGGGAGGGGGTTGGTGATAGCCAATACCCTCTTCAGGCACAAAATGATCGACAGGTATACATGGCGAGTGATGAGAAGGGTGGGTGGTGAACTGAATGAAAGGAAGGCAATGATTGATTATGTGTGTGTGGACGAAAGGATGCGAAGATGTGTAATGGATGCAAGAGCTTATAGAGGTTGGGGGAGTGGACTTTCTGACCACTACTTGGTGGTGGCCAGAATCAAGATACAAATAAGATGGAGTAATAGAAGAAGGGAAGGACGGGAAGAAGGAGTATTTGCAAGGAGAGTGGAAAGGTTACAAGAGGATGAGAAAAAGGCAGAATATAAGAGAGAAGTGGAAGAACGATTGGGCAAACATGAATTGGAGCAGATGGGGGACATGGAAGGTGTGTGCAGGATATTCACAGAAGAAATATGTGCAGCATGTGATGTGGTGGTGGGATGAAGAGAAGACGGAGGGGGGTGCAAAGAACAGCGTGGTGGAATGAAGCGGTGAGACAGGCTGTGGCACAAAAGAGGAAAGCATACAATGAATGGATGAGAAATAGGGGCGTGGAAGAAGTTGAGAGCCAGAAGAGAGAGTTATATGTAGAAAGAAAGAAAGAGAGGTAAAAAGATTAGTAAGAGAGAGGAAGAAGAGAGTGGATGAGGAATTTGGAAGGAATTTGAGTGTAAAGTGGAGGGACTGTAAGAAAATGTTCTGGAAAGAGGTGAAGAGAGTAAGACAGGGTGGAAGTGAAGTTAGCAGGGGAGTGAAAGATAAAAATGGTAGATTACTAGTGGAGAAGGGAGAAAAAGTGAGCAGATGGAGAGAACACTTTAAGGAATTGTTGAACATAGAGGATGGAAGTGATGCGAGTATAAGTGGCTGGGGAATGGCTGGGAGAAGGAGGGAGGTGAGAAGTCAGGAAGAAATCAGTAGGATAGAAGTTGTGGAAGCAATGAAGAAAGTTAAACTGGGGGAAGCCCCAGGAATTGATAGTGTTGAAGAATGGGGGAGAGGTAGTAGTAGAATGGATGTGGAAGATGTGCAGATTGGCCTGGGAGGCAGGTAGAGTTCCGGAGGATTGGAAGTCAGGTATAATTATTCCCTTGTACAAAGGAAAAAGGGAAAAAGAAGTGTGTGGTTATCATAGGGGCATTTGTCTTCTTAGTATAATAGGGAAAGTGTATGGTAGGATACTTATTGACAGAGTTAGGGAAATAACAGAGGAATTAGTTGGAGAAGAACAGGGAGGCTTTAGGAAGGGAAGAGGTTGTGTAGATCAGATATTCATTCTTAGATCTTCAGTGGAAGAGTTTCTAGAGAAGGGAAAGAAGTTGTATGCGGCTTTCATGGATTTGGAGAAAGCAAATGACAGGGTGGATAGACAAGGATTGTGGAAAGTATTAAGAATATCTGGAGTAGATGGGAAGTTGCTGAATTCTGTGAAGGTATGTATGATGGTGCTAATGCTGCAGTGCGTGTGGATGGTGAACTGAGTGAATTTTTCTCTTTGAAGGTTGGGTTGAAACAGGGATGTGTCATGTCTCCATGGTTGTTCAATCTGTACATGGATGGGGTAATAAAAGAGGTACAAGGTAGGGTAGTGGATGTTGGAGTGGCCCTGGTGAGAGAGGGTGGTGTTTGGAAACTCCCTGTACTGTTGTTTGCAGATGATACTGTGCTGTTGAATGAAGACGAAGGGGAGCTGCAAGGCTTGGTGGATGAGTTTGGGAGAGTGTGTAAGAAACGGAATCTAAAGGTGAATGTAGGGAAGAGTAAAGTGATGGTCTTTGAGAGAGGTGAAGTCAGTGAATGTACAGCGAGGTTGGATGGTGAGGAATTGGAAAATGTGAGTAAGTTCAAGTACTTGGGTAGTGTGATGAGTAAGGATGGAGGTTTGGAGGGTGAAGTGCTTGAAAGGGTACAGCAAGGAAGAAAGGTTGCTGGTTCCTTGAAAGCAGTGATACGAAACAGGGAAGTGAGCATGGAAGTGAAAAAGTTACTACATGACAGTATTGTGATACCAACTCTAACGTATGGAAGTGAAGCTTGGACGTTGTTGGAGGGGCACAAGTCAAGAGTGAGAGCAGTGGAAATGAGTTATTTAAGAGGAGCCTTTGGAGTCACATGGAGAGACAGGCTGACAAATGTGGATATAAAGGAGCGTTGTGTGGATGTGGATGTGATAGGAAGCGTTAGGAGGAATACCCTGAGGTGGTTTGGCCATGTGGAGAGGATGGAGGGTGAAAGACTGACGAAGAAAGTGTATGTGAGTGAGGTGGAGGGGGGAAGAGGGAGGGGGAGGCCAAGGATGAGGTGGAGAGGTATATGAGAGAGGGGGGTGTGAGTTTGGAGCAGGGCAGTGAAATGACAGGGGATAGGGCGACGTGGTGGCGAATTGTTTGTGGCCACCCCGAATGGGATTGAGGCGTCTGGCAATAGATAGATTATCACTGGCAACTAGCCTTAACCAGTAGTGTACAGACACAACTTGAACAGGTACCAGTATGTATCTGGATTCTGGGCAGTGACTTTCATCCTGAACCATCAGTGGATAGACACGAACAGTATTCAGTATACAGCAAAACCTCTACAATTTCCTTCCAAATTCCTCATCCACTCTCTTCTTACTCTCTCTTACTAATCTTTTCACCTCTCTCTTTCTTTCTACATATAACTCTCTCTTTTGCCTCTCAACTTCTTCCTCGCCCCTATTTCTCATCCATTCATTGTATGCTTTCTTCTTTTGTGCCACAGCCTGTCTCACCTCTTCATTGCACCACGCAGTTCCTTGCACACACCTCCGTCACAGCATATTCCAAAGCTGATTACAGTAATCCCTTTAATATCTGGACGCCCAATAACCGGACTCCCCAATGTCCGGGCATTTTGGGCCTGGGGCCTTTGGACTCCCTCAAAAAAAAAAAAAAAAAAATCAACCATACTTTGAACTTGGTGTGCAACACCAAACAGCTGTGTTTACACGTGGCCCCTTGCTTCCTTCCCTCCCCAGTTACCGCCTAACTATCATCCTGACTAGACGCTCATCCCAACGGCTGCCGCACGAGCTCATTTTTGTGAATAAACAGTGAACAAACATGCAATACCTCGCCACTAGACCACATGGGAATTTTCAGTGTTGTGCAGTGTTAAGAATTTAGAATTCAGAGTGCAAGAGATTAAGTGCAGAGTGCAAACTGGCCGTTGCAACTGGCGTGGTGAAAGTAAGAACAGAATGTGCAGTGTTAAACAATTATAATTCACACTGCAAAGGATTAAGTGCAGCACAACACTGGATTACTGTATGTACTTCAAGTGCATTTTCACCACAGTCAGAGCCTTAGAGGAGGCACGTTAATCTTTGTAATGGCCACGGACGTATTGTAAGTACCCTGTACACTGTTAAATATTTTCCATACTCACTTCTGATTCCTCATTCTCTGGCTCCTTTTCATTTATTTCATTCTTTCTGCCCCTTACCTGTGTGAATATGGTCTTAAATAGGTGCTGTGCATGTCCGATATGTAGGGGGTTTTCTGAGTTAGGCTGGGTTAGGGTCCATAGGTACCTGTCCAGGAGGCATTTTCCCAGTATCCAGACAAACCCACTTTCCGGATATGCCTCTGGCTCTGTTACATCGGATATTGGAGGGATTTCTGTACATTACCACACAGAAAAATCTTAAGGTGATATTATTATGACATGGCCATGAGTGACCAAGCATAGCCTACCTAGTCTTACAGCTTTGTTTTTTTATTTATGGCTCATTATTTCAGATGCACAAATAATTTCAATATTTAGTTACACAAATGTAAAAATATTTCTTCTGTCATACAATGTAGCAATTTCTAATAGCACCATTCTCCAAAATCTGCTGACTTAATGCTTAAGTATCTGAATAAATGAATGCCAACACAAAGTTATCCACAACTTTTATAAACCTTCAGATTTTATTTTTGTTAAAAAAAAAAAAAAAAAAAGTCACAAAATCAATGATTTAATCACATGATTAAATCAATTTAATTTAATTAATGCCAACCCTGCTATATGGTGAAACAGATGATAATATTTTCCCTTTAAAACTGCCGATCCGGTAAATGACTGCCGATTCGGTACCGTATGTTGTCGCATTGATAACCCCTTTATAGGTCACCCTAACCTGGGTCAGATTTTCATCCTTTTGTGGCCTACTTTGCTCAGCACCAATAGAATAAAATAATGCTACCATACAGCATTATATCCTTTCAGCACTTCACTACAGTCATCATATTGTAGTGCTAAACTGTTGTTACAAATAAGCATTCAAAATGGAGATGGCAATTTTTAAAAAAAGGGATTAATCCCTGAGCTAGACCTCATCAGATCATATAGCCTTGCTAGGGTTACAGGAGAGCACTACCCCTCCCAGCACAGCAGCCACCGGGGTGGGGCGCGAACTCGCAACCTCATGATTACGAGCCTGACAACCTACCACCGAGCTACCGCGCTCCCCTGGCAATTTTAAAAAGAAACTAGTAACACCAGGTAAATGTATGCTTTACTTGAGGCAGTAGAAGGGCCATACAAATTCAATTCATATTCCTCCAGTTTGATATCTGCATTTTTCTGAGCTTCGCTGGGAGAGTCACCATGTAACTTGTGGAACGGGTAAATTGTGCTTGTGAGCGCCCTAGTTTCCACGACCGTAGTAATAAAGAACGAGATCTAAGTGCTTTCACCATTGTGGAGATGCGTTAATACTAATTTGAAGTAATTGCAGTGGTGTTCCAGTGGTGGCCCTGGGTTCGTGTGGGTGTGAATGAAGGATTAAGATAATCTGGCTCCAAAAAGAGGACAGCCTGATGGTGTGGTTCAAGAGGAACAATAAGAGACTGTTCAGAGAACTCAAGTAGCAAAGGGGCCTTGAATACTTGGAAGAGAGTGGAGGAAGTCTTTTCAGAAGTGTAGTACTATGGTGCATTTATTTGTACCTGATAACTTCCCTAAGCTGAATGATGGCTGCTGTGGACAGCAGCACTAAAAAGAAAGTGCAGTGTGGTAACTGCAATGATACATTTGGAAAAACCTTGATTGGATTGGTTGTTCCACGTATGATACGTGGTTTCATCGAAAATGTGTGTATTTGGATGGTTTAAAAGATGAGAGTATAAAGAATCTGTTTTGGAGCTGTAGATCATGTTATGAATACCACTGTGAGGCTATGGTTGAGTTAAAGCAAATAAAGGTGGAGAAGGAGAAGATTGAGGAAGAGCTGCAGCTATGTAAGAAGAGGATTGCAGAGTTGGAAGCGTCAGGTGATGATATGAGCACTGGTGTAGATCGGGGAGTTGGAACTAAGTTGGACGACATCTCGAGAAAAATGGACTTTTTGCATGAAGCCAT
The DNA here is from genome assembly GCF_032717465.1 of Coenobita brevimanus. Taxonomy (NCBI): domain Eukaryota; kingdom Metazoa; phylum Arthropoda; class Malacostraca; order Decapoda; family Coenobitidae; genus Coenobita; species Coenobita brevimanus. The sequence continues at coordinate 21,680,971 of NC_137010.1, read as the reverse complement.
TAAAGATATTTCTCAACTGAGTGGTGAGAATAAGGGTACATATGCTGACAAAGTGAAGAAGAAAAATTTGCTTATTATTAAATCTAGTGATAATTCCAACAAAATCAGTGAGAAGAAGAAAGAGTGGCAAAAGCATTGAGAAACATTCCAATTATTGATACCAGATTCTCTCCTGGTGGAAATGTTGTGGTTAACTTTGAGGATGAGGGTATTAGGGATAATGCAGCAAAATTAGTTCAAAGCAATGTAGAGGGTGCAGTTGCAAAAAAAGTTGGTAAGTTGCAACCAAAAATTATGATTTGTAATGTTCATAGTGATGAGGAAGATGTTTTAGAAGCACTGATTGAGAGAAATCCATGGTTAAGATTGATTTCTGATGTTAGGAATAAAATGAAGTTTTTACTCAAGAAACAAGCAGCAGGGAGGACTGACCACTATATATTTAGATGTACACAGCAAAAAAACTATCGTTACAGGGGGGTCCGATGTGTTCCATACTGAACAACCTGGCTGTCTCGCTAGGGTTGGTAAGCCTGACAGTGGGTGAGTTGCCAAACAGGACGAGGTAGAAATATGCACGGGAGAAGCAATGGATATATATAGCTTATAATAAATATGCAACAAACACACGCAGGGATACCAATGGAGGAGGCTGTTATCAAAAACCTTCATTCGTGTGTCATTTTATATCACGCAGGTGTAACGATAGTTTTTTTGTTGTGTGTACATCTGAGATTCGGAAGGTAATTCATGATAATGGTGATAAAGTCATGTTACAGTGGGGGAGGTATGTAGTGCGTGATAGATACTATGTGCTGACTTGTTTCTATTGTCAAAGGTATGGTCATACAGAGAATAAATGTAAATTTAAGGATCAGCACAGAGTCTGTGGTATCTACTCTAAGAATCATGAGACGAGAAGTTGTTCCTCGACCTCTACCAGGTGTATTAATTGCGTAAGACAGAAGAGACCAGAAACTGATCATAAAGTAAGTTCTAGATGTTGTGAAGCTTTGGATGCTGAGATTATGAGTGTAGCAGCTATCACGGATCATGGATACTGATGCCAATGAGTTCGTAAATTGTGGTCTGGTGAATATTCAATCTGTGGGAAATAAAACTATTCAGATTAGAGAATTACAGTATTAAATGAGGGAGAGTTTGATGTTATGGCTATAACAGAGACATGGTTAAAAAATTATGACTGTGCTAAGATAAATGAAATGACTCCTCCCACACACACCTTTCTTCACATCCTGAGGCAGAGTGGAATAGGGGGGGGGGAGTCGGTTTGTTTGCATCGAATGATCTTTCTCATCTAAGGGTTCTAAGGAGGCTGGATGTAAATAGTTTTGAATTTATGGAAGTGAATTTTAAATGTCAAAATCAGTGGGTGTCTTTTGTCATTGTTTATAGACCCCCTTCATCAAGTGTTGTTGTTTTTATAGAAGAATTTAGTGCACTGCTTGATTAGATTGATATGGTTTCTTTAAAAGTTTTCATTGTTGGTGATTTTAATATATGGATGGATGACCCAGATGACTGTGATAAGATAAGGTTCTGTGAATTATTGGAATCTGATCAATTGTCAAATAATGTGAAAACTTTAACTTCATCTACTGGTCATATGCTGGATCTAGTTATTGGAGATGTTTCTACAAATCTGATAAGTGATGTTGATGTAGAGAAAGAGTGTACAATCTCTCCAGTGCATAGGCTTGTGACTTTCAAACTCTTTCTATTAAGATCAAGGTTGACCAAAAAAATCTGTATTAGAGATAAATCAGACTTTTCTCCAGAGATTTTTATTGATGAGGTGACCAGGAAAATTACTGAAGGGTTAAATTATCCTTGTATACATTGTGATTCATTATTAAAATCTGAGTGTGTGGACTGTCTTATGAGTATGTATAATCAGCTGACTAAAGATGAATATGATGCTAGGTGTCCTTACCGAGAAAAGTATGTAACAGTTAAGGATTGGTCACCATGGTTTAATAGTGAGGTATTGAGAATAAAAAGAGAAAAGAGACGTAAAGAATGTAAATGGCGTAGGTTGAAAACTGTGAGTGCATGGGAAGAATATAAGAGTGTTAAAAATCAGTTTAATTATCTGGTAAGAAGATGGAAGATTCAATATTATAATCAAAAGATTCAGGAAGCAGGATCAGATATGGCTAAGTTATATAGACTTTTAAATGAACTAACTGGATGTTCAAAGAAGAAAAAACTCCCAGATGGCTTTAGTGATTGTGATCTGGCAGTTGCTTTTTTGGGATTCTTTAAAAATAAGATTGTGAATATAATAAACAGTTTTGTTGAAGTGCATTTTCTGGCTGATAGTGAGCCAGACACGGAGCTTAAATTGCTGCATTTTAAGATGATAAATAAGGATATTCTTATTCGAGTTATTAAGAAAGCTAAGAAGACATACTGTGCAATGGATCCAATGCCTATATCTGAAGTGGTGGAGGCTGAAAAATTTTCAAGCTTTATAGATATTATGGTGATGATTGTGAACACTAGTATTTCTACATGTAAGTTTCCTGTATCTGAGAAGACAGCCATTGTTAAACCAGTGTTGAAGGGTGCACTTGATTACCAAAGCTTGAGTTCTTACAGACCAGTTTCAAATTTGACATATGTATTTGAAGTACTGGAATATGTGATTCTAGATCAGTTACTTGATCACTTACAAAGTGTAAATGCTTTGCCAGATAGTCAGTCAGCTTACAGACAATTATATTCCACGGAGACAGCAGTGTGTTCTGTAGTTAGTGATCTACTGGAAATAATTGATAATGGTAAATGTGCAATGTTGGTTCTGCTTGATCTGAGTGCTGCCTTTGACACTGTTGTTCATGAGCTGCTTTTAGATGACCTAAGATCTATTGGGGTCATGGATGGAGCATTGAGGTATCTAGAAAACTACTTGTTGGATAGGAAATATTGTGTACAAATTGGTAATTCATTTTCTTCATATGAAACGTTGAGTAAAGGTGTCCCCCAGGGAAGTGTGCTGGGTCCAGTTCTGTTTTGTATTTACACAATTGGTTTATCTAAACTGTTGGAAAGACATGGACTGAAATTTAAGTTATTTGCTGATGATACTCAGTTTTACTTTTCCACTTATGAAATAGATGACCCTTGTGAAATTAAATAATATTCTTTTGAGTGTCCGAGAATGGATGGATTTTAAGCAGCTCAAGTTAAATGAAAGTAAGACCGAGTACATGATAGTAGGCAGCAGGGACAGAATAAGAAATCTGAGCAATAGTAATATGAATATAAATGGTAATCCAGTTGATGTTGCTGATAGAGTTCGTGATCTGGGTGTCTTACTAGATTGTAACTTGTCCTTGAATGCTCAGGTAAATAATGTTGTTAGGATCTCTGGCCACCATTTAAAGAATATTGCTTTTGTTAAGAAATACATAGATGAGAGTTCTGTGAAGAAACTTGTGATAAATTGTGTAATTAACAGAGTGGATTATTGTAACTCAATTTACTGCAATCTGCCAAAGATACAGCTCAAAAAATTGCAGAATATCTTTAACAGGGCTGCAAGATTGATTAAAGGTGTTTCTCCTCGTGATAGAATTACTCCGGTGTTGATTGAGCTTCACTGGCTGCCTATCAAGGCTACAATTAAATTTAAAGTGTGTGTTTTGACTCATCAAGCACTCCATACTGGTTGCCCATCATATTTGAGAGACCTGTGGCATGTGGTTCAACCATCTGAAGATGGCATCAACACTCGTCAAGCTAGTGTTGGACTGATACTGTTGGAGCCTAGAGTTTCATCCAATATTGGCTTTCGTGCCTTCAAGTTTGCTGCCCCAAGACTTTATAACAGTCTTCCACTTAATATAAGGCTGATCGAGGGCACAAAGAGTTTTAAAAACAAGTTAAAGACATTCTTGTTCTCAGAATGTTACGACCTGGAGGTTTCAACAATCAGAGAAGGATACGCACCGTGATTTTTGTATTGGGTTTGATCTAAATCATACGTGAAGGTCCTGCAGAGCGCCTTTGGCGGAGTAGGACCAGATATATAACGACAACAACTTCACCTTTCAGGTTGTTAAATTACCTTTACTATCTGTCTATCTATCTATCTATTGCCAGACGCCTTAATTCCGTTTGGGGTGGCCACAAACAAATCGCCTCCAAGTCGCCCTGCCCCCCACCATTTCACTGCCCTGCTCCCAACTCACACCCCCCTCTCTCATATACCTCTCCACCCCATCCCTCCATCTCATCCTCAGCCTCCCCCTCCCTCTTCCCCCCTCCACCTCACTCACATACACTCTCTTCGTCAGTCTTTCACCCTCCATCCTCTCCACATGGCCAAACCACCTCAGTGTGTTCCTCATAACGCTTCTTATCACATCCACATCCACACCACAACGCTCCTTTATATCCTCATTTGTCAGCCTGTCTCTCCACGTGACTCCACAGGCTCCTCTTAAATAAAGGTAAAAAAAAAAATTACCTTTACCTACACAAAATTTCCCACCAAGTTTATCATCATGTTCCTTAAGCTGAACCTACTGTTTGTTTCTGGCGTAATGGAAGAATCTTACTCAACACACTCAAAGGTGGATTTCATTTCCCAACTGGATGCTACATTAGGTTAGATTAAATTAGTAGTTACTGTTAAGCTAGGTTAGGTTGAATGCCTACTTAGGTTGAGAGCCCCTTCCACCATTATGCTGATGAATCAAGTAAGTTGATGCAGCGAATCAGCTAAAAACAACAGGGAAACGGATTTTGCATGTAATGTTTATTTACCACCCCAGAAAAAAAAAAAAAAAATCAGGAAAAACTGATTTGGTAATGTGCTTCCACTGCCTCAAATACAGCGTATGTTTACTATAACACAGACTCCCAAATGAAACTCTAGGATATAGAATAGGTTATTTAACTAACAGTTCTGAACCTGTACATTATTTCGGCGAAATGAAAATGACTGGTCGCTTTCAGTGACTGCAGCCCACTGCATAGGCTTAATACTCGACCCTCTGATGTACTTGACCCCCAGATGATGTGAAGCTATCTTGACAAGTAAAATACATAAACAACTTCTCCATGTATTTACATAATATGAAGAGTTATTCAAGTAGCCGGAATGAAAACGAAAGCAGCAATAATGGACTAAAGAATGAATCATTGCACTATTTTCGAACTTCGTGAAGTACAATACAAATATACTTATCACGGCGATGCTAACTTGCCTCCTGCTTCTGGCAGTGATAGTATCTGAAGATGTCAATTAAATTCAGGGTAATAATGTTAGTAAAAAGTACATCTTACAGCTTCAACTCCCGCCACTCCGAAATGACGTCACGAGATCGTGTTCGGGTGTTCGCAAATTTTCGGATTTCTCACCAGCAGTTTTCCTGCTACTGTTATCTTTTACCATGTAATTCTGAGACCATGTCACACAGTTACGCTATTATTTTTTTTTTTTTTGACAGCAAAATCAGATTACTGTAGTCAGTAAAGTAAATATCTGCATTATATATATATATATATATATATATATATATATATATATATATATATATATATATATAAAACCAAGCTATATGCAAATAAAAATATTTTGAGATTTAAAACTACACCCTTCAGGTATGCGCTCTGCATCTTGATCTCATACTCTGGTGATTTACGTATTTTGTAGTGCACCAGCGTGCCAGACGTACCATAATTATCGTACAAAAGCTATAATTTGGCACTGTACTGTACGATACCATGCATACGATAATGCGATAATTTATGAATTTGTAAAATGCCCGCCGCCGGACCACCCATCCCGCCACCCCCCACCCCACCACCGGGCCGCTGCCACACCACAACCCCAGGAGGACACAACGGTGGGGCTAGTGACCCAGGTCAAGAGGGTCACCGGGACACTACTGAGTCCCTTTTCCCCGCAACTACCCCAACACCAGGTGACCGGAAAAAGCCAACGACCTTGCGGACGGGACAACCATCGCCAGAATTGGGGTGGGACTGAACAAGCTTCAGTCCCAGGTAACACCGTGTCGACGGCTATTGTTACCACCTCAAGGGCAGGAGGCTCAAGGCTACGGCCAGAAGTGTGCACCAGGGTAAGGGGACCCTTAGCCACTCCAAGGGCAGGAAGCCCAAGGCTACGGCCAGAAGTGTGCACCAGGGTAAGGGGACCCTTAGCCACTCCAAGGGCAGGAAGCCCAAGGCTACGGCCAGAAGTGTGCACCAGGGTAAGGGGACCCTTAGCCACTCCAAGGGCAGGAAGCCCAAGGCTACAGCCAGAAGTGTGCACCAGGGTAAGGGGACCCTTAGCCACTCCAAGGGCAGGAAGCCCAAGGCTACAGCCAGAAGTGTGCACCCGGGTAAGGGGACCCTTAGCCACTTCAAGGGCAGGAGGCCCAAGACTACGGCCAGAAGTGTGCACCAGGGTAAGGGGACCCTTAGCCATGGCTTTAGTATACACCGGAGAGAGAGTTGCCTCTGTGCATCCCTCTCCACGTACTGGAGAGGACATGGACTCCGTGAATCCTTCTTCTACCACTTCCCCGTGTGGGAGCCCTTCGTCACCATCCAGGAGTGTTGCCCTGGAGGTGTCCCCAGAGTGGTGGCAAAGCCCGAAACCGGACCTACCTCCCACGCCTGGGAAATCTCTGTTCCTGCCAGACACCAGACGGAGACGGTGCCGCAGCCCAACCCTGCCGGCACCTCTCCCAATAGGCGACTGCAGTCCCAGGACCCCCAGGCCCGACCAGTAGACTCCAGACGAGGGCAACCCAGGCTCCCTCACCCCACGGAGCCAGAAACGACAGGCCCGCCTCCTCCAGCTGTTTGGCCCCAGTCCCGAAGGCCACCTCTCAGGTCGAGGCCCCCAGACAGGAGGGCCTCCCTGCACCTCACCGACGACAAGGACCCGGGCAGTGACTCCCCTGCGGGTAGTGTATTGTCCCTTGCAGGCAGGGTCCCCCTAGGGCCCTCTCCTCACGCCCATACGACAGAGTGAACTCCACCCAGGAAACACGGGTAACATAGTGACGCCCCTTGTACAGAGAACAAACCAGGGGAAAGTAACAGTGAACAGTGACCGAGTGAAGACCAGTGTAAAACCAGTGACAGTTACTATTAGTCTATAATAACTTGATACTCGGCAGAACAGAAAATAAGTTAAACCCTCAGTAAGAGAACTTATAGTAATTGTGTGAGTCCCCAAGTAACAGAACTTTCAGTAACTGTGAATGGAGACGGGTGCGCGGGCAAGTCAAAAGTCTGTGTGTAAGTGCCGCCACGACTAAGTGACTACATCAAGTGTCGCGATCTGTGCCCTGTCGTATTTATAGTAACATTCCCCCCACGGACTCTTAATCATGTTTATTTCCCTTGCTTCCAACTAAATATATATTCTGCCTAAAGATGAAATACGGGTATCAATACATATAGTTCATGACATTAGTGTACATTTTTTTTTTTTTTTTTTATGCGAGGAAGAAGGAACCAAAGGCCATGAGCCCGCAGTAACAGTTCCCTCCAAGAGAAAAACAAAATACAATAGAGAGCCAAATTCAAGATCCGATCATTTTGAGATGCCTGGATACACTGCATTTGAAAGACTGGAGATCATAGGCAGGAGGAAATACAGACAGAGGGAGACAGTTCCAGAGCTGACCTGTTGCATGAATGAAAGACTGGGAGTAACGGTTAACTCTTGCATTAGAGAGTTGGACAGAAAAGGGATGAGAGTTTGCTGCCAGACGGGTGCTACGCGCCCGTCGTAGAGGTGGAGGAATGCAAGCAGACAGTTCAGAGGAGCAGTGACCATTAAAGTAGCGATAGAAAAGAGATAAAGATGCAACAGTGCGGCGAAGAGACAGAGGTTGAAGGGAGTCAGTAAGAGGAGGAGAGTTAATGAGACGAAAAGCCTTTGACTCCACCCTATTGAGAAGAGCTGTATGTGGGGAGCCTCCCCACACATGAGAGTTGTACTCCACACAGGGGCGGATAAAACCCCTGTATAGAGTCAACAATTGTGCAGGGGTAAAGAAAGAGCAGAGTCGGCTTAGCACACCCAATCTCTTGGAAGCAGATTTTACAAGAGATGTAATATGATCTTTCCAAGATAAGTCCCTAGTAAATGAAACCCCAAGCATGTTCAAGTATTACTCTGTGTTGTATTGTAACGGTGTAGAATTAAGGCAATAGATGTGTTAAGGTATACTGCCTGGTTTTTATGTCCTGTTCCTTTGTGGGTGCTTTACTTCCGGTCCGGAAAGAGGACCCCGCTCAGTCGCTAGTGCTTTTAGGATGAGAAGTCGACCTAAAAACACTCAGCATAACACTGGTGGCAAGCGGTGGTTCTGGATCCGAATAAAGCACAGAGGAACGATAAAGGAAAACTTGCTCAATGGCAGCCAAACCGCACATTCATTTGCCAAAATTCAACCCGGACCAATGTGACATTGATGTATATTTAGATATGGTTAAACCCCTCTTAGACATAGGGTTCGACTCAGACAAAGAAAAGATTGCAGTCACATTACCTAACCTGGGTAAAATAATCGCCACTGTCGCACCAAAAATCGTCCCAGAACTGACATGGGACCAATTCTCACAAATCGTGAGACAGGCTTCCATGCCTTCCATGGGCAGAGTTGTCGCTCTTTCTCAACTCGACGCCCTCACCTACGACGGTAACCTAGACAACACATTTGTCCAGGCTAAGTGCCTCGTCAGCGCCGTTTATCTCGAGGCAGCCACAAATACTCGGGATATTCACACATTCAATGCCCTGCTGAGGATTCTCCCTAGCACAGTCAGGGAGCATTTCTCCATCTATGATCCCTCAGGGAACATGGACCAGGACCTGCAACTCATCCGACGTCTCCTCGCCGCCCATCCCATGCCACAACCTTTCATGCGGTGACAAGATTCCCCACAAACCAGAACCCCCCACCAAAACCAAAGCCGCCGCCTCACCAGTCACCCACGGAGCCGCCTCCTACTGTGCCCAGGGCTTACCTGCAGAAGAAACGCCCCAACCCCAGGGATCAAGGCAACCTCATCACCATTAATCCTTGGGAGTTCATGGCCTGCAGTCGCACCTGCCCCCTGCACGACGTAAGAGAGCAGCTCAAGGCAAGCAAGAGCAGGAACTTTCACCAAGGGCGTAAGAAGGTCTCCTCCTTAGACGACGACGCCCCGGAAGACGACGCGCCGCCACTAGCCTACCCAGGACCAGACGACGAGGAACACAACGACCACGGCCAACCTCAGCAGATGGATTTTTAGGCCCGCCCCCGCACCTCCCCACAGTGGCGGGGGCCACCTCACACAACTACCGACCCCCAGTCTATGACAAAATTTGGCTGAACGGGGTCAAGGCGAGACTACTGGTAGACACGGGAGCAGCCAGGTCATGCCTCTACTCCCACTTCTACTCCTGCCTCACCTCTGCTTTCGGCCCTCTTCTCCCCAGCTCAGCCAACCTCGTAGACGCGGGAGATGGCCCCCTACCCATCCGTGGGGAAACCCGGGCCCTTCAAACCAGCACTCACCAACGAGTGTCCACCAACCACCCCTTCATCATATTTGATTCCACATGCGATCAATATGATGGATACCTTGGGCTGGACCTCCTCCAAAAACTCCATGCGACCATCGATTGTCATCAGCGTCGCCTCCACTTCAGTCCAGCCCGCCCCAACCAAGCATCAATCAACAAAGGAAACAAAAAAATCTAGAAGAAAAATGAAAAACAACACCACCTCCCCCACACCACCCACACACTCACACTCCCCAGACACTCACCTGCCCCAACCCACCTGTACATGTAACCCCACCCTGACCTCACTCAATGCCTCACTTCATCCCCCTCCATCCTCATCCCCCACTCCACTCCTACTGGCCCCCTCTCCATCTTTTCCTGCCACTATCGCTTCCACAATCACCATTCCACCCCACCACGAAGCTTGGGTGAAACTGAACAGACCCTCAGGTACCTCCGTCCTTTTTTCACCTTCCTTACCCACCGGACCCCTCTCGTCCTGTTTAGTGTCCCCCACCTTCCTTCCCTCCTATGCCCAAGAGATCCGTATCGCAAACCTCGCCACAACACCACTAACTCTACCGCGAGGACTCATCATTGGCGACACGGAAGAAGCCGAACCATGCCAAGCACCACCCCCTAATCACCCCACTCTCCCCGACCTACCATCACATCTATCCCCTTCCCAAACCAACAGCCTCTGACAACTACTCCTGGACTTTCAGGACCTATTCTCCTCCGGCCCAACAGACCTTGGCCACACTACTTATCTCAGCCACGAGATACATACTACCAGACCTCCCATTCGCCAACCATCCGCCGGAAAAATCCTAAACAACGGGCAGAAGAAGACCGGCAGGTCCAGGATATGCTTGATGCCGGTGTCATCTCCAACTCCACTAGCCCGTGGTCCTCACCTGTTGTACTCGTACGTAAAAAAGACGGAACCATGCGTTTCTGCGTCGATTACCGCAGAGTGAACGACATTACTATCAAAGACGCTACGCCCCTACCCAGGATCAACGACTCTCTTGACTCCCTGCACGGATCAACATGGTTCTCTACCCTAGACCTGCAATCAGGCTATTGGCAGGTCCCCGTTCACCTAGAAGACAAGCACAAGACCGCCTTCTCAACATCGAACGGGAAGCATTACGAATTTAACGTCCTTCCCTTCGGACTCTGCAACGCCCCCGCCACATTTTCCCGCCTCTTGGAATCTGTTCTGAGCGGGCTGACCTGGGAGACCTGTTTGGCCTACCTGGATGACATCATCATCTTCAGTCACACCTGGGCCGATCACCTCCACCGCCTCAAACAGGTGTTCCAACGCATACGCCAGGACGGGCTCAAACTCAAACCCACAAAGTGTGTTTTGGCCGAAAGATCAGTCTCCTTCCTTGGACACCTGATCAATGCCGAAGGCATCTCTCCTGACCCTGACAAGCTACGTGCGATCGCCGACATCCCCCTACCTCGAGACGTACACGAAACCAGAGCCTTCCTAGGGCTAACCTCATATTACAGGCATTTCGTAAAAGGCTTTGCAGACATCGCCAAACCTTTACACGACCTGTCAATAAAAGGTGAACCATTCATATGGACAGAACCAAGAAAAACCGCATTCACCACCCTCAAGTCCAAGTTGACCTCTGCCCCCGTCGTCGCATTCCCAGATTACAACCTCCCCTTCCGTCTATATACCGACGTCTCACTGTCATAAAGACTTTGTAGTTACTTGTAGAGAAGTATATTTTAGACTTGTGGTCGAGCGGCTTTTATATCTTGTAGTAGCTTCCCCACCAGATGTCATGTAGTGACGGGAGAGGTAAAGAATAGTATGGGACTATTTTTATTTGTCTTGGAAATATTAAACAGGTCTCTCACATGGAAAGAGTATAAGTCCCAGGTAGCTACCTCCCTGTCTCGCTATCTCTCTCTCTCTCTGTTCTAAGGCTAATCTCCGTCTCAACCTCTCTCTAGGGTCGCTTGTCTTCTTCTGTCTAGCCTGTTCGGTGGCTAATCTCCGTCTCGACCTCTCTCTAGGGTCGCTTGTCTCCTTCTACTCTCTCTTTCCTAAAATCTGGTGTAGCAGGGGTGTGTCACGTGTGTTCCTCGTGGATCTTTGTTCACGAGAGGACTGCTGACAGCTAACTGCATCATCTCCTTACTGGCCGCTGTCGTCAGCTTTCCTCAGTGTTAAGAGTGTGTAAGCATGTTTAGCACTGCTCGATTCTCGCAGACACAACACCTTCTCATCATCTGACTCCCTGCTTCTATCTGTCTCTCTATCTATCTATTTATCTATCTATCTATTATGTAGTCTTTACCACACTGCTCGGTCGCGCGAAAATGGCGTACCATCGACATTTAATAGTCATAACATATTAATACATATTATATATACATTATAATGAACTTATAAGCTAATTAAGTGAAATACATAATATTGTAAAAGTAACATAATTGTATGAATATCGTATACATATATTATTCATAGTAAATAGTGATTATTCAGTAATATTACATTTTAAATAAGTTGTATACATATTTGAATAAATGCAATGGTTGTTGTATAACACTTTGTAAGACGTGCATGTACAACAGACGTACGCATATAATTGTGCAATGGTAATACTGCTAGGTTATACATTACATATTTGAGTTATCACTTTAGTAATGTCTAATATTTCACCTAACTTGTATGATGATACTGGTAATACAGAATTGTGCTATAATTGTATGACTTATAATATTGTACTAACATTGTGGTACTACATAATTGTGTTGGCCTTATAATTGTAGTTACATTTTGTTAATGGAACTATTACATAAGTGTCTTGGCCTTATAATTGTAGTTAAAGTTACATAAATGTTACATCTTGTTAATGCAACTGTTTTGTCGTTACATAATTGTTACATATCGTTTGTAGGTACATAATTGTAGTTAAAGTTACATAAAAGTTACATCTTGTTAATGCAACTGTTACATAATTGGCAAAGTGTAACATAATGCAATCGTTTGTCGTTACATAATTGTTACATATCGTTTTTAGGTACATAATTGTAGTTAGTGTAACATAATGCAATCGTTTGTCGTTACATAATTGTTACATATCGTTTGTAGTTACAAAATTGTAGTTAAAGTTACATAAAAGTTACATCTTGTTAATGCAACTGTCACAGAAATGGTACATATTGTTTGTAGTATTGTTTGTAGTTACATAATTGTAATAAGTGTAACATAATTGTAATAACTGCAGTCCTAACATATGCTGCGGTCGATGATAGTGAAGATGTGTCATGCCACTTGTTTGTGGAGACACAATTTGCTTTTTTGTTTGTAGTTTATGTGGTATTTTGACTTATGTAATAACACTTACACTTATTTTCATTTGTTTGTTATGTGATCTTACTCTATTTCTCTTTTTTCTTTCTTACTCTTTCTTTCTTTTCTTTCTTTCTTTTTTTTTTTTTGTATGGATTTTCTATAGTTTGTTTTTCTTCGCTTGTGTACGCTTTTTCCATGTTCATGGTTGCATAATTGCTGACTAATTTCCTTGAGATACTTTTTTAAAGTTTAGTTTATATTGCACAGATACTACTGAAAATGATATTATATAGTCCCATATTTTGTTATTTTATATAAAAAAATATATACACTATATACAGTATTAACTATACACACTGACTTGTTGTTCACCTGTACCTATCGTGAGTAATATGTGTGTCAGCACTGTGTAGAAATCATTGTCTTCACGATTGTGTTGAAGATGTTCACTCTTGCTAACGTCATTTGTGTTGGCCATTTTTTTTTTTTTTTAAGTTAATTTATCTGTTTCCACTAGGTAGCTTTAATTAATAAATGTTTAATACAGTTCTTTTAATTGCTCACTGAGTAACTGTGATGGTATATTTTCTTTATCACTTTGTAGCTATAATATGTATAGTTGTATATATGAAACACGTATTTTATGTAGGTATAAATGGTTACACTCGTTGACAGTAAATAAATGTTATAATAAATGAATGAATATATACAGTGTAGAATATTTATTGTTGGTGATTATTTAGTGATTGAGTTATGCTGATAACTGAAGTATGTGTATTGAAGCAGTAACTATACAGCACGTTTTATATGTTTGTGCAGAAGCTTATTGTCTATCACTGTGTACTGTATGAATGAAGTAACTATGTAACTCACTAATTTTTACCGTGGTGGAAATGGTGTGAGTGGTGGTGCACGTGGTGATAGCGTTGTCCTTCGCGGGTTGATTAACGTGTTGTCGTCTCAGCACATGGTGACGTCGGCTTCCCACACTGGTAGCTGTGGTGAGTGAATGAGTAGCGATGAGTAACTTGAGTGAAGACGAGTGAGTAAGATGAGTTGTAAATATGGACTTGGTGTTTTGCTGCGTGTATTGACCTCTGGGTCAGCAGGCGGGAGGGAGTGGTGGTTATGAGTCGTGTCTCACTCTTCGTTTGTTTGTTCCGTTTTTCTATGTCGATGTTTTCTCGGTCCTTTTCTCTAGTGATTTACTCGTTGTGGGATGAAGACTGCCGCTACTTGTAGGTGCATGTAGAAGATTATACAGACGACGTAGAGTTGTTAATTGTAGTTGATTGTAGATGGCTGTAGTTCGCTGATTCCACGAGAGGACCTCCCTGTCTCGCTATCTCTCTCTCTCTCTCTGTTCTAAGGCTAATCTCCATCTCGACCTCTCTCTAGGGTCGCTTGTCTCCTTCTGTCTAGCCTGTTCGGTGGCTAATCTCCTTCTCGACCTCTCTCTAGGGTCGCTTGTCTCCTTCTACTCTCTCTTTCCTAAAATCTGGTGTAGCAGGGGTGTGTCACGTGTGTTCCTCGTGGATCTTTGTTCACGAGAGGACTGCTGACAGCTAACTGCATCATCTCCTTACTGGCCGCTGTCGTCAGCTTTCCTCAGTGTTAAGAGTGTGTAAGCATGTTTAGCACTGCTCAATTCTCGCAGACACAACACCTTCTCATCATCTGACTCCCTGCTTCTATCTGTCTCTCTATCTATCTATTTATCTATCTATCTATTATGTAGTCTTTACCACATCACTCATCACCATAGGGGCTGTCCTTGCCCAAGTGTAAGACGGCTGCGAGCATATCATCGCCTGTGCCAGCCGCACCCTAAATCCTGCGGAAAGGAATTATGCGGCCACCAAACGCGAGTGCCTCGGAATCATCTGGTCCCTCGATTACTTCCGTTCATACATCTCAGGCACTCACATGATTGTCATTACTGACCACCAATCCCTACAGTGGTTACGCCAGTCCAACACCACCAACGCACAACTCATACAATGGCGAGAAGCACTCGGGGGAGTATGATTTTGAAATGTCATACTGACCAGGCAAGTTCCACACAAACGCCGACACCCTTTCCCGTCTACCCATCAATGCCATTTCCACGGAACCAGACCTTATCCAAATGTGGCACAATAAACAATGCCCTACCTGGATCCCGCCGAGCACATTCGCCAAACTCCACCTTCACGGCGATCACCTGTTCGATCCCAATGGCCACATCATCCTAAGCCCAACCACCACCCACAACACTATGCTGCACCTTCACGCCAACAATGGCATCCACCTGGGGACTAAGAAACTCTTACAAGTCTTCAGTGATATGTACTGGACACCTAACCCATCCACCATTGCCAAGAACATCATACAATCCTGCCGCGCCTGTGCTTTGGGGAAGGACATCACTCGCACACCCAGCCCTTCAGGAAAACTAACAGCACAGAAACCTTGGCAAATGCTTTCCCTAGACGTCGTCGGCCCCCTCACACCCAAAACAGGGTACAAATACATTATCACATTCGTGGATGTGTATTCAACGTTCATCATCGCATGCCCCGCCAAAGATCACAGCGCAGTATCTGTCCCCGACGCCCTAACTCGCCACATCTTCCCGTATTTTGGCATTCCCGAAGCACTGCACCCGGATAATGCCCCAGAATTCACTGGCAAAGTCTGGCAAGAACTAGCGAATATATTCGGGTATCATATCTCCCACTCATCCCCCTACTGGCCCCAAGGTAACAGCATCTGTGAGAGGAGCCATCGCTCTCTCATGAATTAGGTCCGCACACGCATCATGCAAACAGGGAACGACGATTGGCCTGCCCATGTCAAGATTGTCCAATGGGGTCTGAATACATGCCCATGAGAGGACGGTATAACACCCCATGAGCGAGTTTTCGGGGAAACCCAGCTCCTCCTACCCCTCCGCCACCACCTCCACCCACCCAGCCCGCCCTCCACTACTGACCCTCTCCACCACCTCAAACGCCGCCTCCACCACCTACAAACCCAACAGGACCAGGCGCCCAACACCAACCACTCCAACCCATACAAACCTGGCCAGTTCGTCGTCGTAGCACACCTTCCCGCCCCCACCAAGACCTCCCCTCGGTTCAATGGCCCCTTCAAAATAATCCGAGTCCCTAACCCCTACCAAGTAATCATTGACCAATAAGGACAGCAACGCATGTACCAAAATCGCCACGTGCGACCCTTCCACCCACCCAACAATGACCACCCCCACACCCGCGCGCCCTGCACCTCTTCCCGCACACTTGTCCACACTGAGCCTTCCGAGAATTACCCCCCAGACTCCTACTCTTACTCCTTCTCACCCTAACCCTCCACCTCACCGACAACCACGCCACCTCCCAACACACCCGATCCCAACACCACCTCCACCGCCTACATCACTGCCACCGCCCAATGCCACCACCTCCTTACAGCCTACCACTCACCCCCCTACCACCTGTACACCCACCACCTCCCACACCACACCACACTGCAGCCCACCACGCACAGACACCACCCACCCAACCTCACCCCCCCCTCCCCCATGACCATTCTCATTATACGCGCCACACCGCATCCCCACCCGCCTTCCCCCCTAACAGCCACACGCCCTCACCATCACCACGTGCACAACCACCCTCACCACCCACACCCACACTCACTACCACCCCCACCAGGTCAGGACACCTTTCACGCCCACCCTCCAGATACACTCCAACACCACCTCCCATCGCACACCCATCCCACCACCCACCACCACAAACCCCCCCTAACCCAAACACCTCCCCCATAGCCCTCCCTCTCCACCAAGCACGATGGAATCCTCCCAAATCCCAATTCCCCAAAGTACAACGCTCCTCCCACCGACCCATCCCCCATAAAAGCACCAATCTCCCATCACTCTCCAGCATTCAGCTTCTATCTCCTCACCAGGCACCATTCCCCAAGATGAAGATCACCAGAGTGCACTGGTTACCCCACGACCACCCACCTGTCAGGATTCGGGAGACCCACCACCTTCTCCGCCTCCTACACCGGACCGACCACCCGTCCTCCCTCCGGCTCACTCTCAACCCTCATTGGGAGCCTACGCCCTCACCTACCACTGGACCAGCCTCCTACAACACCTCACCCCAGCCCACCAGACATCCACCTCCACGACATACCATCTCCAGTCACGGGGTCGTGACTTTTCTACCATGGAGGGTGGTAAAATGCCGGCCGCTGGACCACCCACCCCGCCACCCCCCACCCCACCACCAGGCCGCTACCACACCACCACCCCAGGAGGACATAACGGTGGGGCTAGTGACCCAGGTCAAGAGGGTCACCGGACACTACTGTCCTGAGTCCCTTTTCCCCGCAACTACCCCAACACCAGGTGACCAGAAAAAGCCAACGACCTTGCGGGCGGGACAACCATCGCCAGAATTGTTTGGGACTGAACAAGCTTCAGTCCCAGGTAACACCGTGTCGACGGCTATTGTTACCACCTCAAGGGCAGGAGGCCCAAGGCTACGGCCAGTAGTGTGCACCAGGGTAAGGGGACCCTTAGCCACTCCAAGGGCAGGAAGCCCAAGGCTACGGCCAGAAGTGTGCACCAGGGTAAGGGGACCCTTAGCCACTCCAAGGGCAGGAAGCCCAAGGCTACGGCCAGAAGTGTGCACCAGGGTTAGGGGACCCTTAGCCACTCCAAGGGCAGGAAGCCCAAGGCTATGGCCAGAAGTGCGCACCAAGGTAAGGAGACCCTTAGCCACTCCAAGGGCAGGAAGCCCAAGGCTACAGCCAGAAGTGTGCACCAGGGTAAGGGGACCCTTAGCCACTGCAAGGGCAGGAGGCCCAAGACTACGGCCAGAAGTGTGCACCAGAGTAAGGGGACCCTTAGCCACGGCCTTAGTATACACCGGAGAGAGAGTTGCCTCTGTGCATCCCTCTCCACGTACCGGAGAGGACATGGACTCCGTGAATCCTTCTCCTGCCACTTCCCCGTGTGGGAGCCCTTTGTCACCTTCCGGGAGTGTTGCCCCGGAGGTGTCGCCAGAGTGGTGGCAAGGCCCGAAACCGGATCTACCTCCCACGCCTGGGAAATCTCTGTTCCTACCAGACACCAGACGGAGACGGTGCCGCAGCCCAACCCTGTCGGCGCCTCTCCCAATAGGCGACCGCAGTCCCAGGACCCCCAGGCCCAACCAGTAGACTCCAGACGAGGGCAACCCAGGCTCCCTCACCCCACGGAGCCAGAAACGACAGGCTCGCCTCCTCCAGCTGTTTGGCCCCAGTCCCGAGGGCCACCTCTCAGGTCGAGGCCCCCAGACAGGAGGGCCTCCCTGCACCTCACCGACGACCAGGACCCGGGCAGTGACTCCCCTGCGGGTAGTGTATTGCCCCTTGCAGGCAGGGTCCCCCTAGGGCCCTCTCCTCACGCCCATACGACAGAGTGAACTCCACCCAGGAAACACGGGTAACATAGTGACGCCCCTTGTACAGAGAACAAACCAGGGGAAAGTAACAGTGAACAGTGACCGAGTGAAGACCAATGTAAAGCCAGTGACAGTTACTATTAGTCTATAAGAACTTGATACCCGGCAGAACAGAAAATAAGTTAAACCCTCAGTAAGAGAACTTATAGTAATTGTGTGAGTCCCCGAGTAACAGAACTTTCAGTAACTGTGAATGGAGACTAGGGTGCGCGGGCAAGTCAAAAGTCTGTGTGTAAGTGCCGCCACGACTAAGTGACTACATCAAGTGTCGCGATCTGTGCCCTGTCGTATTTATAATAGCATTCCCCCCACGGACTCTTAATCATGTTTATTCCCCTTGTTTCCAACTAAATATAGATTCTGCCTAAAGATGAAATACGGGTATCAATACATATAGTTCATGACATTAGTGTACATGCATTGTATCGTGTGTTAAGTGTGACTGTGCATTGTGGTGTCAAAGGCTAACTCTGTGTCCCTGTCTCCTGTATATCAAATATTACTCTGTGTTGTATTGTAACGGTGTAGAATTAAGGCAATAGATGTGTTAAGGTATACTGCCTGGTTTTTATGTCCTGTTCCTTTGGGGGTGCTTTACTTCCGGTCCGGAAAGAGGACCCCGCTCAGTCGCTAGTGAATTTAGGACGAGAAGTCGACCTAAAAACACTCAGCATAACAATTTGTGTAATATTTCATTCAAATAATGTTTACTTATTTAAGACTTTGGCGGGTTTTCATTAATGACTTATTTGTCTAACATTTCATAAATATGCGACATGGATTCCCGACGAGGGTAAGTGCCAAAAGCCTTGTACACATCGAGATACAAAGTCTAGAGACAGTCGAGCGACTATGTATCTCGACTGTTGCGAGACAGTCCAGATACAGACGGGCGACAGTCCAGAGACACACTGGAGACAGGGCAACTTTGTCTCTGGATTGTCTAGAGACTGTTGCGAGACGGTCGCTAGACATTTCTGCTACTTTCTGGCTGGACTGGTGCTAGACAATTGAGAGACAGTCGAGCGACTTTGTAGCGCGTCCGTGATTGAATCATCCACCTCGTGATTTTTTAAATATCAATTTACAACCAACATTTGTCACATTAAACTCAAGAAGTGATATTCCAGTCACAGGCAAAATGTACATGTGAAGATATACACTTATGGATATATATATATATATATATATATATATATATATATATATATATATATATATATATATATATATATATATGTGTGTGTGTGTGTGTGTGTGTGTGTGTGTGTACCGTATATACCGGTATATATATTTCATTCATTCATCACCCAGTCCTATATTGCCCCATGAGGAGCGTAGGAGCTCGGGACAAGGCAAGTTGGTCCTGATATTTAAGATAAGAGTGACCAGCCTCACTCATCCATGAGTGGCATTACGTGAGCAATAAACCCCAACCATCCCTTGGATATAAACCCTCACCGGCTCAGTCCGATTGGAGCGCCGTAATTACTCACTAAACCACCAGGCGCCAAAATTTGGTTATGTGATTACCACCCAGCGTAGTAAATGGTTTCCTGGTGTACAGGAATTCAATAATAATTATTACGGTATATATATCTATCTATCTATTGCCAGACGCCATGATCCCGTAAGGGGTGGCCATTTGACTTTGAGTTATTTGTTTTATAGAGAGGGGCACTAACCCTCCACCAACCCACATGTTGACAAGTAGAGAGTACGTATGGTTTGGTTATATGGTTTCCACCCAGCGTTGTAAATGGTTTCTTGGCTTACAGGAAACCATTTGGCTTGTCACGCAATGTAAAGGCACCTGTAAAGGAAAGAAAAGTAATAAAGTGACAGGAAAAATGGGAGAAATAGGAAGAAAGGAGGGCAGACACAGAAATAGAATGATAAAGGCTAAGGAAGAAGTAGGCAGCACTACATCAAATGAGTGGATGATGGTCGCCACCACCTACCACAATTATATGATGCTAATACCCACAGCTTTCGATCGAGTCTGGCATAAATCTTTAATCTCCAAACTGCCCTCTTACGGTTTCTATCCTTCTATCTGTGCCTTCATCTCTAGCTTCCTTTCTGGTCGTTCTATAGCCGCTGTTGTAGACGGCTATCATTCTTCTCCTAAATCTATTAACAGTGGTGTTCCTCAGGGCTCTTTCCTATCACCAACTCTCTTCCTTTTATTCATCAATGACCTTCTAAGCTGTATATCTAACCCTATCCACTCATACGCTGATGACTCCACCCTTCACCTTTCCATTCGATTCCCACAACGTCCATCTCAGCAGTTACTTCAACAGGCAAGGGATGAGGCTATGGCACACCTAATGTCTGACTTGGCTCGTATCTCTGACTGGGGTAAAAATATATATTTTTTTTTTTTTCAATGCATCAAAGATTCAGTTTTTACACCTATCAACCCGACAAAATCTTCTACAGGTATACCCACTTATGTTTAATAATACTCAACTTAATCCTGCATCATCGTTGAACATGCTTAGGGTTTCATTTGCTCGGGACTTGTCTTGGAAAGATCATATTACATCTCTTGTAAAATCTGCTTCCAAGCGATTGGGTGTCCTAAGCCGACTCCGTTCCTTCTTTACCCCTGCACAATTGTTGACTCTATACAGGGGTTTTATCCACCCCTGTGTGGAGTACAACTCTCATGTATGGGGAGGCTCCCCACATACAGCTCTTCTCAATAGGGTGGAGTCAAAGGCTGTTCGTCTCTGTAATGCTAGGTGTAAATAGGCTCGACTTCTCGTTCCTAAAACACCTAACGTGGAGCGGGGACCTCTATCGAGACCGGAGCTTAGTGCAATAAATAGAGGCAGGACACAAAAACTTCAGGCAATAACCTTTACACATATATTACCACAATCAGACGTAGGACAAAATCAGCAGATATTACAACATAATATATAGCAAGAAATAAAACCTTATCTAGGATATGTGTATCTCACAGGATACTTGCTTATCTGATATTCAGGGTACAGTGAATATAGGCGCATGCGTGAGGCGCGGGGAGTGAGTCTCACAAGGGGGGGAGGAGGGGGGGGAGTGACTTGTGACGGCTAGGACGGAGTTATGGTAATACTGGAGAGAGGTAAGTATTAACAATGGGAATTATACGTTTTCCAATAGCAAAGGGACTTTGGTAATTGATTCTATTTCTGGTTTACACTTACACTAGGTACTGGGACGAGGGAGTGTCATACAGGATTTACGGGTAGCGTGAGTGGGGGAATATCATTAACGCTTTCTCATATTATTTCTTTAGAGTTTACAGCAATGTGGATGTATTACTACGGAGGAATTTCCAGGCGGCACAGTCTTACTAATTGTATATAAGGGACGTCACTCATAAATCTAGTTCATCAGATCTTGGTTCACACACTCGTCCTTTATTCTCTCACTGTGATCTTACTTGCCCCGATATTCACTATATTAAGTCACTGCACGATATTACACTAGGTTCGGCAAAGTCACACTTAACCTAAATCACTTGCACTGTTTCTGGGCCTCATCACACGTATTCATCGTGGGGGGGCAGGGGCAGGAACACGCCGTCGGCAATCCTGCCAGCTAGGGGCACCGCCAAGGGGAGGCGTGCCGAGAGGGCACGGGACGACTCGTAGGGGCTTCCTCTCGCGTCCTGGGCTACCCGTGGCCTCCGGGCTGGGCTCAGGGGTGTGGCCCTCGGGACTGGGGCCGAATAGCTCCAGAAACCTCTGGTGTAAGTCTCGGCAGGAGGTGGGAGCCTTACGTCGTCGTGGGGGCGTGTGGAGATCTCGCCCAGGCGTCCTGGGGAGGATCGGGAGAGACTGCGGACTGCAGTCTCCAGCGTCTAGGGGCGCCGACAGGGGAGGACTGCGGCACCGACTTACACTGGGGCCCGTCAGGTGCGTCTGTTCCAGAGCCAGGCGTAGGGAGCGGAGGCCAGGGGAGGCTGTGAGGCCTGACTGGGCTGCTCTGGTACGGGAGGCCTGGGCTCTCGTCTCCTTACCTCCTTTCGTCCGAGGGGCCCGGCAATTGGCCGTGGTTGCCCAGGGGCAGGGCTCTCAGGTGTCAGGGCATGGCAATTGGCCGTGGCCTGAGTGGGGGAGTCAACGCACCTCCGTGCACCTTCGGAGCGGCAGTGGGCCGTCTCACGAAGGCGGGAGTGGCAGTGGGCCGTCTCCTTCTGCAGGAGGGGGGAGCGACAATAGGCTGTCTCTACCAGGATGCCTTCGGAGCGACAATAGGCCGTCCACGAGGGCGGGAGCAGCAGTAGGCCGTCTCCTTCTGCAGGAGGGGGGAGCGACAATAGGCCGTCTCTACCAGGGCACCTTCAGAGCGACAATAGGCTGTCTCACGAGGGCGGGAGCGGCCGTAGGCCATCTCCTTCTACAGGAGGGGGGAGCGACAATAGGCCGTCTCTACCAGGGCACCTTCGGAATGACAATAGGCCGTCTCACGAGGGCGGGAGTAGCAGTAAGCCATCTCCTTCTGCAGGAGGGGGGAGCGACAATAGGCCATCTCTACCAGGGCACCTTTTGGAGCGACAATAGGCCGTCTCATGAGGGCGGGAGCGGCAGTAGGCCGTCTCCTTCTGCAGGAGGGGGGAGCGACAATAGGCCGTCTCTACCAGGGCACCTTCGGAGCGACAATAGGCCGTCTCATGATGGCGGGAGCGGCAGTAGGCCGTCTCCTTCTGCAGGAGGGGGGAGCGACAATAGGCCGTCTCACGAGGGCGGGAGCAACAGTAGGCTGTCTCCTGAGGGGCGCTGTCTGGAGTGTCTAGAACAACTCCACCCCTAGCTGGTTCAACAATCCCATTCCGTGAAGGTAGTGTCCTTCTCCTATGACGGCGATGGCGTGGTGGCTGCGTGACAGGGGCGCACGGCCCGGGCTGACATATGCCGTTGTTGCTGGGGGTTGCTCCGACTGGTGGCGGCTACCCCGTGAGGTCCGTGTGGGGGTGTCGGCACGTTCCCGGGCATACTGGGCTGTATCTCACTTGCCCCGTTGTCGGAGGCACTACGGTATTCTTCTGTTTCCATTTCGGGGGCACTACGGTATTCTTCTGTTTCCATTTCGGGGGCACTACGGTATTCTTCTGTTTCCATTTCGGGGGCACTGCTTTGTAAGTCACGCATTTTAGTCTCACTAACTCTCCCCCTCTTACTGACTCCCTTCAACCTCTGTCTCTTCGCCGCAATGTTGCATCTTTATCTCTTTTCTATCGCTACTTCAATGGTCACTGTTCCTCTGAACTGTCTGCATGCATTCCTCCACTTCTACGACGGGTGCGTAGCACCCGTCTAGCAGCAAACTCTCACCCCTTTTCTGTCCAACTCTCTAATGCAAGAGTTAACCGTTACTCCCAGTCCTTCATTTATGCAACAGGTCAACCCTGGAACTGTCTCCCTCTGTCTGTATTTCCTGCTTCCTATTATCTCCAGTCTTTCAAACGCAGTGTGTCCAGGCATCTCGAAATGAATGGGTCTTGAATTTGGCTCTCTCTTGTATTTTGTTTTTCTCTTGGAGGGAACAGTATTGCGGGCTTATTGCCTTTGGTTCCTTCTTCCTCACAAAAAAAAAAAAAGTGGCACACGTTATTTTACTTCTTGGAAACTGCTAAATTACAGACTGATTGAAGAAATGTCGGCCCCTGTCAATAAACACAGATTATTATATTATGGAGGAGAAACCATAAGAATATGGTAATATCAATGATATGAGGAGTAGTACGCTTCACATCACCTGGTTACAGTTCTTTGCCCCGCCCACTAGTGGGGAGGCTGTGTTCGAATGCGTGGCTTGTGTGTCATAACACTGCCCGCCATGCGTCCCTGGTCAGAGATTAGTAGTCATGAGTGTACAACTGTTATGCATAAATAATGTTAAAATATGTGAATACTGACGCCTCATAGCAGGAGGCATGCATTTTTAAATGCGTAGTTTAAAAAAAAAGAAAAAATCAAACTCGGTCATCTGTTGCCAAATCCCTCCGCCCATAGCAACTTGTATCTTGTCTCCCATATCTAGTGAGAGACAAGATACAGCCCAAAGTCTTGTCTCTGGACTGTCGCGCAACTGTCCAGGGACAGATTTAGATTTTCTTGAGACAGTTGTGCAACAGTCTAGTGACATTGTCGCGCGACTTTTGCTGGATAAAGTATCTCGGTGTGTACGTGGCCCAGAGACAGTGTCTAGCGACTGTTGCGAGACAAATTTAGATTTTTCTGAGACAGATGCGAGACAGTCCAGAGACAATGTTGCGCGACTTTGTATCTTGGTGTGTACGAGGCTAAACGCGCCGCCTTCTACAGACAAACCCACGTGTCGAGCTCCTGTCCATGTGTATCGTTCTCTTTGTGAGCGTCATAGGTCTACTGCTCAGTTCCCGTTGGCCTGCGGCTGGTGGGACCACTGGGCTCCCTGAATGTTGTCTGCTACCTGGATGGTGAGCCCTATTTCGGTCCTGGACCTGGAAAAGTAGCATAACTATTGTGACTATTCTATATGTCTGGATAAACTGACAAGAGTTAGCAACACTATATACCATTAAAGTCACTAAAATACTCGTTGATAAAAAATATCACGCCCGTGAATGCCTTTGACTGGCTATTATGCATATGCTGCTGTACATTGGGCTTCCATCCGACAAACATTTCGTTGTGTTATTGATGAGTTCAGTGCAATTGGCTTTCATATCTACATTCGTATCGTCTTTCTGAGTAAGAATAGTGCTTTCTTGAAGCATGCCATTGCCTTAGTTTTCTGAAATTTAATATTTGCCAAATACTGCCACTGACATACGTCATGGGTGACTGTCCCCATGGCGGGATAAAACATAGCTCACTTTTCATAGCTGTCGGGGAAGGTGGATGTGTATACTGTACGTGTTATGCTGGATGTTTTTAGACCGACTTCTCGTTCTAAAGACACCAGGAACTAAGCAGGGTCCTCTTTCTAGACCGGAAATAGACCACTTACAAAGGAACAGGGCATAAAAACTCGGCAGGACACCTTAACACATCTATTGCCTTAGTTCAGCTTCCTTACAATATACATACAATGGTACACTGAATGTGGATGGGGTATAGTGACAGGTTAATTAATATTGGTACAATATATTATCACATGGGCACTGTGCTTACACCTGAGTTACTACACAAGAGAACATCACGTAGATGTGGTGACACTGTTCATACACTCGGTCTCTTAGGACTGTAAGTGGTAGCCTATATTGGTCTCTTGGCCACACACTAGTATATTACTCTGGTTCTAGGGCACTTAGACATTCACACAGCACTCTGGATAAACTGGGGTAGAGACACTTTATGGGTGGTGTTTCTGTCTCACTGTTTCTATACCACATGTAGTCACTGTCACTGTTAAGTCTTTAGCATGACACTGGGGTCTTGAGGTGTCGTCACTGGGCTGCTGTGGCCTGGGCTTAACTGAGGTAGCACCCAGGGGTTAGAGGAAGCCCTACTGGGGAGCCCTCCTGCAGAAGGCATGGGACAGCTCTTGGGGGCGTCGTGTCCCAGGCACGTGTCTGTTTTGGGGTGCAGGGAGGCCCTTTCCTGCTCGGACCTCTACCTAGTGAGGAGCCCTCGGGACTGGGGCCAAACGGCGTCAGGAGTCAGGCCTGCTGCTTCTTGCTCCTGGCAGAGGGCTGACGGTGAATGGGGCCAGAGCGGTCCTGCCCTGGGGTCTGGGGCTAGCCCTGGGAGGATTGGGACTGCGGTCACCTCTAGGTGGGGGCGCTGTCAGGGGTTGGCTGTGGCACCTCGTCCGCGGGGCATCCGTCAGGATCCGGCGTCATCCAGGAGCAGACTAGAGGGCGTGAACCCCGCCTTCAGCGACAGGACCTCGCCACCACTCCTGGAATGGCAGCACCTCTGGGGAGCCACACCTGGAGGGAAAGACGGAAGGGCATCCTGCACAGCCTAGGGGTGCAAGGAACCTTTTCCTCCGGGAGAACCCTCGGAACTATGGGTGAAGGGCACACAGTGGTCGTCTCTTCCCATTGGCCATCATTGCGGTTCCACAGCCCCTTGGGGTAGCAGCAGAAGGATGTGCAGTGGCCGTTCCTTCCCCGGCGCGTACAGTGGCCCTTGCCACAGGGCTGCTCCCGAAGGAGGAAGAGGCAGATGAGAGACATACAGTGGCCGTTTCCTCCCCAGTGCGTACAGTGGCCGTTGCCACGGGTCTCCCTGCCCAATGGGAAGTAGCTGAGAGACATACAGTGGCCATTCCCTCCCCGGTATGTACAGTGGCCGTTACCGAGGGGCTACTCCCATAGGAGGTGGATGAGGGACATATAGTGGCTGTTCCCTCCCCGACGCATACAGTGGCTGTCGTCGCGGTTCCACTTCTCCTGCCTTTGCCTGTCAGTGTGCGTACAGTGGCCGTCACACCTAGGCGGGCTCCAGATGTGGCTGCAGCAGAAGGACTTACAGTGGCCATTCCTTCCCCGACACGTACGTACAGTGGCCGTCATCGCGGGGCTGCAGGGGGAGGCAGCTGAGGGACGTACAGTGGCCATTCCCTCCCCGGTACGTACACTGGCCGTTACTGTGGCGCTGCCTGGGACTGTATCTGGAGCAGTCCCACCCCGATCCTGATGAGGGCTGGTCCGGCCGAGAAGTAGTTTTGCATTCCTGCCACGTCGTGGTTGGGCAGATTGAGGGGAAGAGGGACGCAAGGTTGGGGTGCACCTGAGCCCGTCTTGCTCTGGGCCAGTGTCGCATTCACCTGGCCCACCGTGGCGTCCTCCTGGGTTGGGGGAAGGGCTGTGGCTCCTTCGTGGGGTGGGGGGGTCCGGTGGTGGGAGCGCGCATTTTAATATGGTTCATTTACTAGACTATTATGGTGATTAACCAAGATTTTGAAGTCCAATATTTGCATTATTCGTATGATGTACCTTCAATTATACAATGAGGATACAAAAAAAGAGTGTTACAAGTTAGCTTAGTCTCTATCTATCTATTTTCAGAAGCCTCAATCCCGTTTGGGGTGGCCACAAACAAATCGCCTCCACGTCACCCTGTCCCCCGCCATTTCACTGCCCTGCTCCCAACTCACACACCCCTCTCATATACCTCTCCATCTCATCCTCGGCCTCCCCCTCCCTCTTCCCCCCTCCACCTCACTCACATACACTCTCTTCGTCAGTCTTTCACCTTCCATCCTTTCCACATGGCCAAACCACCTCAGTGTGTTCCTCATAACGCTTCCTGTCACATCCACATCCACACCACAACGCTCCTTTATATCTTCATTCGTCAGCCTGTCTCTCCATGTGACTCCACAGTTAGCCTAGTGCTGCTTCATAAGCGTGATTACTTCCTTCACTATGAGGACGTAAATCATTTTATTCTTTATTCCGACGACTTTGTTCAGCTCAGGAGAGACTGAACTGGATGATACAGCTTCATTAACCCCTTTCAGTATGAGTATTCTGTAATGCTGTGTTTTTAAGGCGACTTCTCGTCGTAAAAACACTAGCTACTGAAGCGGGGTCCTCTTTCTAGACCGGATGTAAAGCACTAACAAAGGAAGAGGACATAAAAACCAGGCAGTATACCGTATCACATCTATTACCTAGGTCCTACTCATAACAGTGTACATATAATGATATTTAGAATACAGAGACACAGAGATACAGAATTAACACTTGGCTTCACAGAATGATCATATGTATTGTCACTATTACACAGGGAGATCGAGGGTATTCTTTAATAGGGTTCTCAAGTCACTTGGAGGTAATATACAAATGGGGTTGTTCACTTATGTTCTTGAATGGGATTCTTATGTCACTGAGGGGTAATATAAAAATGGGGTTGTTCACTGCAAGAAAACCGAGATTGGGAGTCTGGTTCGAGGATATTACTATAATAGAGGTAGGGTGCGGATAGCGACACTCGACACTGTCACCTGGTCACAGAGACACGTACACTTATCTTTCAACTCGCCCGCGCTCCTACCTCTAGACTCACAGAAAACTCCCTGGTCCCTTGATGTGGGGAGGGACTGAATCAATTGACAAAAATACACTTTCTGCCCTGATAGCACTAGATTCTAGTGGGCCACTGTTTAATTTATTTTACTGTGTAAGCACTGTCACTGTTCTCCTGGTCACTGTCACTGTCACTGTTTTCCCCTTGTTTCCTGGGTTTGGTAGTTCACTGTTGCACTTAGGATACAGGGAGGCTCTCCCGTCTGGGGGCCTCGACCTGAGAGGCGGCCCTCGTATCAGGGTCGCGCCGGTGTGGTGCAGGGAGGCCCTGTGGTCTGGGGGCCTCGACCTGATCGGTGGCCCTTGGGACTGGGGCCGAACAACCGGAGCAGTCGGCCCTGTTTCCTCCGACTCCGGGGAGTGAGGGAGCCTGGATCGCCTTCGTCGTGGATTGCGAGTCGGGCCTGGGCGTCCTGGGACAGCGGGTACCAAGAGGGAGAGGTGCCGTCAGGACTGGACTGCGGCAGCGTCTCCTGCGGAGCTCCGGCAGGAACGAGGAACTCCCGGGTGTGGGCGGTAGGTCCGATATTGGGCCTTGCCACCACTCTAGTGTCTCATCCGGGACTATATTCCCAGATGGTGACGAAGGGCTCCCCGAAGGGAAAGAGGCTAGAGGAGGACTCACGCTACCCGTGGTCTCTCGAGTGTGTCTGGAGGCCTGAGCCGGGGATCTCCTTCCCCTATTGCACACCTTGGCTGTGGCCGTGAACTTGCCCGGCGTACGGGGTACACCTATAGGGTGATCGATGTCGCCCTTTCACCGTGGCAAGGTACCGACAGCGTGGTGTTCCTCCCATAGTAGGAGACAAGCCGGAGGGAGGGGCACAGAGGCCACACTCTCTCCAATACGGACTGATCCTACCTGCAGGGAATTCTCTACCCTGCTACGTGCCCCGGCCGGAGCCGAGTGCCTGCCCGTACGGAAGACGACTAACGGGCGAACTGGTTCGCCCGTCCGTTGCGGCTGGGTACCGACCCCGGGACTCCGCTTCCGTAATAGGGTAGCTCTACACGTACAGTAGCAGGGGCTCTTTACCCTGGACCGTATTCTGGCCGTAGCCGAAGAACAGCTGGAGAGGGATGCACGAGGGCAACTCTCTCTCCCTGGTGTGTTAGGGCCGGAGCCTGGGGTCGCCTTCCCCTTTGCACACTCTGTTAGGCCGTAGCCTAGGTCTGTCAATCTCTCTTTACTTTTATTTAGGCCGTAGCCTTGGGCCTCCTACCCTTGGGCCTCCTGCCCTAGAGGGTGTAACAAGACCGTCAATACGGTGTTACCTGGGACTGATTTGGCTTCAGTCCCACCCCTATTCTGACGATCACTACCCCGCCCGCACAGTAGTTCAGTTCCCCTGATCACCTGGGGTTGGGGCACTTGCGGAGAATAGGGGCTCAGGGCCGTGATGCCCTGATGACCCTCTTGCCCGGGGTCACTAACCTCACCAGTGTTTCCTCCTGGGGTGGTGGTGGGGTGGCGGCTCGGTGGTGGTGTGGGGGGTGGTGAGGTGGGAGGTCCTCCGGCGGGCACGGCGGGCGTTTTATATTCTAAATGGTAAAATCGTTTGGCAGCAAGAATAAAACTGTATATCATCGGACTGAAAAAGTTAGGCTTCTGACATCACTTTCTAATTCAGAGGCTCAGAGGCTTACATGATCATCATTTGGTACATGTTTTATGATTTGTTTTACCATCCCTTCCAAAACCTTCCAAAAATTGAAGGAACATACATGATTCTAAATGGCACTGGCGGCTTGGTACGACTTCAGTCTATATTACACATGCCACGGGGAAGGCAGTTTGTTCCAGTCTGAGTATGTATTTTCTTGGGAGTATGCACTTATAGGTTAACAGGAAGCTAGGAATAAGGAATGTAGAAACTGTTACAACTGTAAAATAATTGTGTAGTCACAATGGTAAGAGATTGTGGAAAAAAGAAATGGATAAAACACTTATCACAGAAAACAACATTCAACATTTATTAGGTTACAGCATGTAGTGCTGCTCTCGGGTGTCAGTCCTTTCCTTTCCTCCTTCCTTCTTTCTTTCCCTCCTCTTCTGTCGTTCTTTACTTCTTTCCTTCCTCGTCCTTTTGTCTACGGGGACTGTCCCTCTGGTGCGCATGCGCGAGTGTATTGGAGAAATGTTAAGAGGTAAATTTCAGGTAAGACATTGACTGTCATGTCGAATATCGGTGTTAAGAATGAATAATGATCGGGACTTCATATATGTATGGAATCAGCTACAATATCCAACAACCAAAATAGCATTTATGGAAAGAAAATTGTGATGTACTAACATTTAAGAAGCGAGTCTACCATCGTTACTCATGAAATTGCACAAATTAAAAAGATCATTCATATTAGTTATGAGTTTTCTAAGTAGTATTCTACTATTTTCAATGATATATGCCATTACTATATCTCACAGTTCGACAAGGGAGTAAAAATAATCCACGAATATTACATGCATGAATACTGGGAAAGAGCTGCCGTAGGACCGAATTTGGTAGCAGACAACATGCTGAAAGTTCCCCATATACCTAACTGTGCACTCACCTTCGCTTGTCATTTTCTGAAGTTTGTTTTCCCTTCAGAAATAATGAATTGTTCTCTAGTCCATATTTTTTTTGTTTTCATTGTGGGGACACGCTTTCGAGTGTTTCAGCAGGCCTAATATATGCTATTAGTAATTTATTTCATGTATGTGAAAGGTAGGCTAATTTGCATAAAATGAATACTTATAACCAGTGTGCAACTGTAGTTACTCAAGGTGGTTTAGCCTCTCTAAGTAGAATACGTACTGCCTTAAGATGCAGGCAAAGTTTAGGACATTAGCCTTAAAATGCAGTATAATGTCACTGAGGGCAACCCAACATCCCCAGAAGGAGCACACCGAGGAGCATATAGAGCGTGCCTGGACTCTGGGTGACAAGGACATAAGTCCGCCCAGCCGCGCGCCTCTATGACCCGGAACTCGCCTGCCGCCACAATAGCAGGAATACGAGACTACCTTCTGGGCAAGCCGACCACCAACAACCACGGGTGGAGCTGTTACTCCAGCTCCAGTCAGCAGCCCTGAGACGGCCGGTAGCCGTTCAACCCTCCTACAGGAGACGGCCTGCAGCCGCTCTGGGAGTGAACAGGAGACGGCCGGTAGCCGCTCCCACCTTCGTCAGGAGACGGCCAGAAGCCGCTCTGAAGGTGCCCCTAATGAGACAGCCTGTAGACACTCAACCCTCCTACAAAAGACGGTCTGCAGCTGCTCCAGAGGTAACCAGGGGAGGGCTGGTAGCCGCTCCCACCCTTGTCAGGAGATGGCCGGTAGCTGCTCTGAAGGTGCCCCTCAAGAGACGGCCTGTAGCCACTCAACCCTCCTACAGGAGATGACCAGCGGCTGGTAGCCGCTCCTGCCTTCATCAGGAGATGGCCAGTAGCCGCTCTGAAGGTGCCCCTCAAGACATGGCCTGTAGCCGCTTGACCCTCCTGCAGGAGACGGCCTGCAGCCGCTCTGGAGGTAACCAGGAGACAGCTGGTAGCCACTCCCTCCCCCAGCCCACAGCCAGTAGCTGGGCCTTAGTGACAGCTGGTAGCCACACCCCCAGAAGGCCACGGCCAGTAGCCGGGCCCTACGGTAGGAGATGGCCGGTAGCCGTTCCTCCACCAGGTGCTGACTTGACTCCTGGCCACCAACCTACGACCCAGAGGGAGCCCCCAGCATGGAGGAGTACTGGTGAGGCCCCGTGACTACCACTGGGCTCTTCTCCCTGCAGCCGGATCCTTAGAGGATTTGCCTGACTGACTCCAATGTAGGCCAACGTTGCAGTCCCCTCCTTACAGCGTCCCTGACCACCAGGGACTGCAGCCCTTGGGACCTCCAGACCGCCCCCAGGACCCCCAGGCGGGACTTCCCTACACCCAGACGCCAGAGATCTTCGTCCTCCATCAAGCACCTGAGCGAGAAGTTCAGGCAGCTATTCAGCCCCAGCCCTGAGGGCCAGACTCCCACCCCAAACCCCGAAAGCGCGGGACCCTTCGCCACCAGCAGCCCCAGACGAGAGAGGACGCGTGATCCCGTGGCCCCTGAACACAGAGGCCCTTGGTGGAACCCAGCCCCATCAGTAGTGAGGCTGAGTCACCTCCGCTGCCCTTGTACCTGACTGCCACGATGCCCAGACCCAAAAAGAAAAACAGTGAAAGCACAGTGCCCATGACATAGTGAAGTAAAGGCTGAACAGTGAGTTAACAGTATAAAGGAAGTCAGTGAGAAAAGCATCTGTGACAATATAAAAGAGAGGTGGAATACGCAAGGTGACAGTGAAAGTGAACATGCTATCAAATAGTAACACCGCACCTCACTAAGATCATACGCAGGCCCCAGTGTCAAAGTAATAATTACCCACAGTGAAATAGTGCCACCAATTCCACCAATATATAGAACCTAGACTTTCTGCATTAATAATCCATAACCCCATTGCCCTAAGTGCCATCCACCTTACCCAACCTTTTCCCAAGTAGTATCCTGCGCGATACTAACACTCCATGTCTAGGCCTAAGAATTATACCTGTATTTGTGACATCTATCCGTTCTGCTGTAGAATTTAGTAATACACATCTAAGGTTGTTGCCTTGAGTTTTTGTGTCCTGCCTCTCTCCTATTTGTCTAAGCTCCGGTCTAGAAAGGGAACACAGCTACACACTAGGCATTAGAGAGATGGGAAGCCGACCCTAAAACACCTAGCGTTACAAGCCTATATGATTTAGATATTACGTAAACTTACCCTTAAGTAGACAATGTGCATTATTCATGTGCGTATATGGAGTTGTAATACAGCCAAACAGGATAAATTTGGGGAAAAGGCTTTAGTTCAATGTGTACGATAATTTTGATTAAAAAACGATAATTTTAACATGCCTTGTATGATAATATGGGCTTGGGAATCTGGCAATGCTGTAGTGCACTTATTGTGCACCACACAGTCACACAGCTTTATTGTGCACCACACAGCCTTCATTCGTGATCACCACATTTCCTCGACACTTTGCACACAGCACCGTGGCACTTTTTTTTTTTTTTTATGCGAGGAAGAAGGAACCAAAGGCCATGAGCCCGCAGTAACAGTTCCCTCCAAGAGAAAAACAAAATACAATAGAGAGCCAAATTCAAGATCCGATCATTTTGAGATGCCTGGACACACTGCGTTTGAAAGACTGGAGATCATAGGCAGCAGGAAATACAGATAGAGGGAGACAGTTCCAGAGCTGGCCTGTTGCATAAATGAAAGACTGGGAGTAACGGTTAACTCTTGCATTAGAGAGTTGGACAGAAAAGGGATGAGAGTTTGCTGCCAGACGGGTGCTACGCGCCCGTCGTAGAGGTGGAGGAATGCAAGCAGACAGTTCAGAGGAGCAGTGACCATTAAAGTAGCGATAGAAAAGAGATAAAGATGCAACAGTGCGACGAAGAGACAGAGGTTGAAGGGAGTCAGTAAGAGGAGGAGAGTTAATGAGACGAAAAGCCTTTGACTCCACCCTATTGAGAAGAGCTGTATGTGGGGAGCCTCCCCACACATGAGAGTTGTACTCCACACAGGGGCGGATAAAACCCCTGTATAGAGTCAACAATTGTGCAGGGGTAAAGAAAGAACGGAGTCGGCTTAGCACACCCAGTCTCTTGGAAGCAGATTTTACAAGAGATGTAATATGATCTTTCCAAGATAAGTCCCGAGTAAATGAAACCCCAAGCATGTTCAAGGATGATGCAGGATTAAGCTGAATATTATTAAACATTAATGGGTATACCTGTGGAAGATTTTGTCGAGTTGATAGGTGTAAGAACTGAGTCTTAGATTCATTAAAGACAACCATATTATTTTTACCCCAGTCAGAAATACGAGCCAAGTCAGACATTAGGTGTGCCATAGTCTCATCCCTTGTTTCTTGAAGTAACTGTTGAGATGGGCGTTGTGGGAACCGAATGGAAAGGTGAAGGGTGGAGTCATCAGCGTATGAGTGGATAGGGTTAGATGTACAGCTTAGAAGATCATTGATGAATAAAAGGAAGAGAGTTGGTGATAGGACAGAGCCCTGAGGAACACCACTGTTGATAGATCTAGGAGAAGAACGATGGCCGTCTACAACAGCGGCTATAGAACGACCAGAAAGGAAGCTAGCGATGAAGGCACAGATAGAAGGATAGAAACCGTAGGAGGACAGTTTGGAAATTAAAGATTTATGCCAGACTCGATCGAAAGCCTTTGAGATGTCAAGTGCAATGGCAAAGCTTTCGCCAAAGTCCCGAAAGGAGGATGACCAGGAGTCTGAAAGGTAGGTGAGAAGATCGCCAGTGGAGCGTCCCTGACGGAACCCATACTGACGATCGGAAAGAAGGTTGTGATAGGAAAGATGCCTTAAAATTTTTCTATTAAGAATTGACTCGAAAACTTTTGAAATACAGGACGTTAAAGCAATTGGACGATAGTTGGAGGGTTGGGAGTGGTCACCCTTCTATGGGACTGGCTGAATGAAAGCAAACTTCCAGCAAGAAGGAAAGGTACAAGTTGACAGACAAAGGCGAAAGAGTCTGCCTAGGCAGGGTGTAAGCACAGAAGCACAGTTCTTGAGAACAACAGGAGGGACCCCATCAGGCCCATATGCCTTGTTAGTACTGAGGCCAGTGATGGCAGAAAATACATCAACTGAAGAAATTTTAATGTCAGCCATGAGGAAGTCAGAGGGGAGAAGTGATGGAGGAACAGCACCGGAATCGTCTAAGGTGGAATTGGAGGAGAAAGTCTGTGCGAAGAGATCTGCTTTATCAGTAGAAGAAATAGCTACAGAACCATCAGAGTAGAAAAGAGGAGGGAAGGATGATGAGGTAAAGTTGTTAGAAAGATTTTTGGCAAGGTGCCAGAAGGAGCGGCAAGAATTCGAGTTGGAGAGTTGAGAGCATTTAGTATGGATGAAATTATTTTTAGTAGAGCGAAAAACAGACTTAGCACGATTCCGGGCAGAAACATAAAGATGATGTGATTCAGGGGTGGGATGGCTCCGGTACCTTTTGTAGGCCTTCTCCTTGTTGCGGACAGCATTAGAACAAGCGTGATTAAACCAAGGCTTTCTTGCGTTAGTCAAAGGATATGAGAAAGGAATGTATGCTTCCATGCCCGAGAGAATAACCTCCGTAATGCGCAAGGCACACTCAGATGGCTCACGGCCATGGAAGCAATAATCATTCCAGGGAAAATCAAAGAGGTACTGCCTGAGGGCCTCCTAGTCCGCGGCTCCAAAATGCCACAGACGACGTTTCCCTGGAGGGTCCACAGGCCGTACCGGAGTGATAGGACAGGTTAAGGTAATAAGGTTGTGATCGGAGGAGCCCAACGGAGAGAAAAGATTAACAGAGTAAGCAGAAGGATTAGTTGTGAGGAAGAGGTCAAGTATGTTGGAGCTCTCTCCAAGGCGGTCAGGGATACGGGTAGGGTGCTGTACAAGCTGCTCTAGGTCATTAAGGATAGAAAAGATGTAGGCTTGTTCACCAAGTGGATCCGTGAAAGGAGAGGAGAGCCAAAGGTGGTGGTGAACATTGAAATCTCCTAGAATGCAGATTTCAGAGAAAGGAGAAATGGACAGAATGTGTTCCATCGTAGAAGTAAGATAGTCGAAGAATTTTTGATAGTCAGTAGAATTAGGGGATAAGTAAACAGCACAGATATATTTAGTCAGAGAATAACAGGAAAGCTGAAGCCAGAGTGTGGAGAATTCAGAAGAATCAAGTTCAGGAACGAGAGCAAGATAAGTCGTTGCGTATGTATACACAACAGCCACCTTTGGCTTTGAAATGAGTATAGAGAAAGTAGGAGGATACAAAAAAGGGTTTGCTGTCAGTTGCCTCAGACAGCTGAGTCTCCGTTAGAAAAAGAAGGTGAGGTTTAGAGGAGGAGAGGTGGTGCTCAACAGAACGAAAGTTAGATGAAAGGCCGCGAATGTTGCAGAAATGAAGAAGAAGAGAGTCAGACAGTGGTTCCAGGCACCTCGAGTCATCACCGGGAGAGGGGCAGATGGCGGGGGCATTTATGGTCCCCCTCCCCTGGGGTCTCCGAGGCTTGATTAATCGACGCCATTTTTGGTGAATTTTGAATAGGAAGTGTAGTGTGTACTGTGCATGTAGTTTGGTGAAGACAGTTAGAGAAATTTGTACTGGAGAGCATGCTGGCCTACTCTCTGTGTAACTGAGACACTGAAAAAGTTCAGCAAAGGGGGATGGTCAGGAACTAGTCCTGAGGGCTGATGAAATGGGAGCTCCAGCACTCCCTGTCATCAGCTTTCCATCCACCTCGGGAGTACTGCCCTGCTCGACTGGTGCTACAGTCTACTTAGGCTGGTATGGCTGTTACGCAGCATATTCTGCGTCCAAAATCTTGGGCTAAGATACGGGTGCAGGCCTTGGGTTCTTTTATTCTGGACCAGGCTAGAGCATGCAGACAAAGGATATTACACAGGGAGATATTATACAGGGGAGTATGGGTATTATCTATGGGGTGGAGGGTCACACGGGGGGGGGGGACGATCACACACAGGGAACATTGCATAAGGGTCTACTATGAATTAGGGCATACAAGGACGCAACACCCTGGACAAAGGGGGAGACGGGTTCTAACAGGGTCTGTAGCACTGGGAATCATCAGGGGAGAGTATTTCACAGTGTAAACCGGGTCACCGGTGGGCACTAGGGGTGCGCCCAAGACTACGGCCCAGGTGGCCGCAGGCGATGGTCCAGTGTGTGAGGAGGGCCGTCCGGGGTGCGTTCCCGGCACAGGTCCCATATGGTGTGATCGGGGGTCCGGGTCGAGCTGAAGGGCGGCGTGATGGGTGGCCCTTTTCTGGTGGGGGCCTTGGGGGTATGATGGCCCTCTGGACTGGGGTCGAACAGGGCTAAGAGATGCACGGCATGGCACCTGCCCTTGGCCATGGTGGGAGTCCTGGGGACAGATCTGGGCTGGTTCTGGCCTGGGGTTGACTGCAGAGTGCCCTTTGTCATCCTGGAGCTGCGGTCTTGCTAGGAGGAGGAGGCCATCAGGGGTTGAATGCAGCTTCCCGCCCTAGGGGAGTCCATCAGCTCCTGGGGGCATCGGGGGCTGGGCTGCAGGGACAGGACGCCTGGCCTCAGGGTGGGTCTGTCCCAGGTGCTGTCTGACAAGGGCCCCGTTGGGGAGCATTCTCCATCCTTTATAGAGGAGGGGGAGTGAGAGGGGCATCTTGCTCTGCCATCGGAGGGGTGGGCCAAGCAAGGGACAACGCCCTCGTAGGGAGCCTCCGGGGTAATGGAGGAGGAACGACCGGTGGTCTGTTCCTCAGTTTGGCGGGCCTGATGATCCCTGCCGAAACTCCACACCAGGGCAGAGGAAGAGGGTCCGGAGGACACTCCTTCCGCCTGGCAGGTCCGGGGTATGCTGCCCAGGCTCCCTCCAAGGGTAGTGGTCGGGGAAGATCCAGAGGACACACTCTCAGGCTGA
Source organism: Coenobita brevimanus (assembly GCF_032717465.1). Taxonomy (NCBI): domain Eukaryota; kingdom Metazoa; phylum Arthropoda; class Malacostraca; order Decapoda; family Coenobitidae; genus Coenobita; species Coenobita brevimanus. The sequence goes on along the minus strand of NC_137010.1, from coordinate 21,643,059 downwards.
CAGGTCCGGTGGACACTGCCAGGGGACCACTCATCCCGGGGACTTCAGGAATCTCAGCTGGTCTTCTGTCTTCTGCTGCAGGTCCAGTGGACTCTGCTGCCCACCTGCTGTCAGGGGAAAGTGCAGCTGTGGGACGACCGGTGGTCTCTCCCCTGGTGGATACTATTACAGGGCCCATCACCATCCTGGGGAACATAGGTGAAGGTCGTTGAGGTAACGGTCCGAGACGCCTGCTCCCAGAGGTGGGTTGTAGAAGGATGAAATCCGGTGGACTCTCTTCCTACAGTAGATCCAGTGGATACTACTGTGCCGCTGCTCCCCTGAGGTATAGTAGGACTGTGAGCGCTGGCGGCAGCTTTCCCTCTTGTGAAGGCAAGTCCGGTGGACTCTGTGTCTGAGGGCCTACTTGGGACTGTCACAGGGCAAGTCCCACCCTGATTCTGCCGAGCACTATCCCAGTCAGAGGGTAATGCACTTGGTCTATGTACTTCCCGTGGTTCTGGCTGCATAGAAGAGGGGCATAAGTTCATAGGGGAGATGAGTCGGTGTAGCGTGGGACAGTGCAGGACACCTGTAAGCCACCCTATGGCCTCCTTTTAGGGTGGTGGTGCAGAGGGTCGCTCCATCGGGTGGGTATTTCCATGGCCTTTCTAAAACCGCAAACCCACGCCAAGGGCGTCGTTTGTGCCTAATCCAATCAGGTCACATTTAAGCCCCGCCGTGAGGTGCGCCTGAGACAGGTCATGAGCAAGCTCCTGGAGGGATTTGCTTTGAGCGCGTACATGGGTCCAGACGTTTGTCCTGTAACTGTAAACCTCAGTCTGGTACGTGGTACCATATCTGTGGTCCAGTGCTTCTACTAGGGACTGATAACTGTTCCTCGCCACTGACATCTTCCAAGGATTCCCCATTGCCGCACCCTTAAGGCTAGGAACATGCTGCACTGTCCTCTGCCTATCACCCCAACCATTCTGATCAGCAAGTAACTCAAACTGCGCACAGTAAGCTTCCCTAGATACTTTTGCCTTCAAATTCCTGAGGGGTGTTTTTAATTGGACCCCCATTATAGCCATGCACTTCACTGGTTTGGGACCAAAAAACTGGGGCATCAAAGGACTCATTACTCAGCCCTGTAATGCTGTATTGAGATACTTGGGATTTGTTAAGATTTATCATACACTGTCAGTCTTTTTTTTTTTTTTTTTTTTGTATGCTCCCTGTACACCAACTTGAGGCTGAACAGTGCAATATTTCTCTATAGCCTCTATTCTCAAATTGTCTTCACATGGTCGACTGCATGCTTCAACTGATCATCAACATGCTGTAACAACTGAAATTAAACTTAACAAATTAATCACAGTCCTGGCCGAGATTCGATCCCGGGCCCTCGCGCTTGATATGCACGCACGTTACCACTGAGCCAAAGAGAGGATCACCACTTTGCCTCTAGGCAACGTGGGCTTTTATACACCCCATTACACCCCTCTTTTCTCCCCTTGGTGATTAACTTGGTGAGTTTCGAACACACAAGGTAGCGTAAGCATCGGAGGCCACCACGGGGAGGCTGTGGACCACACCGAAACAGCCCATCCCCAGGATGAGGGCAGGGATGCTGTCAGCTAACCAAGGACCAACATCAAATTGCCAACCAAGCCCCGCCTCACATCCCACACCGCTGCCAAGCGATGTAACAACTGAAATGAAACTTAACATATTAATCACTGTCCTGACCAAGATTCGATCCCGGGCCCTCATGCTTGATACGTGTGCATGTTACTACTGAGCCAAAGAGAGGATCCCCACATTGCCTCTAGGCAACGCGGGCTTTTAAACGCCGCATTACAATGCCATCTGCATTCCATCACTATTCCCTCACTAATCTTCAACTGGTCATCAACATGCTGTCTGCACTCCATGACATTATTACTTACCTCACACTTCCACAGCTTTAGCTCAGCATATACTTCCTCCTTCATTTTTTCTTCATTTCCCCCATGAAAGCATCTAGCTGTCCTTGCATCCTCAGTCGTAACTCCATCTGTTGCTCCTGTAATACCTCTTCAAATCGTTACTTTCTTTTTGTTCACCTTGTGCCACCAGACGTTCACTTTGTGCTTGTAGTTGTCCTCTGAGTTCTTTCTAGCCTTTATTATGTGTCTGTAGCTGTTCTCAGATTTTGTTCTTGAGCTCTTTCTGTTCATTTTGTGTATGTAGTTGTACTCTTTGTAATTGTAATAGCTTCATGACTGCAGCCACGAACACCTCCTCTGGCCCAGTTCATCTCCTTGTCTTCACACCCCCCTTGCTCTATGTCGAAGATTAGACTCACTGCAGCACTTAATGATCCACACTCATGACACCACTGTTATGTCCCCAGTCCCACACTGTCACAGGCTCCAACAGCAGTAGTTCAGTATAGGAAGGACGTTGCCCAGTGAGTTTTTCTTCCTATAGTCAGCCTTTCATTGTGCAACAACAAGATCAGCTCAAGCGTGGTAAATAAACACTGGCTTCTCATGTTTGTGGTCTTTATTAACTAAATAATTACACTTAATGCTTGCCAACTACGCTTCACTGTTTTCACAAGTTTGGAACTATACAGATTTCACTAGGCCACACTGACACTGAACTGTACTGAAACTAAAACCGAAACGAAACTTAACTGTACTGAAACTACAAAAGAAACGAAACTTACCCTCCTAGGCCCTTTCACCTCTTTATAGACCTCCAAGCTTCTCCAAAGCTCCAGCACATTCTCGAAGAAGCAACAGTCGCCATTCGGAGACAAAATATCCCTGTTTTGTTATACTGTGTAATGCTGTAAATTATTTAGCATACAAACTGAAATAAAATTACATAATTTAACAGTCACATAAATAAAGCATTAGAGAGAAAAAGAGCATAGAATATAATGCATAACCTTACAAAACACCTCTGCTCACAAATAGCCGGCTAATTCGTATCTCTGACTCATAAATGAAAAAAATGAGAAGTAGCGTACTGACAACCTTCCAGTACTTCCCATCTAGCAAATCCCGCTTCTCACCAGTACTTTTGACAAAAGTATATCTGTATTCAGCATAAACATCAGGAGAGTCCAGTAACAGAGCTGTATGAGCTATAGGTCGCCAGCCTTTTCACTGAAGGGTATCCCAACATGGGAAGGAGTCCATATTGTTATGCTAGGTGTTTTTAGGCCAACTTCTCGTCATAGAAACATCAGCTAAAGAGCCCGGGTTCTCTTTCGAGACCGGAGCTAGAACACACAACGAGAGGAGCAGGACATAAAAACCCTGGAAAACAACCTTACATGTGTATTATTTAAATTACTGCCTTCATACAATATGGATGGGAGTTGTACACGATACACTATTCACTGTCAAATGTACTAAACAGACTAGAGGGTTCTGACTGGTTTGTGTGGTACTGGTATCACACTGGATACTATCCAGTCGTAAGGACACTGAACGAACACTGTACACAAAGTGATGGTAGATTTCACACAGTTCGTTACTTGGGCTCGAATACTAGTCTGAACACAAGTGTCTAGCCGTATTGCAGTGGTAGGAGCACTAGTAAGACACAATACACAATATGAATATAGAGACACACAGCGCATTATGCAGTCACTTGGGCATTAGTTCAGCACTGTATACAACACGAGCACTATAGTCACAGTATGTACTGGGCAGTCACTGTTACACTGGGCAGGCTGGGGGACTCCGGCTAGGCTGCAGGAGCTGGGTGGTCCCCAGGTGTTGGAGGGGTCCCGTTTGGTGTCCCTTCTCGCAAGGGCCAAGGGATGACCCTCAAAGGTGACGTTGTCTGCTGCAGGCTGCGGTCGGGTGTGATGGGAGGCCCTCTGCTCGTGGGGCCTGGCTGGGCAGTCTGGGCCTCAGGGCTTGAGCCAAACAGCGTGAGTAGGGGCGCTTGTCTGCGTCCACCCTGGGGAGGAGGTCACCATCATCTAGGGCTGGGGAGGTCACGCCCCAGGGAGTCCGGCATCTGTGGTCTCCCTCCCATCAGGCCGCCATCAGGGTCGGGCTGCGACATCACCTCCAGCAGGAGTCTCTCAGCTGGTCGTCTCCCATGGGTGCCAGCTGGATGTCACACATTCCTGGGGACAGCATGGGACCTCGCTACACTTCTTCCAGACACAAAGGCTCCTCCTGGAGGCTGCTTATGTGGAGAGGAGTGCAGGAGCATCCTGCTCGGGTAGAGGAGGGGTGAGCTGAGTAAGGGTCGTCCTCCTCCGGGAAAGTCTCATGGGGTGAGAGGCTTTGGTGTGGTGTCTCTCCCTGGCACAGCTAGAGGCCGTCGCCGAGATCCTGTGGGCAACAGGGGCAAGGTGGCTAGAGGCCATCCCTTCCCTGTCAGTGCGGTTGGAGACCATCACTGGGGCCTGACTTCCTAACAGGACCATGGGTGAGGTGCGGACAGAGGTTGTCACCTGACCATGGGTGCGGCTAGAGGCCATCACCTGTGTCCTGCAGGGGTAGTGACATACAGTCGAGGTGTAGGCAGAGGCTGCCACCTGCCTACTGGTGCGGCTGGAGGCCGTCTCCGGTGTCCAACTCCCGGAGGTAGCTGCAGAAGGTGAGGGGGCGTACCTTACTCTCCCCGAGTTTGGCTGGAGGCCATCACCAGTTTCTGCAGGAGAGAGGGGGTTGGCAGCACTTGAGCGGCTAGAGGCCGTCTCTTTCATTGTGCGGCTAGAGGCTGTCACTTTGTTCGTGTGGCTAGAGGCCGTCACTTGTTTTGAGCAACTAGAGGCCATCTCTTTTATTGTGCAGCTAGGGGCCGTCACAGGGGTGTTGCTCGGGACTGAATCTTCAGCCCCACCCCAAACGTGGCGAGGGCTGGTCCGGCTGAAGGGTAATGCACTCGCATTGAGTAGCTCGCACTGGGTCTGCTGCAGGGAATAAGGGCGCAAGATAGTAGGGGACATATGCCCATACTACCTGGATAGTGTGTGCATCCTCAAAGCCCCTCCATGGTCTCCTCCTGGGGTGGGGGTTGCGACGTTCTGCTGTTGCAGCGGATATTTCACCACTGTCTTGGGGGGAAAGTCACGTCCCCGTGGCTGGAGGTAGTAGGTCTCTGTGGAGGTGGTGCTGTGGGTCGGTGTTAGGTGCTGGAGGAGGTTGGTCCAGTGTTGGGTGGCTAGGTCCGGGTCCTGGTGATGGGCATAGGTGACTTATAGGGTGGAGGCCTGAGGTGTTTTTTGGTGGAGTCATAGGAGGTGTTGTGTCCCACGGACGCGTTGTTTTCTTCCGAAGCTTGGGGCCCAGGTGACACACCGTACCTTCATGGCTGGTGGTGGTTGATGTCTGGTATGTCCTAGGTGCATACTGGCGATCAGTGAGGTGGTGGGGGTTTTATGCAGCTGCCGAGGGCAGGTGCGGCTCTTTTCTCTGGGGATAGGGGCTGGTGGAAGTTTCCACTGGGCCCGATGTAGTGTTAGTGTTATGGGGGCCAATTTAGGTGTGTGTGAGGTAGGGGAGGTTTGTTCTGGTGGTGTGGGAGACATTGGGGGGCTGGGTGATGATGTGGTGGAGTATATGGCCAGTGGGCGTGGCAGACGACTGGAGCAGGTGGTGGTGGTTTTGAGGGTGGGTGTGGATGGTGAGGGGGGAGTGTGACCTTGTGATGTGGTTGGGCATGCTGTCCGGGTGTTTGCTAATGGGGTGGCGTGGGTGGTGGTAGAGGGCTGTAGCTCGTGGTGTGGGGTGGGTGGTGGGTGCAGAGCGAGGTGTAAGGGGTGGGGAGGGATGGTGCGGGTGTGGCGGCAGGTGGTGTTCAGTACTAGAAACGTGGTAGAGTGGTCGGGGGTGGATTTGGGGCCCCTGGGTTGGGTGGTTGTATTTGCGATGGTGGTGGGGTGGCGGCAGCTGAGGTGTGGCGGGGGAGTTGACCGGAGAGGAGGGTGTGGGGGAGGATGGCAAGGAGGAGGAGGGTGTGACGTAGCGGGGAGTCTGGAGCAGTGAGTGGTTGAATACTATTTATTCTCAGTGTTATGGGGGATGTGTTGGGTGTGCTGGGGGTGGGGGTGGGAGGTTTTGGTGGTGTGGGTGATGTTGGAAGTGTGGGTGAGGGTGTGGCTGCGTACCTGGCTGGTTGGCGGGAGAGGGGCCAGATCTGGTTGTGGTGGTGGCAATAGCGGTGCGAGGAGTGGACATGCGGTTTGGCGTCGGTTGTGATTGTGGAGTGAGGAGAATGTGGGGAAGTGGACTGTGGGGGTGTAGGAGTGGCGGCGGGTGTGTGTAGCATCGGAGGTGTGGTGAGGTGGCCATGGGTGAGTGGGGAATCTCTTGGTTGTGTGCCTGGGCCTGCGGTGGTGATGTGGTGGCGGGTGGTGAGGCGTCAGGTAAGGTCACTGGGGATGCATTGGGGGTCCGTGAAGATGGCGAGGTGCAGGTTGAGGGTCGGGTGGGGGAGGTGACCGTGGAAAGAGAGGTGGATGAGAATGAGGAGGGGGAGGGCATGATGCAGCAGGTGTATGAGTTAGTCGTGATGCCAGGGGAGGTGACTGGTGGTGCAGTGTGCTGGGTGGGAGAATGGGTGTGACACGGCCGGGAGGCAGCACGTGACGTCGGTGGTGAGGGGTGATAGGTGGGAGACGGTAGACAGGAGGAGATGGTTTCAGGAGGTAGGTTAGGGGAGCATAAGGTATGGGTTCCAGTGGGCCTGTTAAGGTGGAGGCAGGCTTTGTGCTGAAGGAGAACAGGACGGGAGGAGGCGATCGTAGTGGGGAAAGTGGTGTGTGGAGGAGCAGGAAGGTTAGGGATAGAAGAGAGTAAGTTAGAAGATATAGCAGAAGGAAAGTAAGATGAGGCATTCAGTTTCACCCTGTCGTAGACTGGGGGATGATGTTTTTGTAAGGTGGCCCCCGCCCATATGGGGAGGTGCAGGGGCAGTGTGGGGCATCTTTTCCATCGAGCTCTACCTCCTGTGTGCCTTCTTTGTTGAGCTCTGCTTCCCCCAGGCTTGGAGTACTCAGTATATGAGGCGTCGTCCTTGGCACCTTTGTCGTGTGGTGAGGAGACTTGTAGGCCCCCTTAGGTGGTTGTCCTGTGCTGGGCAGCTTTTAGCTGTTCATGGACGTCGTGGATAGGGCTTCTGTGGCTGCAGGCACAATTCCCATGGGTCAGTGATGATGATATTAGTAATTTCCTTGGGGGTGGGTATAGCTGAAGGTTTGCATGGGTGTGGGGTGTCGTCCTCGGTGTGGGGAATTTATTGATTGCGCCATTGTGTTGTGGGGTGGAGCAGGTGGCTAGGAGGTGTCTCATCAGTTGGATGTCTTTATCCAGGTCTCCCGTTGGGTCATGTATTATAAAATGTTCTTTGATGACACTAGGGAGGATCCTGAGGAGTATGCTAAACATAAGCTGTTCCCAGGTTGCTGCATTAGTCTCCAGGTATGCGGCAGTGACGAGTCGCCTGGCCTAGATGAGTGTGTCATCTAGGTTTCCGTAATAGGTTAAGTTGTCGAGTTGGGATAGTGCCACAACTCTCTCCAGTGATGGCGTGATGGCCTCAATCATTATTTGGGTAAAATTGGCCCATGTCAGCTCCAGGACGATCTTGGGTGTGATACTGGCCACTGCTTTGTCCAGGAGAGGCAGGGTGACTGCTATTTTCTGTTTGTCACCCTCGAACCCTATGTCTAGGAGCGGTTTGATCATGGATAGGTATGTGTCTATGTCATATTGTTCTGTGTCGAATTTAGGTAACTGCACATGAGGTTTTGTTGCCATTTTTGCTGTTGTCCCTGTTTTGCTCCTCCCCGTATTCTGCCTGGGTCAAGAGCCACTGCTGGCCACCAGTGTTATGCTTATGCAGGTGTTTTTTGGCCGACTCCTTGTCCTAGACACACCAGCTATAGAGCTGGGGTCCTCTTTCGAGACCGGAGCTAGAACACACAACAAGAGCAGGACATAAAAACTCTGGACAACAACCTTACACATGTATTATCTAAATTACAACCTTCATACAATATGGATGGGAGTTATACACGATACACTACTCACTGTCAAATGTATTAGACAGACTAGAGGGCTCTGACTGGTTTGTGTGGTACTCGCATCACGCAGGATACTATCCAGTCATAAAGACACTGAACGGACACTTCACAAAGTGATGATAGATTTCACACAGTTCATTACTTGGGCTCGAGTACCAATCTGAATACAAGTGTCTTGCTGTATACTATGCAATGGTAGGAGCACTAGTAAGACACAATACTCAATATGAATATAGAGACACACGGTGCACTATGCAGTCACTTGGGCATTAGTTCAGCACTGTATACAACATAAGCACTATAGTCACAATATGTACTGGGCAGTCATTGTTACACTGGGCAGGCTGGGAGATTCTGGCTAGGCTGCAGGAGCTGGGTGGTCCCCAGGTGTCAGCCAGGTGTTGGAGGGGTCCCGTCTGGTGTCCCTTCTCTCAAGGGCCATGGGATGACCCTCAAAGATGACATAATCTGCTGTGGGCTGTGGTTGGGCATGGTGGGAGTAGGCGCGCTTGTCTGCGTCCACCCTGGGGTAGAGATCACCGTCGTCTAGGGCTGGGGAGATCACGCCCCGAGGTTACAGGGGCACTGCAGGGAGTCCAGCGTTTGCAGTGTCCCTCCCGTTGGACCGCCATCAGGGTCAGGCTGTGGCGTCGCCTTCAGCGGGAATCTGTCAGCTGGTCATCTCCCACAGGCGCCAGCTGGATGGCACACACTCTTGGGGACAGCACGAGACCTCGCCACACTTCCGGGCAGGAAGGCTCCTTCTGGGGGCTGCCACTGTGGAGAGAAGCGGAGGAACATCCTGCTCAGCTACAGGAGGGGTGAGCTGAGCAAGGGTTGTCCTCCGCCAGGGAAGTCTTATGGGGTGAGAGGCTTTGGTGGTGGTGTCTCTCCCTGGTGCAGCTAGAGGCCATTGCCAAGGTCCCGTGGGCAACAGGGGGAGGGCAGCTAGAGGCCGTCCCTTCCCTGTCAGTGCGGCTAGAGGCTGTCAATGGGGCTTGACTTCTTAACAGGACCGTGGGCGGAGGCCGTCACCTGACCACAGGTGCGGCTAGAGCCTGTCACTGGTGTCCTGCACGAGGAGTGACGTGCAGTCGAGGTGCGTCTGGAGGCCGTCACCTGCCTGCTGGTGCGACTGGAGGCTGTCACTGGTCTCCTACTCCCGGAGGCAGATGCAGAAGGAGAGGGGGCATACCTTTACTCTCCCTGAGTGTGGTTGGAGGCCATCTCCGGTTTCTGCAGGAGAGGGGGGGTTGGCAGCACTTGAGCAGCTAGAGGCCGTCTCTTTTATTGTGCGGCTAGAGGCCATCACATTGTGTGTGCAGCTAGAGGCCATCACTTGTTTTGAGTGGCTAGAGGCTGTCTCTTTTATTGTGTGGCTAGAGGCTATCACAGGGGTGCTGCTTGGGACTGAATCTTCAGCCCCACCCCAAACCTGGCGAGGGCTGGTCCGGCTGGAGGGTAATGCCCTCACACTGAGTACCTCGCGCTGGGTCTGTTGTGGGAAATAAGGGAGCAAGGTAGTAGGGGACATTTACCCATACTGCCTGGATAGTGCGTGTGCCCTCAAAGCCCCTCTGTGGTCTCCTCCTGGAGTGGGGGTCACGATGTCTCGGCGGTGTTTTGCCTCTATGGTGGGTATTTCACACGTGAAGTGGAGTTGTGAGCTGTACTTTCAGTACACTGGATGGTTGACAGACATCTGTTGACTAATCACAATCTATGGGAGTAGTAGAGTAACTCATATTGAGCTCTCTGACTGTCAATAAAAAGATAGACCTCCGCAGATGAAGATACTACACAACTAAGTCCCTCTTCTATCGAGTACAACTCTGCACCTGTAAAGACAGTCAGGGAGTCTTTTTGAGATAACGGTGTCCATGTACAGTGTGGGAGATTCATAATCCTTAATGAATGTCCCACATCCAGACTTGGTGCCATTAACGGACCCATCACTGGTAACGACTTATTGTTTCCAACTTTTTCATGAAGAGAGATTAAGTTCACAAGGCAGCCAGTGGTCCTTGTGCCTGTGGAGTTTATGTCCACAGTCGCTCTATGAGGACTCCTGCCAACCTTGTGTTTGTATTAAATTCATGCAAGAGTACTTATATAAAAGTTGCTCAGGAGTTTGTACATACAGCCAAGATACTTTACACTTTTCCAGCAAAATTAATATAGCTTCTGAAATAGCAGCCGTGGCAACCGGGGGCATCACAACACCCCCAGGAGGCGACAGTGGAGGGGTAGGTAGGGCACGTGCAACGTCCGTGCAATATGGGCATACGTCTCATATGGCTGCGCAACCCTATTCCACAGAGTGCACCCAGTGTGAACATCTCAGTCCGGGTGCATTACCCTCCAACCGAGCCAGCTCTTGCCAGGATCGGGGTGGAGCTACCAACTTAGCTCCAGGCAGCACCGCAGTAATGGCCGGTGGATGCACAGCTAAAGAGATAGCCTGTAGCTGCGCAGTAAAAGCAACGGCCTGTAGCCATGCACAAACAATGGCCTGCAGCTGTGCAACAGTGATGGCCGGTAGCCACACATACAAGCGATGACCAATAGCCGTCCACATAAAGAGATGGCCTGTAGCCACTCATAGTGCTGCCCACCCACCCCTGCAGAACCCGTGACGGCCGGCAGCCACACCTGGGGAGAGAAAGATATGCCCTCTCTCCTGCAGTTGCCTCGAGGGGCACGACACCGGTGACGGCTGGCAACCACACCATTAGACAGGGGAGGGCCTGTAGCCGCCCCTCGCCTACACGTTGCCCCTTATATGGGATTTCGGAGATGGCCGGTAGCTGCACTTCATCTGCGGTCCCGTCAGGAAGTTGGTCTGCAGTGACTGCCAGTTGCCGCACCGATGGGAAAGGGACAACCTGTAGCCGTCCTCCCATTGCTGAAGGGGCCTCAGCAATGGCTGGTAACCACGCCAGGGAAGGACGACATAAAAGTCCCTCGTCCCCTTTGACTTCACAACCCGAGGGCAACCCCTGCTCGAGCCGCCCCACCAGTGGCAGAGTAGGTCCCACCTCCAACTCCCCAGCTGAGACAGCCCTCAGAAGGAGAACCTCCTTATAGAGGACTGGTGGAGAGGCCCTGTTTTATCCCCAGGGTTGCACTCCATCCAGCCGGCACCAGAGGGAGACCAACGCCTGTTGGACTCCTACCGTAGGCAAGGCCGCAGCCCTACCCTGACGGCAAAGCAAGGGGAAGGAGACCGCAGTAGATGGGCTCTCAGCAACTTCCCTAGTACCCCGAGGTGCGACCTCTCCAGTCCCAAGGAGGAGTGGCACCCTTCCTGCACTTGGCACCTGCAGAGGCTGTTCGGCCTCAGTCCTGAGGGCCAAACCCCTGTGCCCAGCCGCACCAGTGTGGGGCCTTTCACCATGCCCGATCACATCCCACAATGGAGAACGATGCCCCTAAGCATAGTCCCGTGGCCCCTAGACGAGAGGACGCCTGAAGGGACTCTACCGATGCCGGGATATGCCTGTGATTCGCCGCCCCCCCCAGTCGGCCCGATCTCTTGCCCTATACACCTACCGTGACTGTGATGCAAATGCCCGTAGAGTGAAAGTGAGAACTGACAGCCAGTGTTTAGAACGCTAGTGACAGTGGCTAACTATTCTAACTCCACTGAGTGTGAAACAGGACACAAACGCTAGTAACAGTGCCTAACCATCATAACTCCACTCTGTGTAACACGGGACATGACCATTATAACTGTGAAGTATATGCAGCCCGAGAAAAAAGTGTAATTCCATCTCCACTTACAGTGTCTGTCTTGCACTCTCAAGACTGCCGGTATCCTGCGTGATACCCGTAATCTATCTGCCAGTCCGAGCCATGACTTTCGTATAGAGTCCTGTGAGATTGTTTCTGTCCTGTATTAGAGAATTTGGTAATATACGTGTAAGGTAGTTGTCCAGAGTTTTTTTTTCCCCCCCCTGTTCCTCTCACATTGTATCTTAGCTCCAGCCTAGAAAGGGAGCCCAGTTAAACCGTAGGTGTTGTTAGGACGGGAAGCCGACCTAAAAACACCTAACATTACAGCTTCTTTAGTTCATTTCCTAGCAGTGGTTTGGAGTATTTGCAGTACAGAGGGAGGAACAGAATTAATTTTGATTAACTACCCATCTGTCTATCTATAGCCACACGCCATAAATGTGGGCGTTTGTCTTTAAGTTGTTGGTTTTGCGGGGAGGGGCACTAATCCTTCGCCAACGCACTTGTTGACGTGACGAAAACGTGTGGGTTGGTTCTATGGTTACCACCCAGCGTTGTAAATGGTTTCCTTGCTTACAGGAAACCATTAGGCTTGTCATTCATTCATTCATCATGAGGAGCGTAGGAGCCCGGGGCTAGGCAAGTTGGTCATGACATTTAAGATGAGTGACCAGCCTCACTCATCCCCGAGTGGCATTACGTAAGCAATAAATCCCAACCCCCTCTTGGATATAAATCTTCACCGGCTCAATCCGATTCATGCGCCGTAATTGCTCACTAAATCACCAGGCGCCAAAATCTGGTTATATGGTTACCACCCAGCGTAGTAAATGGTGGTGTACAGGAAACCATTTGGCTTGTCACTCAGTGTAGGGTCACCCACAGTCAGAAGGAAGGGATAAAAATAAAGGAAAGACAGAAGAGGGAGTGTAAAGTCACCCGTAGACAGAAGGACGAAGAAAGACTGAAGAAAAGGTAGAAGAGGATGGAAGGAAAGATAGACGAGAAGAATGGGCAGACACCTGAGAGCAGCGCTACATCGAGTGAGTGGATGGTGAGCGCCCCCACCTACCACATACCATTTGGCTTGTCACTCAATGTAAATCCACCTGAAATGGAAAGAAGTGTATGACTGGAAAGATGATGGAAATAGGAAGAGAGAAGGGCAGTACATGAAAAGAATGATAAAGGTGAAGGAAGAAGTAGGCAGTACAACATCAAGTGATTGGATATGCTCGCCACCACCTAAACAACGTTCCTCCTAACTCATGCGAAACTGCAATACTTTGTCTTATGAACTCGGTCACATCTTAGTCGCTATAGCAGAAATACGGTTTTCCACGCTCTGAGCAGACTAGGAAATGAAATATGGGTTGTGGGTGAAGCAGTCAGAAAAAATTAAAAATAAGCTATTTCTGGCGTTTGGACTCTTGCTCCCTCACTCACTGGCAGCTGATCAGAGCCTCGCACAACCTGGGTGAGTTATTTACAGATTTCCTATCGTGTCCTTGTTAATGTACTTTATCATCCACCACTTGCGCATGTCTGTGGCTCCAGAGTAATTGCCGAGTTCGATCATGATACCCTAAATGCCAAAAGTTTGTAATTTAGACCAGAAAAAGGCGTGTATGTTGAGGACTGTAAGGTTTTTCACGCCCAAGTATGCCTGGTCGGAGGGGTATTTTTCCCGTTTTCTCTAATACCCAGCATATAATGGCTCGCATATATATGAAATCATCCACCAGGACCATAATTGTACCTGTTGTGGAAGTGTCCAGAATATTGATGGACGCCCGATAAATTAAGAATGAAGAGTGTGGGAGGGCATGTTATGAGAGTGGTAGTATAATAGTAGTGCGGCAAAAAATGGTTCTGCAAGTGGTTCCCTTGGCAACCATAAAGGCAGGAAGTGCAACATTAGCTCCCTATAGTCCAAAATAACCTTCACCTGTCACCATTTTATTTTCCCAAGCCTATTATTAGTAGAGAGCAAATTTAGTGTGAAATGAATTACTGTATTTTGGTACCAGGAAATGGTTTGGTTGCAGATAACCATGGAACTAGGAAGTGCCAGAATACTCTTCATAGCCGTTAGACTAAACTCATATATTGTGTATGCACTTCTAAAGATACAGCAATTATGGAGGATATACAAGAGGTGGTACTGGAGATTGGTGAGCTTAAAGGCAATATTGATGTCCTGGGAATCACTCCCAGGCAGACAGTTGGCATTGATGAAGTAACATTAATAACCAGCCAAGTTGCAAGGGTTAAGAAGGCCATACAGACTCTAAAGGAGGAAGGAAGGAAGGTTTATGATAGCCTAGCAAAGGAGGAAATGGAATTGTTAAAGGATATCAAAGCTTTGAAGGAAATTGTCAGTGAGGAATCAAGTGAAAAATATTATAAAAGCAGCCAGCCTGGAAATAGAAAAATCAGGAGACATAAAAATTCAAACCCTCATGAAAGTGGTTTCAAAATTAAAACAGAGAGAATCCAAACCCAAGATATTAGTGAAGTTTGTGATATTACCAATAAATTGTCAGGGAAAGCAGTGAAAGAAATTTGTAGAAAATCATATCCTCATAAAACTGGTGATTTCAAAGTTAAAACAGGAAAATTTGAAAGCCCAAAAGAAACTGGTGTTTGTGATACTGTTCTTACATTAGGTAAAGAGAAAGAGGTTGTTTGTACAGAAGCGGCAGTGGAAATGCCAGAAAGCAGTGCAGACATAAAGCTAGTTTGTGATAATACCAATAGTGGACAGGGTGAGGGGAAACTTTTCCAGAAAAGTAAAGAAAATGGTGTAAAAGGTTCATCGTTGGTTTTAATACCACAGTTCCACCATTCATGGGAGGCTAAAGACAATTCCCATTTCATCAGAATCCACCGCAAGTACAGCCAGGAGGATAGGCGATTGGAAGAGTGGCAGAAAGTGCTCCGCCATAAAATGGAGGTGGAAATTCAAGAACATGCAGCAAAATATGAGTTATTTTTGAAGGAGAAAGCTGCTGTGAGAAATCAGCTGTATCAGTGGAGGAGTGAAAAGAAGAGGCAAAAGAGGGAAAAGGAAGAAGCAGCAATGAAGGACACACAGGAAAAGGAAAGTAAAATGATGGAAGTTGTTAAAAGGAAGGAAGCAAGGTTGGAAAGAGAACGTGAGGAGAGGTTTCATAAGTTAGATGAGTGGAAGAAGGCCAAGAAAAGCACTATACAAGAAGAAACAAAATCTCTGGGGGTGATAAAAAATGCAGTAAATATCAGGAGTCACTTTTGTTCACCACAGCAACAGATATATGCGGGATTCACTGCTAAAGAGAGGAAAATCATTGCAAGGCAACTTGAAGAGTACCGGCAGTGGAAACAATGCCAGAGGGAAGCAGAAATGGCAAAAATACTAGCAGAAGTTGAGTCCAAGAAACAACTGTACAACATTCAAGCTAGAAAAGAATTTATTAGGCGGGACAAGGCCTACATAAAAACCCGAAAAGAATGGAAGAAAACTGAAGAGAGGCAGAAAGAAGAGCAAAGTAAGAGACTGGATAAGATAAAAGCACTTGTGAAGGTTGAGGTAGAGTGCAGCAAGAAGCGCGTGATGCAGCCAACTGTCAGTTATCTTGCTAACAAACTTACTTCACTTTCAAAAGAAAGCATGGATTTCAGTGTTGATAAATTACCACACTTGGGAATACCTGCATGGAAGCAAGACTTGTGAAAATATATAAAACTTTTAGGTCTTGTACTTCTGTATTGTATAGTCCCTCCATATTTTACTTTATTGTGAGGTGGGGGGGAGGTCTGTCCTTAGTTGAATGTCATTATCTGGGGTTAGCTGGAATGTAATATAAAAAGTTATGCATAAGATAATAATTGGACATTGTAAATTGTTCATTACATGGGGATTTATTCTAAGCTGAAGAGTAATTGTAGAAGCAAAAATAACATTACAGTAATGACATACAGTAGCTGCCCCAGTTTATTATTGTACCTGAATATGTGCTGTATATAGCCTACCTTTACAGTACTGACCAAATGTTAGTACAGCATGTGTATGGTATAAGTGTGATGCAGGTTTTTATAGTAACTCTGGAATTGAACAAGCATGAACATACACCCACTGCATATTGACTTAGGACCTACACACACACAATACCTATGGGAGAGTTATCTGTCTTTGCTTTGTGTTTCCACCTCTACCAAGTGAATTTTGGGGGCAAGAAGTAACTTGCAACTTCTCTGGTGTTGGTGGTAGGTAGTGAAATACTCAGCATGTCAAGTGCTTGCCCAGAAGTGAGAGTGGGAGTATATGTTCCCGTCGCTCCGAGCTTGCACTTCTCTATTTTTTCATGTGCATTACTGTTTTCCCTGTTATTTTCCTAGAGTTGAGTTGTCATGCCTGGAAAGTACAGCTCAAGGGATGAGAGGGTCTGTATCATTGCATGGAGGCAGGATAATGTCCCTATCAGCACAATTTGTGAATGTACTGGACATGCAAAGTCGACTGTCATGAAGATTCTTGCTGCAGTGTGCGGCCTGCCACCTGATGCACAAGCGTGGCGGTGAAAAGACGAGGACGACTTCCAGAGGTACAGATACGCTTCTAAAGAGGGAAGTAGTCAAGAATCCTCGACTGACATCAGCAGAATTTAAGGGAATGCATCCCCACCTGTTACAAGACATCTCAATTTGAACTATCCAACACCGCTTGCAGAAGGAGCTGGGTTTGCCAAGCCGCACCACAGTCAAGAAACCGCTTCTCACTGACTGCATGAAGAAGCAGCACATTCAGTTTGCCAAGAAGTATGCATACTGGACATTGAATGAATGGAGAAAAGTTATGTTTTCCGATGAAAGCACATTTCAAGTGTTCCAGGTGCGTTCTGCCAAGGTTTGTCACCCTGCCTTCCGTAGACTATATGACCCTGCTTACATGGTGCTGACTGTTAAGCACCCACAATCAATAATGGTATGAAGTGTTTCTCAGGTGAAATGGGAAGGGGAGGCTTCTACTTTCTTCCTAAGAACTTGATGATGAATGGTGGCCGGTACATTCAAGTTCTGAAAGATCATTTGTTAAACATTTTTGCTGTTCATGGGTGTGACTTTTTCATGCATGATTCAGCTCCATGTCACAAGTCAAGAAAGGTGACAAAATGGCTTCAGGATAATCGGATTGAGGTCCTGGACTGGCCTGGCAAAAGTCTGGACCTAAATCTGACAGAAAACTGTTGGCCAAAGATGAAAATCATGGCAGAGAAGAAGACACCCAATTTGGACAACCTCAAGACTGAACTGACAAATGTTTGGTGCAAAGAAATGTCATTAGATTACTTTAGAGATCTAAGTGATTCCATGCCAAAACGCATCCAACTGATCCTGGAAAACAAGGGAAACATGATTTTATATTATTGAATGGCATTTCGTGAACAAACATCGTGATATACTATGATTTCTGTGTTTTTTAATACCTTGTGGGGGGAGGTTGTGGTAGGTGGGGGCACTCACCATCCACTCACTTGATGTAGTGCTGCTCTTGGGTGTCAGCTCTTTCCTTTCCTCCATCCTTCTTTCCATCCATCCTCTTCTGTCTTTCCTTCATTCTTTTGTCTTTCTACTGCCTGCGGGTGACTTTACACTCCCTCTTTGGTCTTTCCGTCATTCTTTCCTCTTCCTTCTGCCTGTGGGTGACTCTACACTGAGTGACAAGCCAATTGGTTTCCTGTACACCAGGAAACTACTTACTATGCTGGGTGGTAATTATATAACAGAATTTTGGCGCCTGGTAGTTTAGTGGGTAATAACGGCGCTCCAATCGGATTGAGCCAGTGAAGGTTTATATCCAAGGGGTGGTTGGGGTTTATTGCTCACGTAATGCCACTCAAGAATGAGTGAGGCTGGTCACTCTCATCTTAAATGCCGGGACCGACTTGCGTGGCCCCAGGCTCCTGTGCTCCTGATGTGGCAACATGGGATTGGATGATGGATGGATGGGGGGAGGTCCTAAGTCAATTTGCGGTAGCTGAAGAAGTCTATTAGGCTGGAATATGATCAACAATAGACAAACAGATGTATCCTTTTTGCTACCATGTTCTTAAAAAAGAGAAACTCCTTGATGGTATGGTACTGCATGCTTGACAAGAAAATTCATCAATATCAGGCATATAGAAATATCCTTCTTGACTGTCTTACATATCTGTTTTGAAAATTTATGCATATTTAACAAGGTACATGTGGAGGTGCATGGTATGCAGGAGAGCTACTGGGCCTTGGGAGCGTCCTGTGAAGCTTATGCCCTGAGTCAGACACACACACACACAAAAAAAAAAAGTGTAAACATCCTCGTCTACAGTACTATACACTACACTTGATAACGCCTTTTGAAGATAACACATGACTGCGAGACACCACTGGTTGTCCAACACATGTGAAGCCAAGATCTGGAGATAATGGTGATGGAGGAGGGTGTGTAGTGTACTTTTATCTTGGGTTGAGGCCTGGCAGCAATATGAGAGATAAGAGACCTTGACTTGCCAAGTACAGAAGTTATAAGATATGGTTGGTATTTATATATGGTATATTGTGGGGGGAAAGTGGGATGAAAGGGAGGATGATAGAATCTTAAAGGTTTACTTGCAGAAGTTTCTTAATTTTTCTTTAAATTTCAGTAAGCCAAACTTTTCACAAATCATGTCAGTTAATGGTAGTGCTTACAGTTCCTGCCTGGTTAAAAGGCATTCCTTGGCTTAACGATGCAATTGGTTAAGTAAAAACCCATCACTAGGCTGGATATCGTATCTCGAGTAGATTCCCTTGATGAATGTGCATTTGAATAGTGCGATGTGCTAGTTATGCGGGCGCCATCCCAAAAAATACGATAAAATAGTTTTCATATTGTGCACTTATTTTTAAACCGGGCGGGCACGTCTGGGAAGACCGAGCCAATCCAGGTACATTCCGTACTGATTTACGAGGCGGATGGAAAGCTCAAGGTGACCAGACAGTTTGGTATTTCATTTTGTTTGGATTATTCATAATTTTACTAATTTATCATAATTTATGTAACAGTAATTTTCTAAAAGCAGGAAATTTTCTTTTTCTGTGCCTGCCCTCCTCTCTTCCAATTTCTCCTATCTTTCCTGTCACTTCTTATTCCTTTTCTTTCCTTTATAGGTGGCTTTACATTGAGTGACAAGCCAAATGGTTTCCTGGAAGCCAAGAAACCATTTACAACGCTGGGTGGTAACCATATAACCAAACCATACATGCTCCCTACGTGTCAACAAGTGGGTTGGTGGAGGGTTGGTGCCCCTCCCTGTAAAACAACTAACTCAGTGTCAAATGGCTACCCTTTGCGGGATTGTGGTGTCTGGCAATAGATAGATAGGAAATTTAAGATAATATGCACAGAAAGCTGGACATTTTAGTCAACCAACAACCCTATGGACTCTGATGATGATGTCTCTGAACTGGATTTTGAGGGATTTGTGAGTGAAGTAGCTGCCCAGCAAGAATGTGAAGGGATTTCTGTGGACAACAGCGACAGCGAAAATGACGACGATCAAAGCTCCGTGGGGCCCCAGTAGCCCCACCCAGTCCTGCCAGACCACGAATGCAACAGTTGACCTTTTTTTTTTTTTTTTTTTTTCCTTATTATTATTTACTATGGTTAACTTTTTGTAACACGAATGCAACATTTGACTTTTTTTTTTTTTTTTTATTCCTTATCTACTATGGTTAACTTTTTGTGATGCAAATGGAACATTTGACTTTTTTTTTTTTTTATCATTATTATTTACTACAGTATGGTTAACTTTTTGTAACACGAATGTAACATTTGACTTTTTTTTTTATTTTTATTTACTAGGGTTAACTTTTTGTAACAAATATATATGAATGCAGTAGTTGACTTTTTTTTTTTTTTTTTTTTTTTTTTTTTTTACTGTGGATAACTTTTTGTAACAAATATACTCGAATGCAACAATTGACTTTTTTTTTCTTCTTCTTTACTATGATTAACTTTTTGAAAATGAGTTATTTAAGAGGAGCCTGTGGAGTCACATGGAGAGACAGGCTGACAAATGAGGATATAAAGGAGCGTTGTGGTGTGGATGTGGATGAGATAGGAAGCGTTATGAGGAACACACTGAGGTGGTTTGGCCATGTGGAGAGGACGGAGGGTGAAAGACTGATGAGGAGAGTGTATGTGAGTGATGTGGAGGGGGATAGAGAGAGGGGGAGGCCGAGGATGAGATGGAGGGATGGAGTGGAGAGGTATATGAGAGCGGGGGGTGTGAGTTGGGAGCAGGGCAGTGAAATGGCGGGGGACAGGGCAACGTGTAGGTGATTTGTTTGTGGCCACCCCGTACGGGATTGAGGCGTCTGGCAATATATAGATAGAAGAAATACAGTACTATACAAGTCTGTAAAATGTGAATGTGTGTATAAAAATATGAGTAAAATGTGGTGAAAAAATGCCGACTGGGGAGGATATCGACCATATTCTATTTATTGCATTGTTTATAGTGTTTGAATTATGCGCATTTTCAAAAATGCGGTGTGCATTGTCGACCATGTTTGCGCATAATTGAAGGTCCAAGTATACTGTATAGGGATGCTTTTTGAGCCTTGGGTTTCCCCGCCAACCAAGTCCTAAACCCACCCAAACGAGTCCAAAAACAAGTTTCAAGCTAACCTAAACCCTCAGATAGCTTTAAAATAAGCTAAACTAAGCCTAAAAGCATTTTATAACTTACCTAAACCCAAAAATAAAATCTGATAATCATCAAAAATGTCTGGCAGAAATTAAACATAGTAAACTATTCCCCAAAATGACAATGTTCACCCCACCTGTGACTAAACCACATTAATCTGTCGTAAATCAGTTTATAAATAAACTTAAACAAAATTTAAGTGTAAAATTTCATCGAAATTTGGAGGAAAAAAAAAAGTTTTACCAGGGTTTGACCATTGTTTGGCAGGGTAGGGTGATATTTCTGCCCCCATTGCTATGCCAGGATATCGTATCTTGGGGTTTGCCTGTACTTAATAGGGATATATTGTCAATATCTTGCAGAAATAAAGAAAATTATAGTGTTATTTATTTTTGAGTAGTACTGCATTCTCTGTTGACCATTAATAATTTCTTAGGTGATAAGGGAAGATGAACCATTACCCATGTTATAGACATTATACAGAATTTAAAAAAAAGAAAAAGAGAAGGGGGGGGGCTGGACCTCATCTCCCACACCCCACCTTTATTTTTATTTTTATTATTATCTTTATTTTTTTCTCATAGAGTATGGCAGCCAAAACACCCAGCATGTGTTACAGATAGCCCTGTTAAGTTTGGGACAAAGGTTCATCTTATCCAACCTTAGGCTTTGAAAATATAAATAGTCAGCCTGTTGAGCTAGGACACTAATCTTTCTCAAAGTAGCGAAGTAGGCCCCTTCTTACTTGACACACATAGCCCAGTGTTCTTTCCACTGCCTTAATCATTTTCCAAAGTCAGTTTTCTGTATCTCCTGCAGGTGCTTTGTTGCATTCGTCATGATCTTTTTCCTTGTCTCAAATTGGGAACGGGAACCCTTCAGCAGAGTTCTGAGCTAGGGGAATAAACATAAGTCACACGGAGCCATGTCTGGTATATAGGGAACCTGCCGAACCTGCAGGATGTTGTGCTTGGCCAAAAATTCCGGAATCAGTTGAGAAGAATGGGCAGGGGCATTGTCATGGTGCATCTTCCAACTTGCTGCTTTCCAAACTATGTCACGAAGACAGTGGATAATGTCAAGCTGCAGTAGTAATGTTTGTTGACAGTTTGACCTTCTGGTGTATATTCATGATGCAAAATTCTATACCACGGTAGTAAAAAAACTACTTAAAGTGTGACGTGCCTTGCTGCAGGCATGTCACACTTTTTTGGCCGAGGCGACCCTGCATGCATTCACTGGGACAACACTGTTTTAGTTTCTGGGTTGTATCAGTACACCCAGGTCTCATCTCCAATGATAACAGTCTTCAGAAAGTCTGGATAGCAATATGCACACCTCAAAATGTCTAGAGTAACGCTTATCCGAAAGATCATGATGAATGCTATGAAACACCTGCAGGAGATACCGAAAACTGACTTTGAAAAATGTTTCAGACAGTGGAAAGGACTCTGGGCTGTGTGTGTCAAGTCAGAATGAGCCTATTTTGAAGGGGATTAGTATCCTAGCTCAACAGATTAGCTGTTTATTTTTGGGGGAGCCTAAGGTCAGATACTTTCTGAACAGACCTTATACGGTATTTCATTTCATTGCAACGTCTACTTCACACGTATGGCATATCCCTCACCCCCATCTCTAATGTTTGTCTCTGATGCGTGATATTAAAGATAAATACTGTATTTGTGAGCAGAGAAACATACCTGGTACCAGTGATGTGACGAGTCACCGAATCAGCACTCGTACTTGGAAAATGCTATACTTTTTATCACTATATAGGTGAAATCTGGCCAGAAAATTGTGCCTAATATAACTATTAATAAAAGATAAGGTTTCAGAACTAAAACCTTCCAAAGTTAGCGAATATTTCCCCTTCAGATCATCCACACATCTTGACAGACTTCTGTTTTGCATAAATATTGATTTATAGTACAGTCAACCCTTGGCTGTCACGAGTTATTGGTACCCTAGGCGACCCGCCATAGCCAAAATCGCGATAGCCATACTTAAGAACTAATGGGAAAAATTCTAATTGGTTCCCCGACCTCCAACTTTACCCCAACCTTACCCTATTTTCACATCTCCTTCACTAAAATACCTGGGATTACAAACCAATGCTGCAAATTAACAACAGTACAGTACATAAAGGTTATAAATAAAACAGAATTAACTGTAATAAGCCATTTTACTTAACATTTTTGGAGAGGATGAGGGGCTTGGGTGGGTTGAAGGGGTTCCGAGGCTGGGGTGGAGTATTACTGGCCACCCCTCCAACGTTCTATCTCGTCTAGGAATTGATCAGCTTCATCAGGAGTCTGGAAGGGACCCTGAGCATAAGGCAGGTTCTTCCTCTTCCTCACTTGCCGTCCTGGGTTAGCCGCGTTACGTTCACCAATGGTAGGAGGGTTGGATGGGGTATTGGTGGCCATTGTGGTTGAACAATAGGTCTTCACGGCTATAGCTGCTGTCGACTGGTAATGCTGACTCTCTCTGAACCTTGGCGGGAAGGATGGGCAGCTGTAACCATGTCTTGGGCCAATCAGTGCTCGGGTAGCCTGTGACGTCGCGCCAATCACGGCGCGAGTATATGCATGGGCGGAGCCCGCGCGATTTGAATGTTTCTGGCCGACCATCGTCCGCGATAGCAGTATTTGAGGTCGCGATAAAGGTAATCGTGTTGCATTTCACCTGTCCGTGATAGCCATGAAACTCGATAGCAAAACTCGTGATAGCCAAGGGTTGACTGTACAAATAAATGTATTTGGATTGTAAATCAATATATACACAAAACAAAAGTCTGTCATGGTGATTTATCAAGGTAGAGGCAAAACACTTCCACTAGCTTTAGCAAATTTTCTCTCTCAATCCAGATTTTTTATTAATAGTTCCATGATACTAAATTTTTTTTTCCAGATTTCAGATAATAAGGTGTTTATGAACCTGATTGGTGATAAAAATTATATTTAAAAAAAGTGCTGTTTCTGTATTTCGTTGCACCCCGGTACCAGCCCTCTGAGATTAGTATACCTCATACCAATTAATTTGGCCAGGCATGTATGGCAACACTGTTCCCACCGAGATTCTGATTGGCTGGAGGTGTTTGTTCGATTTCATTGTTGCTTAAACCGATACTCTCTTTATTATCAGATGTGATACTGAGTTTGTCGACAATACAATCGTCAAAAGCAGTAAGAAATCCGTTATATACTTAACAACAATGAAATCTGTGTTGGAAGATAGAAATATGAGTCAACAATTTATTATAACAGTCCAAGTCAAGGTGAGCATTCGAACAATTCCTTTAAATCGCCGACACTCAATAAAATTACAGAAAATTAAGGAAACCTGCTTAATCTAAGCGCTGGTGTAACACATTTAAATATTAAGTCCAGTCCGTACTATGATAATAGAGGAGATATAATGAAATAGTTTCCTTTAGCCTACTTTGATTTTCGCAATTTTTTCAAACCTCCCTCCCCGCACAACTCGTCTTTTCATCAGAATTTTTAATTATTCAGAGTTGTGGCACGATTTAAGGGTACGGTCTGGACTTAAAATTTAAATGTGTGTTACACCAGTGCTTAGATTAAGCAGGTTTCCTTAATTTTCTGTAATTTTATCGAGTGTCGGCGATTTAAAGGAATTGTTCGAATGCTGACCTTGACTTGGACTATTATAATACTTTGTTGGCTCATATTTCTATCTTCCAATGCAGATTTCATTGTTGTTAAGTATATAACGGATTTCTTATTGCTTTTGACGATTGTATTGTCGACAAACTCAGTATCACATCTGATAATAAAGAGAGTATCGGTTTAAGCAACAACGAAATCGAACAAACACCTCCAGCCAATCAGAATCTCGGTGGGAACAGTGTTGCCATACATGCCTGGCCAAATTAATTGGTATGAGGTATAGTACTGTACTACCCAGCAGAAGAAAGTGAAAATTAGAAAAGGTAAATATCAGGTGAACTGTTTTTCCTTGACTGTACCACTTACAGCAGTGTAGATGGTGACATTTGGAAGGTAAATATCAAGTGAACTTATTTCCCTAACCATACCTCATACTGTATAGCAGTGTAGAAGGTGACAGTTGGCTTTGAGATCTTGTTTTTATCTTGATTTCTGTGCCCAGTGATGTCGAAGAGTCCTATGATAGATGTCCCTCACTTCATTTATATTTTGGAAGTTGGTGAGGATGAGGGTCATTCTATGCCATATCACCCAGGGCTCCCCAGGTCACCATCAAAGAAAAGTTTGAATAAAAATCATATATATATATATATATATATATATATTTGGAGCCTCTGTGGTACAGTGGTAGAGTGTGCGTTTCGTACTCGGGTGGGCCAGGGTTTGCGCCCCACCAGGGTAATAAACTTTGGTAGTGTTCACCTGGTCACGTACTGCATTGGCGGACACAAGGGGTGCTGTGGTTGAACCAGTGTCGCTTACTATAAAATATGCTTGCACCCAGTCGGTTTGCGTGGGCCGAGTACACTTGGTTCACAGACTACACACACATCCAAAGCCACTCCAACACTACAGTTACACTTACAAGCACGTCTCACCCTACATACAATCTCTACCAGACAGCCTAAGCCACTTGGTAGAGATACATTGGCTGTATCGTCCCGACTTCGGTTGGGATAGGCCGGTCCTGCAGTGGATACTCAAATGGCTGATGATGATGATGATGATATATATATTTATATGTACCAACAAAGTTACGCATATATCCCAAATTTAGATCAATACATCCAGTAGTTTCCAAGTTAAAACCAGTAAAAAGTCACAGCAATTTTTTTGCTCTTCAAAAAATTCATTTTCGTATAAGTTTGGACAAGATTATCTCACTTTCCATTATTGCTACGAGGTTCATTCCCGTTATCTAAGGTTAACTTTTACTGAATTTTTCATTTCTGTTTTCAAAAAAGGCCTGTCTCATTTCACAGATCTTCCATAAACGTCCAAAAATTAATAAAGGGCCAATTTTTTCAAAACGTGCAACCACTTCCAGCCTCCACTGGAGGATAGTGGTTCATTCCTGAGAGTTCTAATTTCTTGTATTGTCCTTCATGGTGCAGTTTCACGTACCCATCCTGCCAAAAGCATTTAATTCACAAAATTGTAACCAAAAGGTACTGTCAAAATATTAACTTTTATTTTTATAAAATCTGTCTATCTATTGCCAGATGCCTCAATCCCGTTCGGGGTGGCCACAAACAACTTGCCAAAACGTTGCCATGTACCCCGCCATTTCACTGCCCTGCTCCCAGCTCACACCCCCCTCTATCATATTTATAAAAAATGTGCTTAATTCAAACAACAAGAACTGCCCAATTACAGTTAACGGGAACCTTTACTTATTTTTTTTTTTGCCATGTATTTATATACATATCGATTATTTATCTATCTATCTATCTATTGCCAGACGCCTCAATCCCGTTTGGGGTGGCCACAAACAAATCGCCTCCACGTCGTCCTGTCCTCCGCCATTTCATTGCCCTGCTCCCAACTCACACCCCCCTATCTCATATACCTCTCCACCCCATCCCTCCATCTCATCCTCGGCCTCCCCCTCTCTCTTCCCCCCTCCACCTCACTCACATACACTCTCTTCGTCAGTCTTTCACCCTCCATTCTCTCGACATGGCCAAACCATCTCAGTGTGTTCCTCATAACACTTCCTATCAGATCCACATCCACACCACAACGCTCCTTTATATCCTCTTTCATCAGCCTGTCTCTCCACGTGACTCCACAGGCTCCTCTTAAATAACTCATTTCCACTGCTCTCACTCTTGACTTGTGTCCTTCCAACAATGTCCAAGCTTCACTTCCATATGTTAGAGTTGGTATCACAATACTGTCATGTAGTAACTATTTCACTTCCATGCTCACTTCCCTGTTTCTTATCACTGCTTTCAAAGAACCAGCAACCTTTCTTCCCTGCTGTACCCTTTCAAGCACTTCACTCTCCAAACCTCCATCCTTACTCATCACACTACCCAAGTACTTAAACGTACTCACATTTTCCAGTTCCACACCATCCAACCTCGCTGTACATTCACTGACTTCACCTCTCTCAAAGACCATCACTTTACTCTTTCCTACATTCACCTTTAGATTCCATTGCTTGCACACTCTCCAAACTCATCCACCAAGCCTTGCAGCTCCCCTTCGTCTTCACTCAACAACACAGTATCATCTGTAAACAACAGTACAGGGAGTTTCCAAACACTATCCTCTCTCACCAGGGCCACTCCAGCATCCACTACCCTACCTTGTACCTCTTTTATTACCCCATCCATGAACAGATTGAACAACCATGGAGACATGACACATCCCTGTTTCAACCCAACCTCCAAAGAGAAAAATTCACTTAGTTCACCATCCACACGCACTGCAGCCTTCGCACCATCATACATACTCTTCACAGCATTCAGCAACTTTCCATCTACTCCATATATTCTTAATACTTTCCACAATCCTTGTCTATCCACCCTGTCATATGCTTTCTCCAAATCCATGAAACCCGCATACAGCTTCTTTTTTCCCTTCTCTAGAAACTTTTGCACTAAAGATCTAAGTATGAATATCTGATCTACACAACCTCTTCCCTTCCTAAAGCCTCCCTGTTCTTCTTCAACTAATTTCTCTGTTCTTTCTCTAACTCTGTCAATAGGTATCCTACCATACACTTTTCCTATTATACTATCTATCTATCTATCTATTGCCAGATGCCTCAATCCCGTTTGGGGTGGCCACAAACAAATCGCCTCCAAGTCGCCCTGTCCCCCGCCATTTCACTGCCCTGCTCCCAATTCACATCCCCCTCTCTCATATACCTCTCCACCCCATCCCTTCATCTCATCCTCGGCCTCTCCCTCCCTCTTCCCCCCTCCACCTCACTCACATACACTCTCTTCGTCAGTCTTTCACCCTCCATCCTCTCCACATGGCCAAACCACCTCAGTGTGTTCCTCATAATGCTTCCTATCACATCAACATCAACACCACAACGCTCCTTTATATCCTCATTCGTCAGCCTGTCTCTCCACGTGACTCCACAGGCTCCTCTTAAATAACTCATTTCCACTGCTCTCACTCTTCACTTGTGTCCTTCCAACAGTGTCCAAGCTTCACTTCCGTACATTAGAGTTGGTATCACAATACTGTCATGTAGTAACTTTTTCACTTCCATGCTTACTTCCCTGTTTCTTATCACTGCTTTCAAAGAACCAGCAACCTTTCTTCCCTGCTGTACCCTTTCAAGCACTTCACCCTCCAAACCTCCATCCTTACTCATCACACTACCCAAGTACTTAAACGTACTCACATTTTCCAATTCCACACCATCCAGCCTCGCTGTACATTCACTGACTTCACTTCTCTCAAAGACCATCACTTTACTCTTTCCTACATTCACCTTTAGATTCCGTTTCTTGGACACTCTCCCAAACTCATCCACCAAGCCTTGCAGCTCCCCTTCGTCTTCACTCAACAACACAGTATCATCTGCAAACAACAGTACAGGGAGTTTCCAAACACTATCCTCTCTCATCAGGGCCACTCCAACATCCACTACCCTACCTTGTACCTCTTTTATTACCCCATCCATGTACAGATTGAACAGCCATGGAGACATGACACATCCCTGTTTCAACCCAACCTTCAAAGAGAAAAATTCACTTAGTTCACCATCCACACGCACTGCAGCCTTCGCACCATCATACATACTCTTCACAGCATTCAACAACTTCCCATCTACTCCATATATTCTTAACACTTTCCACAATCCTTGTCTATCCACCCTGTCATATGCTTTCTCGAAATCCATGAAAGCCGCATACAACATCTTTCCCTTCTCTAGAAACTTTTCCACTAAAGAACTAAGAATGAGTATCTGATCTACACAACCTCTTCCCTTCCTAAAGCCTCCCTGTTCTTCTCCAACTAATTTCTCTGTTCTTTCTCTAACTTTGTCAATAAGTATCCTACCATACACTTTTCCTATTACACTAAGAAGACAAATGCCACTATGATTACCACACACTTCTTTTTCCCTTTTTCCTTTGTACAAGGGAATAATTATACTTGACTTCCAATCCTCCGGGACTCTACCTTCCTCCCAGGCCAATCTGCACATCTTCCACATCCATACTACTACTATCTCTCCCCCATGCTTCAGCATTTCACCACACACTCCATCAATTCCTGGGGCTTTCCCCGATTTAACTTTTTTCATTGCTTCCACAACTTCTATCCTACTGATTTCTTCCTGTCTTCTCACCTCCCTCCTTCTCCCAGCCATTCCCCAGCCACTTATACTCGCATTACTTCCATCCTGTATGTTCAACAGTTCCTTAAAGTGTTCTCTCCATCTGCTCACTTTTTCTCCCTTCTCCACTAGTAATCTACCATTTTTATCTTTCACTCCCCTGCAAACTTCACTTCCACCCTGTCTTACTCTTTTCACCTCTTTCCAGAACATTTTCTTACAGTCCCTCCACTTTACACTCAAATTCCTTCCAGATTCCTCATCCACTCTCTTCTTACTCTTTCTTACTAATCTTTTCACCTCTCTTTTTCTTTCTACATATAACTCTCTCTTCCGCCTCTCAACTTCTTCCACGCCCGTATTTCTCATCCATTCATTGTATGCTTTCTTCTTTTGTGCCACAGCCTGTCTCACCTCTTCAGTCCACCACGCTGTTCCTTGCACCCCCCTCCGTCTTCTCTTCCTTCCACACACCACATCACATGCTGCACATATTTCTTCTGTAAATATCCTACACACACCTTCCACATCTCCCATGTGCTCCAATTCATATTTGCCCAATCGTTCCTCCACTTCTCTCTTATACTTTGCCTTTTTCTCATCCTCTTGTAACCTTTCTACTCTCCTTGCAACTACTCCTTCCTCTCGTCTTTCCCTTCTTCTATTCTTGCATCTTACTTGTATCTTAATTCTGGCCACCACCAAGTAGTGGTCAGAAAGTCCACTCTCCCAACCTCTATAAGCTCTTGCATCCATTACACATCTTCGCATCCTTTCATCCACACACACATAATCAATCATTGCCTTCCTTTCATTCAGTTCACCACCCACCTTTCTCATCACTCGCCATGTATACCTGTGGATCATTTTATGCCTGAAGAGGGTATTGGCTATCACCAACACCCTCCCAGCACAAATGTCCACTAATGCACTCCCATTCTCATCTATCACAGCAGGCACACCCCACTCACCAGCTATTCCATCCACCTTCACATTCCCAACTTTACCATTCATATCACCGTTCAAAAACACTCTCTTATTCCTTCCAAACTTTTCCATACACACTTCTACATTTGTCCAGAACTCTTCTCTCACTCTTCTAGCACGATCTTGCGTTGCCCTATACACACACACAATCACCTACATTTGTATTCCAACTTTCAACTTTACCCACACAATCCTTGACCCAACTGATCCATACTGTCTTATGCTCTTCTTCCATCTTTTACTCACAACTATACATACTCCTTCCTTTGCCCTCTCATTCTCACCTACTCCTGCACATATACCCCATCCATACTCCCATTCTCTCACACTTTCTCCTCTCCATTTTGTTTCAGTTATTCTACATACATCCACTTTCGCACCCTGAAGCACCTGGACAATCTCTCTCTCTTTCACCTCATCATTCACTCCCCTTACATTCCACGTTCCGATAACCATGTCCTTTGTCCGGTCCTTGGTCGTCATCGTTTGGTCAGTCCTTGTCTGAGGCTTGTTTGTTTGTTTTTTTATTTAGTTGTTTTCCGGGGAGGGGCACTAACCCTCCGCCAACCCTCTTAGTCGCCTTTTACGACAAGCAGGGATACTGGGGGAGTATTCTTGAAAAACCCCCCTACCCCCAGGGGGGATGTCTATATATACTTGTGTGTATATATATATATATATATATATATATATATATATATATACACTTGTGTATATATACATGTATATCTCTATCTATCTGTCTATTGCTAGACGCCTCAATCCCGTTTGGGGTGGCCACAAACAAATTGCCTCCAAGTCGCCCTGTCCCCCGCCATTTCACTGCCCTGCTCCCAATTCACACCCCCCTCTCTCATATACCTCTCCACCCCATCCCTCCATCTCATCCTCGGCCTCCCCCTCCCTCTTCCCCCCTCCACCTCACTCACATTCTCTTCGTCAGTCTTTCACCCTCCGTCCTCTCCACATGGCCAAACCACCTCAGTGTGTTCCTCATGACGCTTCCTATCACATCCGCATCCACACCACAACAATCAATCAATCAATCATTTCCTGTGGCACCCTCGGGGATGCATAGGGCCTCGATGAACTCACACCACCACATCCTATCTTGTGCTAACTCCTCAAGATCTCCCCAACACTCATCTCCAGCTTCCCGTCTCATTGTCCTCACCCACGTCTCTTTTGGCCTTCCTCTACCTCTCCTACCAAGTGCCACCCACCCTGGTGTACCTCGTACTATTCCCTGTCTCCTATACACATGTCCTAGCCACTTCCATCATGAGAATCTAACATATTCATCGATCGGCTGCACTCCCATTATTTCTCTAATTCTACTATTTGGTATCCTTTCCCACCACTTAACTCCTAATATTCTTCTAAGTGCTTTATTTTCAAACACCAAGAATTTATTTTCCATAGTCACTGTGCTGTACCAAGACTCGTGTCCATAAATTAAGATACTCCTAACCATTACCTTATAAAGTTTGATTTTTGTATGCAGAGAAAAATTGTTATTATTCCCAATATTTTTAAGCATTCCCATTGCCTGATTAGCCTTTTTTAATCTTTCCTCGAATTCAAAATTCAAAGAACCATCCTTGGCTAAATAAGTACCTAAATATTT
Source organism: Coenobita brevimanus (assembly GCF_032717465.1). NCBI lineage: Eukaryota > Metazoa > Arthropoda > Malacostraca > Decapoda > Coenobitidae > Coenobita > Coenobita brevimanus. The sequence continues at coordinate 21,611,690 of NC_137010.1, read as the reverse complement.
AAACCTATCAACTTGCTTTACTACCATACCTCCAATTACATATTCCTGCGCATTTTCCATATTCATATTGATTATTTCAGTTTTTCCACAGTTAATAACCAAACCCACCTTGCGACCTTCACTCACCAAACAGTCCAACACTCTCTGCATCTCTTCTGGCCCATCACAAATCAAAACTATATCATCTGCTTAATCTAAATCCAAAAGTTTCCTGTTCTCTCCCCAAAGTATACCTGCACCGGTTTCTGTTCCAACTCGTTTCATAATGTAATCAATGACCAATATAAATAGTAAAGGTGATAGAACACCACCTTGAATTACTCCGGACTTGACTTCAAACGAATCACTCAGACAACCATCAACCATCACTTTACAAAATGTGTACTGATGCATATTCATAATGACCCTCACAAACTCCTCTGGTATTCCATAATGTCTCATGATCTTCCCCATAGTCTCTCTCGAAACACAATCAAAAGCCTTTTCAAAATCAACAAAACAAAGACTTAATGGTACTCTCATTTCATTAACTTGCTGCATCAAATGCCTAACTATAAAGATCTGATCACTGCAACCACGTCCCTTTCTAAAACCAGCCTGTTCATCCCTCAGAATACCCTCAACCACCGGCTCCAACCTATTTAACAACACTCTACTGAAAACTTTCAAAGCTATCGGTGACAAAGAGATTCCCCTCCAATTACCACATTCACTCAGGTCTCCCTTCTTCGGAACTTTAACAATTACACCATTCTTCCAAACTGATGGTAGTAACCCCATCACCCATATCTTATTGAATAGCTTGGTCAAGATCATTATTAATCTATCCCCCTCCACTTTAAACATTTCCGGAAATAAACCATCCTCCCCTGGTGCCTTATTATTCTTTAACTGTTTTACTGCTTTCTCCACTTCTGCAAGCCTCAACTCTCCTGTTTCTATATTTAAATCTTCCTGAGCAGACGGTATATCCTCTTCTGGTGGTATTGGTCTATTAAGAACTGTCTCAAAATGCTCTACCATCTATTTTTAATATCTCCATCTTTGGTCAATAAATTTCCTTCCCTGTCTCTAACTGGTATTTCCTTGCGTTTACCTGCATTACCACTCAGTTCTCTAATCAGTTCATATGCTATTCTTTGACTCTGTCCATCATTTTTGTTTATTAAGATTTCAGTCTCTGCAACCTTTTCATCCACACATCTTCTTTTATCTCTCCTAGATAACCTTCTTACTTCTGAATTCAAACTCCAGTACGCAGCTCTTGCTAATTCAATCTCTCGTTCATCAACGCATTGCATCTGACTCCTCAATTTAGCCTCACCTCTCTTTTTTATCATATCCCACGTTTCCTCTGATATCCATTTCTTTCTCCTGAATCTATGTCTCCTTCCAATCATACATTCAGCAGTCTCATGCAAAACTTTGTTCACATCCTCCCACATCTCATCTGTACTTCTCTCCCCCTCTTCCAACGTTTCCAACACCAAAAACCTATTTCTGCATTCTAATCTGAATTCCTCCTGTTCTTCTCCTTCCCTTCTAAGCTTAACAATATCGTATCTACCAACACCAGATTTTTCCTTCTTCTGATTTTTAAGTTTAAACCTTATTTTTGCAATGCTGAGTTGATGGTCACTACCAATATCCGCTCCCCGTTTAACATGAACATCTAGCAGAGAACTTCTATGCCTCCTACTGATAGCGATGTGATCAATCTGATTTTTATATTTTCCACACGGCGACACCCAAGTTGACTTGTGTATATTGCAATGCTGAAAGAGTGTGCCCCCGATGACTAAGTCATTTGCTAGACAGAAGCTTCCAAACCTCACTCCGTTTTCACTCATCCTACTACTATCTCCCATCTTACCCATACATGCCTCAAATCCCTCATTTGAACAGCCCATTACCACAACGCTTCTTTATATCCTCATTCGTCAGCCTGTCTCTCCATGTGACTCCACAGGCTCCTCTTAAATAACTCATTTCCACTGCTCTCACTCTTGACTTGTGTCCTTCCAACAACGTCCAAGCTTCGCTTCCATATGTTAGAGTTGGTATCACAGTACTGTCATGTAGTAACTTTTTCACTTCCATGCTCACTTCCCTGTTTCTTATCACTGCTTTCAAAGAACCAGCAACCTTTCTTCCCTGCTGTACCCTTTCAATTACTTCACCCTCCAAACCTCCATCCTTACTCATCACACTACCCAAGTACTTAAACGTACTCACATTTTCCAATTCCTCACCATCCAGCCTCGCTGTACATTCACTGACTTCACCTCTCTCAAAGACCATCACTTTACTCTTTCCCACATTCACCTTTAGATTCCGTTTCTTACACACACTCCCAAACTCATCCACCAAGCCTCGCAGCTGCCCTTCGTCTTCACTGAACAACACAGTATCATCTGCAAACAACAGTACAGGGAGTTTCCAAACATTATCCTCTCTCACCAGGGCCACTCCAACATCCACTACCCTACCTTGTACCTCTTTTATTACCCCATCCATGTACAGATTGAACAGCCATGGAGACATGACACATCCCTGTTTCAACCCAACTTTCAAAGAGAAAAATTCATTTAGTTCATCATGTATATATATATATATACACACACACACATACAGTAATCCCTCATTTATCCAGACATAATAGAGCCAAAGGCATGTCTGGGCAGTGGCAACATCCGGATAATGAACTCTATTCCCCTACCAGACTCAGACCCGACCTACTGTATACCCACCTTCAACCTATACCTAACTTATTTGTACAGTACTTATGCTTAATTTGGCAGTGTTCTCTGGTCATTCATGTATATTTAGACATCAAAACACACACAGGAATATCCAAGGTAATGCAAACACCAAGAAAACCATGCAGAAAAAACACTGAAAACCAAAAAACACCCTACCTATACACCATTGTATGTACAGTACCTCTCCTAATTTTGGCACTGTTTTCAGGTCAGTCTGCCACATTAAGACATCAGAACACGCATAGGAATATCGATAGTAATGCTAAACACCAAGAAAACCATGAAAAAAAAAACACTGAAAACCAAAAAACACCTTACCTATACATCACTGTATGTACAATACCCCTCCTAATTTTGGCACTGTTTTCAGGTCAGTCTGCCACATTTAGAAATCAAAACAAACATAGGAATCTCCAGAGTAATGCTAAACACCAAGAAAACCATTAAAAAAAAAAAAATTGAAAACCAAAAAACACCCAACCTATACACGACTGTGTACAGTATCCCTCTTAATTTTGGCACTGTTTTCAGGTCAATCTGCCATATTTAGGCATCAGAACACATATAATTATCCATATTAATGCAGAACATCATGAAATCAATGCATAAACAACAAACATCCACAAAAAAACTGATCCGTTTGCAAATCTGTTGTCTGTGACGAGTGATTGCTCCCGGGGCTCAGAGAAAAATTCCATGGCCAGATATGCCACCGTAAATTAGTTATATGGGTATAAATCATGTACCATCATCTTCGCTGGTGTTTATACTGTAAGATAAGCTAATAAAAACACATGAAGCTGACAAGTATGAGTACGGAATTCAAGCAGGAATAAAGTGTTCAAGAGTAAAACTTACCTTCATATAACTTCCCACCATCCTAATTCAAAATTTTGCCAGCATCTTCCAAGAGTTAAGCTTATGTCTAGATGCAGAATTTCATGAGCTTTCTCGTGGTTACCACGGAATTTCTCTATGACCAATAGTAGTCAAATAAATTGCAAAAAAAATTTGAAAACTCACAAGTCAATGCTAGCACCACTGAAGAGGGTAAGGACTGAGGGAGAGAGGGGGGAGTTGGGAGGATGTGGAGGAGGAAAGGGAGGGGAAGGGAAAGGCGTGGCTGAGGGCAGATTCTCCCCCTTCTGTCAACAGGCAGACAGGGGCTTTTGCATACATTTACTCATGGTTTGCGGTCTGTTAGATCCCAAATAGCCATGTGGAAACACAACGCATTGTGACTGGGGGACTTTCGACCTTCGATAGAGAGGCGGACGGCCACTGTTACCGAACATGTACTCGTGGCTTGTGGTCTGTGTTCGATGGAGGTGGTGGTTGTTAAAGATTTTGCCCCTGTGGCTTCGCAATATTAGACATTTGGTGGAGAATGTGCACAGATGTTTTGACGCCGCTTGCGGGTTACAGTCGTATTACTCAGGCACTGGAGGTTTGTTGGGAGTGATAGGATGAGCGCGCAATATTGACCATTCAGTACAGGGCCAGACAGACATTTTAGCTCTGATTGTGGTTACAGACTACTTCCCACTCATTGATCAACCCAGCTGCCCCAGTACCGAATGTTTGGACATGTTGGCTAGCCGGCCTAAGTTGTCGGGCACTTTTACGTCTGGATAATAGCAAGTTAATTTGGATAATGGTTTAACCCCTAGGCGCCGGACATGGGTAGGCCTATCTATGTCCTAGAACCGGGTTATTTTCAGGAAAATCAATTTTCCCCCAAATATATATTTTTTCATTACAAATCAATCACAAATGACAAAAAAAAAAACATAAAAAGTGTGTACTTATTCTCTGTTGGCAATTTGGAGGTGGTGGTGTGGTGTGAGGGAGCTGGTGTGTGGCGGCTGGGTTGAGCATGTTCAAGGTCGCGGTGGTGTGTTGGAGGGAGGAGGGATGATTACCTTGTGCCATAATAAGTGTTGAGTGTGTGTTTCTCTCACTAATTCATAATGCCGTATGAACACAATATTACAACTAAAATAGCAAAAAAAACACAAGAAAGTAACTAATAAAGATCGGCTTATTTTACGTTTTCCATGATACTTATTTTCTAACAGATTTATGTCTATTTAGGTATTCACTCTTATTTACACACTATTTACACATTATTTCACTTTTTCGTAATTCTTGACAATATGATACTCCCAAAAGGCTGGCTGTGGTCAGTACAAGTGTACTCAAGCACTCATGCACTCTCCCCCACACCCCTCAGGTCCCCCTAATAGCCCTCCCCACCAACACACCCCACCCCATCCCTCCCGACCCGCACCCCTACCCTGAACTGGTATCAGCTGGTTCCTAGGCCACACACTCCCTACGCCGGCCTCCCACCACCCTCCACCACAGCCCTCCTTCCTATAGGGCTGCCCTCCAACCCCCCCCACCCACACCCCTGCCCCCTCCCCCGGCCAGCCAGTGTGACCCTGCACACCAGTCATGCCAGGACAGTACTCTGAGTCCATATGGTGCACTACTAAGTTCAAACATGCCCGCGAAAAATTAAAACGTCATATGACATGGACCGTAGGCCTCTACCAACACGTCATTTGACGTGGACCAGCGCCTAGGGATTAATAGAGCCAAGGCCCTGCTTCTGGACACTGAACATGTTTGGATAATGGAGGGATCACTATGCATATATATATATATATATCTACAGTAATCCTGGACACCCAAGTCCCAGACACTCGAAGTCCTGGACATTTTGGGCTTGGGTCCTTGGACACCAAAAGTGGCCAAAAAAATAAAAAATAAAAAAATAAAAAAAGCCAACATGTGTTCATTCCTACTTAAAATTTGCCACGCGGTGACAAACAGCTGTGTTTTGGTGCATATTTCCTTTGATGTCTGCTAGCGCACTCCTGCATCCTCCCCATTTCCTGCCTACCTACCATCATGACTGCACACTCGTCACTATGGCTGCCCACATCCTTGCTTTTGTGGTGGTGGCCTACCTGCTTCAGGCCCTGCTGTTCCTCTGATGCCTCTTACTCGTGTGTGTGACGGTTGCCCAGCCACCCGAGAAGAGAAAACGAGTGGTTCTGACTCTGGAGAACAAGAGGGAGATATTGGAGAAGGTGGATGCGGGATGGCCGACCTCCCGCATCCTCCTTGAATCCAACTTGGCCTGCTCTACCTTGTTCAGTATCAAGAAATCCAGGGACAAACTCACCCAGTACACATCAGACTTTGTATCGAAGACCAAGTGCAACCTGCAGGGGAAGATTATGTACCTCCTCAGTTTGCAGAAGTCTACCTCTCCACACTGATTTGGTATCATCAACAACGTGCTGCTGGTGTGCTGGTGCATGGCACGGAACTGAAGGCTGCCTCAGAGAAGTTCTCAGGGTTACATGACTCCCCAGACTTCAGGGCATCTGAAGGTTGGCTCATAACCTTCAAACTACGGCATGGCCTTACTAACCGTAAGGCCCATGTTGAAGCTCTGGAAGCCAACAAGGATGGAGTAGAAGAGTTTCGGCAGAAGGTGAAGGGCTTGATCGACAGGGAGGGCCTCACTCTCGGTCAGGTCTACAGTGTTGACAAAACTGGTCTCTTCTATTGCTCTGTGCCCACGAGCACCCTCGCAGAGGAGACGGTGAAGTGTGTACCTGGACGCAAGCTCTCCAAGCAACAGATATCTGCTTTGTGTTGTGCCAGTGCTGACAGCATGCACCGGGTCAAGCCCGTTATTATTGGCCGTGCAAACAGCCTCGATGCCTCGTGGGTTGATGGATGTCTTTCCTGTTGTTTGGTGCCATTCTGTGAAGGGTTGGTTCACAGCCAAGATCTTGAAAGACTGGTTTCACCAGCACTTCATCAAGGAGGTCATCCATTATCAGATGAACACACTGGGAATCTCGCACAACCAGGTAAAGGCTCTCCTTCTTCTGACCAATACACCTGCACATCTGTCCGGCAAGGAGTTGGTGGCTGAGAATGACTGCATTAGGTGCTTATTCTTGCCACTTATATGACTGCTCTCATCCAACCAATGGACCAAGGAGTGATTGTGGCAATGAAGAGGCTGTACCGTCGGAAGTTCCTGGACGAGGTGATGGTTGTTCTCGAGGATGAGGATGAGCGCAGGGAGGGATGGGACACGCAAGGCCAGTGAACTGTGGAAAACCTTCATCACTACAACCTCAAGTCAGCCATCTACAATTGGGCCAATGCATGGAGGGAAGTCCCTGTCAAGACTCTGGAAAGTGGTTGGTCTCATCTGCTTCTCGGAGTCAGTGTGGTGCACGACTTTCTAGGTTTTGACGTGGATGACTTCCATGTGCATCTTTGTTCGGCTGGCGATGAGGTGGATGTGGACGAAATGTGTGAGCGGTTGGATGGCAGCAAGGGCAATCCTGGGTATCAGATCATGTCTGATATACAGATCGCATCTTCTGTTCCAGGTACAAGTACCCAGTTGGAAGACTCCGATGAGGACAGCGAGGATGATACAGACTCCTCTCAGCGCGCCACTACTCCAGCCATCCCCAAGTTGAGCGCACTTGGGGATCACGTCGAGTTCGTTCTTGACTACCTGGAACACTCGGACTGCAGCAGGGAGGTGGGGCCCCTGGGACTTCTGGAGGAAGTGCGCACTTTTAGGTGGTGCGTCATCAATCACCATTCCTTATGCCAATCAGCCATTGACACCTTGTTCAGGCCCATGACTCCTGCTGTGCCCAGCCCTGGCTCCACACCACTGCCTCACCAAGACCTACCCTTTACTTCCCAGCCACAGTCCAGCACATAGGGCACCGTGGTCTCCTCTGGACGTGAGTTTGCAGCTATCTTCAGAGTTGTCTGCAGTGGGTAGCCCTTTACCACATGTCCCAGCAATGCACCCCTGGGCCACCTGCAACACAAACTTGCTGGTTCTGACAGTGAATAAACAGCAATAACCCCACTGGACCACAAGGGAATTTACAGGATTGTGCAGTGTTAAGAACAGAATGTGCAATGTTAAGAAATTAGACTTCAGAGTGCAAAGAATTAAGTGCAAAGTGAAACACTGGTTTGTTGAAACTGGCATGGCATAAGTAAGTAAGAAGAGAATGTGCAGTGTTAAGAAATCAGAATTCAGAGTGCGAAGGATTAAGTGCAGAGTGAAACACTGGCGTGTTGCAACTGACATGGCGCAGGTAAGAAAAGAATGTGCAGTGTTAAGAAATTAGAATTCAGAGTGCAAAGGATTCAGTGCAGAGTGCAACACTGGCATGTTTCAGGTGCAGCACAAGTAAGAACAGAATGTGCAGTGTTAAGATATTAGAATTCAGAGTGCAAAAGATTAAATGTAGTGCAACACTGGATTACTGTATGTGCTACAAGTGCACCTTCACCACTGTCAGAGCCATTGAGGAGGTGGGTTAATCTTCGCGATGGCCACAGACATGTCATGAGTACCCTGTACACCGCTAAATATTTTCCGTACTCACTTCTAATTTCTCATTCTCTGGTTGCTTTTCATTTATTTCATGGCTTTTGTCCCATATTTGTGTGCATAGGGTCTTTAATAGGTGCTGTGCATGTCCCGTATGGAGTTATTTAGGTGGCTTTCAAAGTTAGGTTTGGCTGGGGTCCATAAGTACCTGTCCAGGGGCATTTTTACCAAGTCCCGGACAAGACCAGGTCCTGGACATGCCTTTGGCTCTATTACGTCGGATCTTGGAGGGATTACTGTATATATATACTATATATATATACAGTATAAATTTTGGCACTTGGTGGTTTAGTGGGTAATTATTGTACTCCAGTCGGATTCAACCAGTGAAGGTTTATATCCAAGGGGTGATTGGGGTTTATTGCTCATGTAATGCCACTCAGGGATGAGTGAGGGTGGTCACTCTTGTCTTAAATGTCAGGACCAACTGCCTAGCCCCGGTCTTCTACGCTCCTCATGGGGCAACGTAAGATTGGATGATGGATGGATGGATATGTATATATATATATATATATATATATATATATATATATATAATTATACACAGTGAGTCCTCAAAATACGAAAACTTGATGTACAAATTTCCGATGGTGTGAAAGCTATGAATGTAGGACAAAATCCACAATACGAAAGTATCTGTCTCGGTGGTATGAAAAGCAATATGAGAGGAAATATGAAAAATTCAAACTGGGTGCGCTGCACGGCACCGCGCTCGCTTGTTGCGAGAAAACAAACTAATCCCTCTCTGGTGAATACATTTTTGCCTGCATCTCAGTCGAGTCACGTCCGTCCTCTCCTCTCAGTTTCGCTGTACGTTACGCAATTTTTCACTGTTCTTCCTTGTTTTGTATTTTTGCCATGCCTCCCAGGCACCCTGCATCATCTCCAGCATCCGGGGAACCAGCTGCCAAGATGAAGCAGCACCATACTCTGACTCTGGAGAGGAAATTGGACCATCAACAGCTTCAGAAACACCTGCACCAGTCGAGGAAGTACCAGAGGAGCAATAGGGTCCCACCATGTGACTTAGCACCATATCAACGACACGAATCTCCAGCTGCAGCACAGGTATATATTTAACTGTACAGTGCACTAATACTACAGTAATTAGTTGTATGTTTTATTTTTTGTCTGCACAATAGTATAGTACTGTATACGTGTATTGCATACTTCTAAATAGAAGGGATAAAATTTAAGTGGGGGGTCCAATGGGGTCCTGGAATGCATCCCCCCCTTTATATGTATATTTCAATGGGGAAAATCTTTCCAATATATGAAATTTCGGATTATGATGGTTTTTTTGGTCCCTATCCCTTTCGTATTTCAAGGACTCAGTGTATATATATATATAGATAGATAGATAGGGGAGAAGATGAGAGAGAGAAGAGAGAGGTATATGTGAGCAGAAGGGAAGTGAAGAGATTGGTGAAGGAGAGTAAGAAGAGAGTGGATGAAGAGTTTGGGAGGAATCTGAGTGTGAAATGGAGGGAGAGTAAGAAATTGTTTTTAGAAGGAGGTAAAGAAAGTAGGAGAGTGTGAAAGGTGAAATAGCTGAGGAGTGAAAGATGGGCATAATAGATTGTTGGTGGAGAAGAGAAAGAAAATGAGGAGATGGAAGGAGCACTTTGAGGGTTTGTTGAATTTAGATAGTGAGAGCAGTGTCAGTATAAGTGGCTGGGGAATGGCTGGGAGAAGAAGAGATGAGAGGAGGGAGGAAGAGATCAGTAGGGCAGAAATAGTTGAAGCAATGAAGAAGATCAAGATGGGAAAGGCCCCAGGAATTGATGGGGTGTGTGGTGAAATGCCAAAGTATGGATGAGATTATTGTGGAGTGGATATGGAAGTTGTGTAGACTGGCATGGGAAGAGGGAAGGGTTCCAGAGGACCGGAAATCTGGTATAACTTTTCCTTTATACAAAGGAAAAGGGGAGAGAGAAGTATGTGGTAACCATAGGGGTATTTGCCTTCTTAGTGTGATTTTAAAAATATATGGTAGAATACTTCTTGATAGGGTTAGGCATGTAACAGAGGAGCTAGTTGGAGAAGAATAAGGGGGATTTAGGAAGGGAAAAGGGACATAGATCAGATATTTCTTCCAAGATGTTTAGTG
>NC_137010.1:21301357-21596357 GCF_032717465.1 Coenobita brevimanus | reverse complement strand
GGATTGCCACTAAGCCTCTTGAAAGTCAACATTAACAATCAAGAAAAAACTTCTGACCTAACCAACATGTCAGTGGCTGCTTAGCATCACGCATAATTTCACCAGGAACCACTTTCGGTGCACTTATTAAAAAAAAAAATATGCAGTGTGAAACTATTTTTGAAAGCCATTAGTCATCAACAATAAAGAAGAAACTATACTGAAGTCATCAACATGGAGTAATTGCATACCTCTCAGTTGTCAAATACACATGAATGCAGTAATTGTGAATAATAGACAAGTCAGCCAAACAGTATTATTTGTATGACAGTATAATTCACAAGAAATGAGCTCGCATAATTATCTTACCCAACTATCTATGTCAACACGTAGTGTCTTCACAAACCAGAAGAGACAGATTTGCTTGACCAAAGACAATCAGTTGATATCAAAGGTCAGCCACAAAGCCTTTTTTTTTTCTTCTTCTTCTTCACACTTGTTGCACTAAAGGCAAAAACATGAATTTTACTGCTCCTTCATCATTAACTTTTTTGTTTTTTCCAGCAAAGAAACTATCCACATCGTAAACACCCCCGACTCATGTTATCTGTCTGATCGTTTGCATTTAAACTGTACTGTTCAATGTTTTTGTGAATGTTTTGTGTGAGCGTGGATGTGCTTTGGGGACAGGCAGGCATATTCTCTGAAAATTCGAATTTTCAGATATTTCGACATGGGGTTCCTCCAGATTAATCCGAATTAGAGAGGGTTTACTGTATGGCAGAATGTTAAAAAAACTGCCCTAATCAGGAGGGGTACTGTACATACAGTCGTGTATAGGTCCGGTGTTTTTTGGTTTTCAGTGTTTTTTTTCTTTTTTCATGGTTTTCTTGGAGGTTAACATTACTTTGAATATTCCTATGTGTGTTTGGATGTCTAAATATGGCAGATTGACCTGAAGACAGTGCCAAAATTATGAGGGGTACTGTACATACAGTCATGTTTTTTTGTTTTCAATTTTTTTTTTTTTTTTTCATGGTTTTCTTGGTGTTTAGCATTACTCTGGAGATTCCCATGTGTGTTTTGATGTCTAAATATGACAGATTGACCTGAAAACAGTGCCAAAATTAGGAGGAGTACTGTACATACAGAACAGTTGTGTATAGGTCTGGTGTATTTTGGTTTTCAGTGTTATTTTTGCATGGTTTTCTTGGTGTTGAAAATTATTTTAGATACTACTATGTATGTTTTGATGTAAAAATATAGCAGAATGACCAGAAAACACTACCAAAAAAAGGAGGGGTACTGTACATAGTGTTTAGGAAGGGTGATTTTTGGTTTTAGTGGTTTTTCTGCATGGTTTTCTTGGTATTTAGCATTACCTTGGATATTCCTATGTATGTTTTCATGTCTAAATATACCCAAATGACCAGAACACACTGCCAAATGAAGCATAGGTACTGAACAGATGGGTTAGATATATGTTGGAGGTGGGCATAGGTAGGGTCTGGGTATGGTAGGGGAATAATGTTCATTATCCGGATGTTGCCACTACCCGGACATGCCTTTGTCTCTATTATGTCCAGATAAATGAGAGATTAGTGTATATATATATATATATATATATATATATATATAATAGACAGTGGTCCCTCGCATTTAGTGTTTTAATTAGTCTGGTGACCATATAACCAAACCATATGTGCTCCCTACGTGTCAGCAAGTGGGTTGGTGGAGGGTTAGTGCCCCTCTCCGTGAAACAAATAGCTCAAAGTCAAATGGTCACCTCTTGCAGGATTATGGCATCTGGCAATAGATAGATAGAGATAGAAACCATCGCTAAATGCGGTGTACTTTATGTGGGAAAAATGTCAGTTAGTCTGCGCTCATCCTCCAAGTCACCATTTTGACAGCTGATTTCCTACTTTAACCCCTACGCATCGATTGATGTGTATAGCTGTCACAATTTTGGGTGCGGAGCAATGCTGGTTGACGAGTACAGCCGCAAGCATCTTCAACTTATCCATACTCATCGATGGGACCACCTGGAGTCGTGGGGATACTTTCATTTGAAAGAGGAAGGTTTGGTGAGTCTTATGTATCTTTAATTTTTTCTTTAGCTGTTATAGTTTGGCAGATATTAGGGTTTGAAGTAATGGGATTTTTTTTTCCAAAATCACGAAACCCCCATAGGGAGGACCGTGCGACATCGAAAACCCCCCAGCGTGTAGGGGTTAAGTGCTGAAAATGAAACACAGTGTACAGTATTTGCAATACATTATACAGATACAGTACTGTATGGTTACACATCTACTCATCAGAAAGGAGTGTGGCTGCTGCTTGTTGTGACACTGACATCAGTGATACAGTAGAGTCACAATGTGGTGTGGGAGCTTAAATGCAAACAATCATACAGAGAAAATGAGTTGGGTGTGTTTGTGATGTGGATAATTTTCTTTGTTGGAAAAAAGAGTTAATGATGAAGGAGCAGTAATATTCATGTTTTCGCCTTTAGTGCAACAAGTGTGGAAAAAAAATAAAGGGCTTTGTGCCCAATCTTTGGTCAAGAAAATTTGGATCTTACGATATGTGAACACACTGCATGTTGACATAAATTGTTAGGCAAGATAATTATGTGAGTTCAGTGGTAGGTGGTGGCGACCATCATCCACTCACTTGATGTAGTGCTGCCTACTTCTTCATTAGCCTTTATCATTCTTTTTCTGTGCCTGGCCTCCTCTCTTGCTATTTCTCCCATCTTTCCTGTCACTACTTAATGCTTTTCTTTCCGTTATATGTGGCTTTACATTGAGTGACAAGCCAAATGGTTTCCTGTAATCCAAGAAACCATTTACAACGCTGGGTGGTAACCATATAACCAAACCATACGTGCGTCCTACGTGTCAAGTGAGTTGGTGGAGGATTAGTGCCCCTCCCAGTAAAACAAATAATTCAAAGTCAAATGGCCACCCCATACGGGATTATGGCATCTGGCAATAGATAGATAGATAGCTGTTTTGAATTATACTGTCATATGAATTATACTGCTTGGCTGACTTGTTTATTATTCACGATTACTGCATTTGTGTGTATATGAGAAGTGAGAAATATGCAATCACTCCATGCTGACAACTTCTTTATAGCTTTTTTTTTTTCCCCTTTATTGTTGATGACTAATGACTTTCATAAATAGTTTCACACAGCATTTTTTTTTTTTTTTTTTTTTTTTTTTTATGAGTGCCAAAAGCGATTCCTGGCAAAATATCCGTGACACTGGGAGGCCATTACTCACGTGTTTTTGGATCAAAAGACAAAAGGGGGTGCAGGGAACAGCATGGTGGAATGAAGAGGTGAGAGAGGCTGTGGCACAAAAGAAGAAAGCATATAATGAGTGCATGAGAAACGGGGGTATGGAAGAAGTTGAGAGACAGAAGAGAGAGTTGTATGTAGAGAGGAAGAGAGAGGTGAAAAGATTAGTAAGAGAGAATATGAAGAGAGTGGATCAGGAATGTGGAAGGAATTTGAGTGTTAACCCACCCCGTCCCGTCGACGTATGGGTACGTTGCAACATTTTGCATTTGCCAGTCCCGGCGACGTACTGGTACATCATGCAATTGCAAGGTCCCTAATTTGCACAATTTTCAATTTTCGTGCGTGATTTTTCGTACGTATACACGGGACACCTTCCTCTATTCCTCTACAAGATGCTAAGCAGGGACAATGCCTTACACCGAATAACCTCCCCCCTCCCCCCCCTCACGCCATTGTCTCGGCAATTCACCTGTTACCAGTGACCTGGCCAGTAAAGATATTCAGGGCCAGAGTGATTCCCCAATCGATGACAATGTGGAGGACAAAGTTTACATAGCATTAGAAGAAGAAACAGTCAGAAATAATGATCAGGTAATGTGGCAAAAGAAGGTCAGGTATGGTGATTAGTTAGTGATTGAAACAATGCTTATAATGTCTAAATTACTGCTTGAAAACCAATATATTCTCATACTACATATAAATTTGTACCAAGTAAATAAATAAATACCGTTTTGAGTTGTGTGAAATAGTTACCCTCCCATAGAACTCATTTTCTTTGGTGCCAGCCTGTTAGAAAACCCAGTCAGGTAAGGAGGTACTCCTACCTGGGTCGAGTATTTTAAACCTCAGGTGAGCGATTTCTCTATGAATTTTCAATGTTTCTCACCAAAAGCAGAGGTTTTAGCCAAAAAAAAATTTTTTGAAAATACCTCGGGATTGGGGGATGTCGGAGGTGCGGGAAACCTCGGGACTTGACAGGTTAAGTGGAGGGAATGTAGGAAAATGTTCTGCAAAGAGATAAAGAGAGTTAGACAGAGTGGCAAAGAAGTTAGTTGGGGAATGAAAGATAAAAATGGAAGATTACTGGTGGAGATGAGAGAGAAAGTGAGTAGATTGAGAGAACACATTAAAGAATTGTTGAACATAGAGAATGAAAGTAATGTGAGTGTAAGTGGGGGGGAATGGCTGGGAGATAGAGGGATGTGAGAAGAGAGGAAAAACTCAGTACGATGGAAGTTGTGGAAGTGATGAAGAAAGTTGAAATGGAGAAAGCCCCAGGAATTGATGGAGTGTGTGGTGAAATGCTGAAGCATGGGGGAGAGATAGTAGTAGAATGGATGTGAAAGATGTGCAGATTGGCTTGGGAGGAAGGTAGAGTCCCGGAGGATTGGAAGTCAGATATAATTATTCCCCTGTACAAAGGAAATGGGGAAAAAGAAGTGTTTGGAAATCATTGGGGCATTTGTCTTCTTAGTGTAATAGGAAAAGCATATGGTAGGATACTTATTGACAGAGTTAGGGAAATAACAGAGGAATTAGTTGGAGAAGAGTAGGGAGGTTTTAGGAAGGGAAGAGGTTGTGTAGATCAGATATTCAGTCTCTTATCTTTAGTGGAAAAGTTTCTAGAGAAGGGAAAGAAGTTGTATGCAGCCTTCATGGATTTGGAGAAAGCATATGACAAGGTGGATAGACAAGGATTGTGGAAAGTGTTAAGAATATATGGAGTAGATGGGAAGTTGTTGAATGCCGTGAAGGGGGTGTATGAGGGTGCTAAGGCTGCAGTGCATGTAGATAGTGAAATAAGTGAATTTTTCTATTTGAAGGTTGGATTGAAACAGGGATGTGTCACGTCTCCATGGTTGTTCAATCTATATATGGATGGGGTTATAAAAAAGATACAAGGTAGGGCAGTGGATGTTGGAGAAGCCCTAATGAGAGAGGGCAGTGTTTGGAAACTCCCTGCACTGTTGTATGCAGATAATACTGTGTTGTTAAGTGAAGACAAAGGGGAGCTGCAAGGCGTGGTGGATGAGTTTGGGAGAGTATGTAAGAAATGGAATCTAAAGGTGAATGTAGGGAAGAGTAAAGGTATGGTCTTCGAGAGAATGTAATGTGAGGTTGGATGAGGAGGAAATGGAAAATATGAGTACGTTTAAGTACTTGGGTAGTGTGATGAGTAAGGATGGAAGTTTAGAGGGTGAAGTGCTTGAATGGGTACAACAGGGAAGAAAGATTGCTGGTTCCTTGAAAGCAGTAATAAGAAACAGGGAAGTGAGCATGGAAGTGAAAAAGTTATTACATGACAATACTGTATTGTGATACCAACTCTAACGTATGGAAGCGAAGCTTTTACCTTGTTGGAGAACAGAAGTCAAGAGTGAGAGCTGTGGAAATGAGTTATTTGAGAGTAGCATGTGGAGTCACATGGAGGGACTGATTGACAAATGAGGAAGTGAAGGACCATTGTGATGTGGATGTGGATGTGATAGGAAGCGTTAGGAGAAACACATTAAAGTGGTTTGGCCATGTGGAGAGAATGGAGAGTGAGAGACTAATGAGGAGAGTGTATATGAGTAAGGTGGAGGGGGGGGGGAGGCCATGGAGGGATGGAGTGGAGAGGTATATGAGAGAGGGGGATGTGAGCTGGGAGCATGACAGTGAAATGGTGGGGGCCAGGGCAACATGGAGGCGATTTGTTTGTGGCCACCCATTATGAAATTAAGGTGCCTGGCAATAGATTGATAGATGGATAGTAATGAGGACTCTCAAGACGCTTATTGGCAGTCCTTGGTGATTAAAATTTTTATGGGGATTATTAGGGGGCAAAGCTAATTGGTTAGGTTAGATTAGGATTAGGTTAGAATGCAGTATGCACTGATGTGTCCAGTTGGTGAGATTGTACTGTATGTAAACACACTGTCTTGGGTGTCATAAGGCAGACATATTTGTAATAATCTATCTTTAAATATATTTTTAACCCTTAAGTGCCGGGGAGTTCCCAGCCGCTGCACACTCCTCTCTACGGACAATTTCCAAGATTTTGGAAAAAATACCCTTGCTTCAGATCCTTATACTCGTATCTGACAAACTTTAATAGCTAGAGAATCAAATAAAAGTTCATAAGACTCATCAAATCTTCCTCTTTCCAATGAAGGTATCCCGAGGTCTCTAGGTAGTCCCGTCAATGAGTAAGGATGAGTTGAAGACGAGTGGTTTTTCATGTTTTGGCACGCGGCTCTGAGCGTGTGCCACTGGCCATGACCTTGGCCCGGCCAGCTAGTGTTGGCAGCACTGACTGGAGTGGTGATTGTAACACTGCCCGTGTGTCCTTGGATGGAATGCGGAAGATTCCACTTGTTTTTTCCACTCCTTACTCACTGCCGTGAAAATGAGTCATCACCCGGTTCATGTGGCTTACCCAAGGATTTACCGCCCGCTCCTTTATGCCTGTATGCTACGTAGGTGTGTGGAAAAGGAAATATCTCATCGTTTTTCTGTACTCACTTCTTCCGTAAGGAATATTTCTCCTTTACTTCGTTTTTCTGTACTCACTTCTTCCATAATAATCATATTTCTCCTTTACTAAGACGCTTAGAACTGCACTGAACATCACGATTACGGTAAAGTAAATGCTGTTGCTCTTTCATGCTTTATCGTAGAGTATGAGGTAATTATTTGCACTGTAAATCAGACTGCTTTGTACTAATCAGGGTTATAGTGAAAATCATATAAATATTTTACACAACTAACATTATTATTTTGTACTTCACATCACAGATACACTGAGGCTCATATTTGGCACAATCCCCCTGAGTATTGAGTGAAATCATTTAGGTATAGCCAAGCAGGTATTGTTGTTTGTGGCCTGCTCACAAGTGGTTTTCTTTCACGTAACAGGTAGGCAAACTCAAAGTACAGTAATCCCTCTAATATCAGGACGCCCACTATTCGGACATCCCTGTTAACCGGACATAATTGTCCTAGGATCCAATATTCCCAAAATGGTCCGAAAACTGCAAAAAATTCGAAAAAAAAAAAACTATTTTTTGGGTGTGCTGGTCCAGGACAGTTTGTCACCTGAAAAACACATTAACAAGACAGTTAGAGAGACGTATGAACTCCTGACTAATATAAGAGTAGCTTTTCATTATATGGACGAGGAGATGATGAAAAAATTGATAGTGGCCATGATTCGCCCCAGGTTGGAATATGCAGCAGTAGTGTGATCCCCGCACAAGAAGAAAGATATAAACAAGATTGAGAGAATACAAAGAACAGCAACCAAGATGGTCCCCAGTCTGGCAGATCTGTCGTACAGAGAGAGGCTGGAAAAGCTGGATTTGCCCTCCTTAGAAGAAAGGAGAAAGAGAGGCGACATGATTGCATTGTTCAGGACCATGATGGGAGTAGATAAAATTGACAAAGAAGATCTGTTTTTACGGGATAAGAGAGCTACAAGAGGACACGGGATGAAACTGAGGAAGCCAAGCTGCTTGAGAAGGATATCAAGAAATATAGTTTTCCTTATAGATGTATAGACCTGTGGAATAACCTGGACAAAGAGATCGTCCAGTCGAAAAACTTAAACGAGTTTAAAGCTAAATTTGACTTATTGAGAAACAGCGACGGAAACCCACGAGCATAGTACATTCCGTGTATATCAGAATTAGGTATATTAGGTAAATACTTAAATATTTGGAACGACTTAGAGATGGTGCATGAGAAAAACATTCATGTGTGTAAAGGTAGACTTGATAAATGTGGATATGGAGACAGGACAACACGAGCATTGCTCAATTCCTGTATACTACAAATACGTAAATACAAATAGGTAAAATACGCACAGAATTGCTATGGGAGAGTTGTCTGTCTTTGCTTTGTGTTTCCACCTCTACCAAGTGATTTTTTTGGGCAAGAAGTAACTGGCAACTCCTCTGGTGTTGCTGGGAGGTGGTGAAACACTCAGCATATCTGTGCTTGCCCAGAAACGAGAGTGGGAGAATATGTTCCCATCGCTCTTAGCTTGCACCTCCCTCTTTTTTCGTATGCATTACTGTTTGCCCTGTTATTTTCCTAGAGTCGAGTTGCCGTGCCTGGAAAGCACTGCTTAAGGGATGAGAGGGTCCGTATCATTGCATGGAGGGAGGATAATGTCCCTATCAACATGATTTATGAATGTACTGGATGCACAAAGTCAACCATCATGAAGATTCTTGCTGCAGTGTGCGACTGTCGTACCAGAGCACAAGCATGGTGGTGGAAAGAAGACGACTTCCAGAGGTACAGATGCACTTCTGAAGAGGAAAGTAATCAAGAATCCTCAACTGACAGCAGCAGAATTGAAGAGAATGCATCTCCAGCTGCTACAAGACATCTCAATTCGAACTATCCAACACTGCTTGCGGAAGGAGTTGGGTTTGCCAAGCTGCACCGCAGCCAAGAGACCATTTCTCACTGACTGCATGAAGAAACAGCACATTCAGTTTGCCAAGAAGTATGCACACTGGACATTGGATGAGTGGGGAAAAGTTGTTTTCCGATGAAAGCACATTTCAAGTGTTCCAGGTGCTTTCTGCCACGATTCGTCGCCCTACCTCCTGTAGTCGATATGACCCTGCTTACACGGTGCCGACTGTTAAGCACCCACAATGAGTAATGGTATGGGGGTGTTTCTCAAGTGAAATGGGAAGGGGAGGCCTCTACTTTCTTCCTAAGAACTTGGTGATGAATGGTGGCCAGTACAGTACATTCAAGTTCTGAAAGATCATTTGTTAAACTTTTTTGCTATTCATGGGTGCGACGTTATCATGCACGATTCAGTTCCATGTCACAAGTCAAGAAAAGTGACCAAATGGCTTCAGGATAATCAGAATAAGTTCCTGGACTGGCTTGGCAACAGTCCGGATCCAAATCCGATAGAAAACTGCTGGGCAAAGATGAAGAAAATCATGGCAGAGATGAAGACACTCAATCTGGACAACCTCAAGACTGAACTGACAAATGATGATGCAAAGAAATGTCCTTAGATTACTTTAGAGATCTAAGTGATTCTATGCCAAAACGCATCCAATTGGTGCTGAAAAACAAGGGAAACATGATTTCATATTAATAAATGGCATTTCATGAGCATTGTGATATACTATGATTTCTGTGTTTTTTAATACCTTGTGGGGGGAGGTCCTAGGTCCTAAGTCAATTTGTGGTAGCTGTATATATATATATATATATACATACTGTATATATACAGTAAAATCTCAAAATTCAATGGACATATGTACCAAAAAACTGCATCTAAATTCAAAACATCGAAATTTAAATTGAACTTCTTATGGGAAAAATCAATTTGGGTCCAGGGCCTCCCAACTGCACTACGTAAAATCATGATTTTTTTGCCCACACTCCCTGTAAACTTTATGAACTATATATGTGGTTAAGTAACTGTAGTTCTGCACTGTATTGCCATACTGTACTGTAGTGTAGAATACAGCAAAATTTGTTATAGTTTGTCAGTATCCTGTCACAGTTTGTATTACAGTAGTTAAAGCACACTGTACAGTACAGTACTAACCTTAGGTTATGGAATATTATCACTTGGCTGGCTGGTGTTGGTGGTGTGTGGCAGGGGTGAACCACTTAGTTGAAGTAGCCTCCTCTGTGGAGGTATCCAACCCAAATTCCTCTAAATGAAAATCATTCTTGAGTATCTGGACATCTGCAGTGTCAACATCTTCCTCCTCACCCTCTTGGATGGTTATATCTTGCAACACCCTAATAATTGGCCTGAAGAAGGTGATGATCTTTGACTGTTTCTGCTTATGAAGCCCGTGACAGCATCGAAATTCACGATTTTGCATCGAAAAGTGAGGTAGGCAGACCACTCCAAAATGCATCTAAATTCAAATCATCGAAATCTAAACTGTCAAAATTTGAGATTTTACTGTATATATATATATATATATATATATATATACAGTAGAACCTCTTTGGTCCGGACCTCTTTGATCTGGATTTCTGTTAATTCGGACAAAATTTAAAAATAATAAGCTCCAAAAATATGTTGAAAGTAATTCTAAAGTCATTTTCAGTATCGGCGTAGAAAGCGATCGTCATTCGTTTAGTCTCGGATTACGCTAGGTTGCAACATGGGCGCCTGTTTAAACACATGCTAGCATTCATTTCATCGACTAGTTCACCAACCATTTATATTTTTACGCTGTATTTCAAAAGTTAATCCTCCTTACCATGCCCCTTAATGCAAGTGTAGCTTCTGCAATGAATAAAGGTGTTAAAAGGAGGAGTTTTCTTACACAAAAATGGGTCAGAATATTCTGCAGTGTTTAATGATTACTGTAGGTTATTTTTTGAACTTAAATGTGCTTTATTTGTACATCAAACATTAGCTTCTTGCCCATATGGGCGTTATCAATATGCCAAAGATGACAATGTATTTTTTGCCTACATAAGTTTTATTTTTATTCCAAATATTACAGTTAATTAATTAATTTAGTTTTTTGCCTACACGGGCCTTAGTCACTTACTACAATTTAAAATGTAGGCTAGTTTCTTGTCGTGGCCTTACCTGTAAATTATGCAATACAAAACTATCGTACATGATTAGTTTGGTTACTTTAGTATCCTTAAATCTTTTGCAGTTACGTAGGGTTGACATATGCCATATGTTAATAATTAACAAACATACCATATGTACAGTCAGCCCTTGGCTATCACGAGTAATTGGTACCCTAGGCAACCCGCCATAGCCAAAATCGCGATAGCCATACTTAAGAACTAATGGGTTCCCCGACCTCCAACTTTACCCCAACCTTACCCTATTTTCACATCTCCTTCACTAAAATACCTGGGATTACAAACCAATGCTGCAAATTAACAACAGTACAGTACATAAAGGTTATAAATAAAACAGAATTAACTGTAATAAGCCATTTTACTTAACATTTTTGGAGAGGATGAGGGGCTTGGGTGGGTTGAAGGGGTTCCGAGGCTGGGGTGGAGTATTACTGGCCACCCCTCCGACGTTCTATCTCGTCTAGGAATTGATCAGCTTCATCAGGAGTCTGGAAGGGACCCTGAGCATAAGGCAGGTTCTTCCTCTTCCTCACTTGCCGTCCTGGGTTAGCCGCGTTACGTGCACCGATGGTAGGAGGGTTGGATGGGGTATTGGTGGCCATTGTGGTTGAACAATAGGTCTTCACGGCTATAGCTGCTGTCGACTGGTAACGCTGACTCTCTCTGAACCTTGGCGGGAAGGATGGGTAGCTGTAACCATGTCTTGGGGCAATCAGCGCTCGAGTAGCCTGTGACGTCGCGCCAATCACGGCGCGAGTATACGCATGGGCGGAGCCCGCGCGATTTGAATGTTTCTGGCCGACCATCGTCCGCGATAGCAGTATTTGAGGTCGCGATAAAGGTAATCGTGTTGCATTTCACCTGTCTGTGATAGCCATGAAACGCGATAGCAAAACCCGTGATAGCCAAGGGTTGACTGTAGATAGTTTTTGGTATGAACTGGAGATTACCCTGATGGTCCGGACAATCTGCTTATTCGGACAATCCTTCCCCCCATATAGTCCAAATGAGAGAGGTTCTACTCATGTAAATATATATATAATATATATATATATATATATATATATATATATATATATATATATATATATATGTATATGTATATGTATATATATATATATATATATATATATATATATATATATATATATATGTTTATATGTATATACATAGATATATATATATATATATATATATATATATATATATATATATATATATATATATATATATATATATACAGTGCTCGTGAGAAGTATCGAGCACCTATGTCAGGGCGCGCAATACTTACGGCCCAAAAAAAATCACCCGTTTTTGGTAGTAAAAATTGAGCCAGATGTTTGCGGCGCTAGCATGATGTCACGGTAGCCTGAGGCCTTCCTACGCGTTGGTTGGTTCCCGCCTCAGTTGCCTACGGGCTGCCTGAGAGAGAGGAACTCCGCCGCGTCTCCCTCTCTTTTTGCGCCATTTTTTACCAATTGTCCTGCAGTGTTTTGGCTTTCGCCACTTTGTTATGGCACCTACCCGTGAACTATTGAGTGAAATCATATCCCAGATCATTGCTCTAAAGGAGGCAGGCCACCAAACGAAGGAAATTAGTGAATTGGTTGGCGTGGCTCGATCGACAGTGCGTAGGTGGTGTGCCCGTTTTCGAGTGGAAAACAGTGGTGACGTTCCCACAAAGAAACCGCGGTCTGGTAGGTCCAGGAAAACTTTTCCGAGGTCTGTTAATGTTTTAAAACGTGTAGTGGAGTCTAATCCTCATGTGAGTGCTAGGAAGACAAAGGAGAGCAACCCGTAAGTGTTTGGTGAGGTTTCTGTGCGCACAGTGTCTCGAAGGGTCCATGAACTTGGTTACACAAGTCACAGGCCTGTGAGAAAGCCTCTTCTCACACATTACCAGCGACTTTGTAGGCTTGCCTTTGCTAACAAATACCTTAACTGGAGTGAGGAGCAATGGTTATCAGTGTTGTGGTCTGATGAGGCAACGTTTAGTGTTACCTGTAATTGAGGAGCTCATGTGTACCGGCGCAAAGGTAGTGACCTGCTTGACCCACGTTACATGGAAAGCACAGTTAAACATCCTGATTCACTCATGGTATGGGGTTGTTTTTCTGGTAAAGGTTTGGGGAAACTTGTGCTTCCCAAGAACTGCAGGGTGAATCAGTGCGTTTATCTGGAGCTTCTGTGTGATCATTTACCAGAGTCCTTTGAGCTCACAGGTGCACAAGTGTTTCAGCAGGTCAGTGCACCTGCTCATAAGGCCAAATTGGTCACCAATTGGCTTCGTGACTGCGAGGTATCATTCATGAAAGACTGGCCAGGAAATGGCCCAGACCTCAACCCAATAGAAAACCTCTGGTATCTCATAAAGAAGAATGTCCAAGGGAAGGACGTGAGCTCTCTGCCTAAGCTGGAAGCCACCATTCGTGACTCCTGGGACAAAATACCCCTCCAGCACCTCAGGACCCTCGCCCTTTCACTTCCAAGACGTCTTAGGTCCGTGAAGAAGCGTAAAGGATACCCTACGAAACACTAAAGGTAAATAAAATGCATTATTTACATGTTTTTTCAATGTTGGAAGGTTTGTTTCATAGGAGGGACGCAGGGTGCTCGATACTTCTGACAAGCACTGTGTATATATATACTGTATATATATATATATATATATATACCATGTTGAGTACACCGCTTCCCGTCCGATCAGCGAAGTTATGCAACGTTGGGTCTGGTTAGTACTTGGATGGGTGACCGCCTGGGAACACCAGATGCTGTTGGCATAACGTTCTCCCTACGTGTCAAGTGGGGTTGGTGGAGGATTAGTGCCCCTCCCTGTAAAACAATTAACTCTAAGCCCTTGGCCACCCCATCTGGGATACATGGCGTCTGGCAATGAATGAATGAAAATGAATATATATATGAAATTTTTAACTTAATCAGGGCTACCAACTGTTTGCAGTGCGTACCCACATGAAGGGGTTCACTTTCACGCTTTTGAAATTGCAACTAATGTTGAAGGTGTGAGCTTTCACTTCGAGTGGGGCGTGGGAAGGGTAACCCGTGCCCTCAGTTTCAGGACTCTGGGTGTATGTGTAGTAGGAAATGAAAGATATAATATACAGCAAGACCTCACTATAATGGACTAATTGGGGCCCAAACCATTCCGAAAAATGCGAAATTCCAATAAAAGTGACATCCGGACTTCCCCCTGCTAATCCGGATTTTTTTCCGATATATCAGACATTAGTTTGGATCACATGAATGGTTTTTAAACTGTTTTGACTACCACTGCAGTACTGTACTGTAAATAACTTCATTATATTAATCAAATGGTTTAGTATATATAATAATACTGTACTGTACACTGAAGAACATGTCTTTTATTTACATTATTGTTGTGAACATATCTGAAGTGGTCAGGCAGTCCAGACTGCTTCTGGCTTATTCAGATTTTTTCTGATATGTAGGAATTTAGTCTGGTAGCCCCTCGAGTCCGATAAAAGCAAATTTCGGTCTATTGAAGTCCATTATATCGAGGATTTACTGTAGTTGGTTGATTTGTAGCTAATAGAACTGGACTACCCCACAACTAAGAAGTTAGAGTTGCATGAAATTAAGTGAACCAAAAACTGTGAGGTACAAGTGCATGTCGTTGGTTACCAGGGAAATCAGCTCTCCAGTCTGACTACATTTGGCCATCACCTGCGCTGGAACTGATAGGGATCCTTGTCAGGTTAGAAAAAAATACACGATTCTGTAGTATGTAAGTATTTTCTTATAATAGGAAATCATGATGGCAGAGTTTAGAGTATTGTACCATAGTGTAAGATAAACCAGAGAAAATAAAGGTGGTGTGTGGTAGTGTGCTGTGAGAGAGAGGCCATCTGTGTCAAGGGAAGGATAATGATACATGAGAGTTTGAGATGTGGGCACTGTTGCTGAGAGGGAGTGAGATGATGGTGATGAGGGGTAAGGTCAGATTATAGTTCACAAGTTTCATATAGCTGGCTCTTGGTTGATTAGGGTGCTTTATCAGATTTGGTAATGTTGTATGATTAATTAATATCAATAGGTAAGATGCTGTAACAGAAATACACTCAGTCCTCGTAAATCACGACAATTTGGGTCTGGACCACTGCCGTGATTTACGAATTCCGTGATTTATGAATAATAACTCTTATGTGAAAAATTAATTTGGGTCTGGACTTTGGCCAACCCACCCCCACAGCACCCTACCTACACCCATCTAGGCACCATCAAACACAAACATACAAATTTAGGAGTATTCAGAGCATGTATTAAGGGATCTCACTTTAATCCTATGATGAAATTGCTTAAGTGATTGGAGTGGGGTGGTGTTGGGAAGAACTTAGAACCTCTCAGCACTTGTTCTTCCCAAACTCTTTCACCAGCTTTGAAAACTTCTCTCCCCTCTCAACACGATGAATGAGCTCCAAACGTTGACTGTACAACAACTGTGGCAGCTTCTTGACGCCATACTGCTTAGAGCACTTCATTGGGGGGTCGGGAGGGGCCATGGCAGGTAGAAGGCTGGGGGAAGTTGCACAAAAAAGGCAGGTAACTCTCGTACTCCACGGCGACGGTCTGTAGTGCGCGGACTGGCGGGACAAGAACAACAACAACATGGCGGCACTAGTATGCACATATGCCACCAGGGACACGTGGTGATTGGTTGTTGGGTCGCGATTTTCAGTTTGAATGCCACGGTTTACAGTTCTCCTCGGAAAAGGCCCACTTGGGTGCCTAGATCTGCGATTTACATGACCTAACAGTGATTTAAGGTTGCCAGCTGCAGTGTGTGATGAAGGCTGACCAGTTCTATAAACCATAGGCATTGTATTCATATCCATAAAAAATTAGTGGCTTGCCATTGCCTTCGCAGTGTAAGTGCTATTCTGGCAGTTTGTTGATAGACTTATTCTTTTCCAGGGTAAGGAGTAAGTGTATGGTACAGTACTGTACAATACTGGTATTGGCTCATTTATGATAAATTACTGTGCCAGGGTCACTGTTAAATGTCTAGGGCTAAGGCAGTTACCTCCCAGGCATCATGAGGTCTAAGATATCATTTCAGATGATGCATGTCTGTGTCAGGTGATAAAAGATGCCTCACTGATAACGTTACAGATAAGACTTTTGTGTAGGGTTTAATTGTTACTGTTTGGTGTCTCAAGTTGGTGAAGTACCCTGTGAGTTTAGCTTGACTGCAGTAAGAGCACGGATCAGTGTTGTGTGTAACTGCAGATTCTTATCCATTGAATAAGTCTTGTACCCTAGAGGCACTCCTCATTATGTGTTATGGATGTGTACTAAAATACTGTAAATGTGAGGAAACTATAGCAAATCTGAGTTCAGATAGGAATAGAGCTTTTATAGGCAGTATTTTTGTAATGTAGAGCTTTTTTTGGCAATACTTTGTAATATATTGTGAATTTTATGTGTAAGAAAAGTAAAAAAATAATAACATATAACGAGGACTTGCTGCACGTGGTTATCATGCCGAAGGGATCAGTAGAGAGCATCACATCCACTCTGAGAAGTATTTCCTGTGCTGAATTCCCATAAATCATCTGGGAGTTGGAAGAGCTAAGTACATAGGATATTAACTGGAAGAGGTTGAGACAAAACAGATCAGTGACCTGCAATATATAGTAATATGTGTGGATTCCAGATTAATGAAAACTTCAAGACATACACTCCTGGTATCAGGGAGATGAATAGACAGGATCAAGAAATTGAAAAAGGAAAGCACAAAAAAGAGGTGCTGTGAATAAGTTGGTTTTCAACTGTAGTAGTGAGGGAAGAGTGTTTAAAGAGCTGGACAGGAATATATATATATATATATATATATATATATATATATATATATATATATATATATATATACATATATATATATATATATATATATATATATATATATATATATATATATATATATATATATATATACATATATATATATATATATATATATATATATATATATATATATATATATTTGATGGTTGTCTGAGTGATTCGTTTGAAGTCAAGTCCGGAGTAATTCAAGGTGGTGTTCTATCGCCTTTACTATTTATATTGGTCATTGATTACATTATGAAACGTGTTGGAACAGAAACCGGTGCAGGTATACTTTGGGGAGAGAACAGGAAACTTTTGGATTTAGATTATGCAGATGATATAGTTTTGATTTGTGATGGGCAAGAAGAGATGCAGAGAGTGTTGGACTGTTTGGTGAGTGAAGGTCGCAAGGTGGGTTTGGTTATTAATTGTGGAAAAACTGAAATAATCAATATGAATATGGAAAATGCGCAGGAATGTGTAATTGGAGGTATGGTTGTAAAGCAAGTTGATAGGTTTAAATATTTAGGTACTTATTTAGCCAAGGATGGTTCTTTGAACTTTGAATTCGAGGAAAGGTTAAAGAAGGCTAATCAGGCAATGGGAATGCTTAAAAATATTTGGAATAATAACAATTTCTCTGTGCATACAAAAATCAAACTTTATAAGGTAATGGTTAGGAGTATCTTAATTTATGGACACGAGTCTTGGTACAGCACAATGACTATGGAAAATAAATTCTTGGTGTTTGAAAATAAAGCACTTAGAAGAATATTAGGAGTTAAGTGGTGGGAAAGGATACCAAATAGTAGAATTAGAGAAATAACGGGAGTGCAGCCGATCGATGAATATGTTAGATTCTCACGATGGAAGTGGCTAGGACATGTGTATAGGAGACAGGGAATAGTACGAGGTACACCAGGGTGGGTGGCACCTGGTAGGAGAGGTAGAGGAAGGCCAAAAGAGACGTGGGTGAGGACAATGAGACGGGAAGCTGGAGATGAGTGTTGGGGAGATCTTGAGGAGTTAGCACAAGATAGGATGTGGTGGTGTGAGTTCATCGAGGCCCTATGCATCCCCGAGGGTGCCACAGGAAATGATTGATTGATTGATATATATATATATATATATATATATATATATATATATATATATATATATATATAATTATATATATAAATACAGTATATAAAATATATATATATATATATATATATATATATATATATATATATATATATACATATATATATAATCCTTATCATCTGGACCTCCTTTCCCACCCTAGGACAGGGTGAGGAGTAGCTGTGTCCAGACAGCCCAAATTTGCCCAGTCCAATGGGCCACGCTTCCATTCACTCATCATTCAAGCCCTTGGAATCCTGGCTCAGTTGGATACGCCAAAAACATTCACCACGTTCTGTAGCTTCACATAAACATATCTGATTGAGTCAATCCAGACACTACCATGTTAAAAAGGGATGCCAAATCCCTGATCATGCACTTCTCCTTATAACATTCATCCAGCCATCTCGATCTCTTCTCAGTTTCCTAGCCTTACCGACTTCCAAACCTCTATTCTCACACGCTCATCCACCATATCTCTCCACCTTCTCCTTGGCCTACCTCGCCTCCTCCCTCCTTCAGATTCGCTCAGATATGCCTTTTTCACCACTCTGTTGTTATCCATTCTCTCCACATGACCATACCATCTCAGCACACTCTTCGATTCTGGTGTCCACCAACTTTCTCACTCCACATCTTTCTCGAATCACATTATTTCGTATCCTATCCACCCTCTGTACTCCACATACGTTCCTCAGCAGTCCCATCTCCACTGTTCTTACTCTTGATTTTAAATTTTCATGTCACACCAGTCTCACATCCATATGTTAAAGTTGGCACTAACACACCTTCTTGTAAGCCTCATGCAGCTGCAACATTCAAGCCTCTGTTTCTTATCAAGGCCTTCATTGCACCAGCTACTTTTCTTTCTTGTGTCACTTTCAAATTCTTTTGCACATTTTCCTCTCTTTTCTATTACTGTACCCAGGTATTTGAATTCTCTCACCAATTCCAGTCTCTCCCCATTCACTGTAACATTGCACTGGGAGTCACCTTCTTTCTCAGTAACAATCACTTTGCTCTTTTCTACATTTACTCTTAAGGCACGATGCTCACAGACCTCAGCAAAACTCTGCGCTAGCCTGCCAAGTTCTTGTCCAGTACTTGCAGGCAGTACTGCATCATCGGCAAGGATGAGATGGAGTGGAGAGGTATTTGAGAGAGTGGGGTGTGAGCTGGGAGCAGGGCAGTGAAATGGCTGGGGACAGGGCGACATGGAGGCGATTTGTTTTTGGCCACCCATTACGGGAATAAGGCATCTGGCAATGGATAGATAGACCATTCATCACCAATACTATTCCTCTCTCCACATCTCCCCACATCACCCCTTCCATATGTACTTTGAACAACCATGGGGACATCACACAACCTTGTCACACGTCCACACCGATCGTGAACCATTCACTTAGATGCCCATTAACCCTTACACATGCTTCACTACCATAATAATAACCCTTGACGGCACCTAGCATCTTACCATCTGCACCATACATGTGCAAAACTTTCCGTAATCCTTCTCTGTCCACTTTGTTGTATGCTTTTTCCAGATCCATGAATGCCATAAATACCTTATGATCCTTCTCACAAGCATTCTCTGATATCTGTCTCACTGCAAATATTTAATCCACATATCCTCTGCCACTCCTCAAACCACCCTGTTCATCACTCACTAGGACTTCTGCTATCTCTTATATATATATATATATATATATATATATATATATATATATATATATATACAGTAATTCTTCAACTATCCAATGTAATAGAGCCAAAGGCATGTCTGGAAAGTGGTCCCGTCTGGAAAGTGGGCCATAGCCTCCTGGACTTGTACTTATGGACCCTAATCTACCCTGACAGAAAAACACCCATACAACTCCCAACTGGACATGCATAGCACCTATTTAAGACCCAATTCACACCAATAAGGAACATAAAAGACTGAAATAAATGCAAAAGAACCAGAGAATGAGGTTTTAGAGGTGAGTATATACAATGTTAAACATTCTGGGTACTTACAACAAGTCCCTGGCTCCTGGACTGATTACTTATGGACCCTAACCTAGCCTAACTCAGAAAAACACCTCCCTACTGATATGCATAGCACCTAAAACCCTATTCACACCAATAAGGGATATAAAAGAGTGAAATGAGGTTTTTGAGGTAAGTATGGAAAATACAGTACAATGTGAAACATTCTGGGTACTTACAACAAGTCCCTGGCCATCTCGATGAGTAACCCACCTCCTCTCAGACTCTGACAGTAAAAAGGAGTACCTGAAGCACCGGCAGTACTCTGTACATGAAGTCTTGCATTGAACTCAGTCATTTGCACTCATAAATCCATTTTCTTAACACTACATACTCTAGTCTATTTTGCGCTTCTTTGTACCGTAATGAAATCAGTGTTGCACTCTGCACTAAGTCTTTGCATTCATAAATCCATTTTCTTAACACTACACACTCTAGTCTACTTTGCACTCCACTGAACATCAATAAAATAAGTGTTGCTCTCTGCACTTAAGTCTTTGCACTCAGAATTCTAATTTCTTAAAACTGCACACTGTTTTTGTTCACTGCACAACACTGTAAGTTCCTGTGTGGTCTAGTGGCTAGTTCTTGCTGTTTATTCACTGTCAGAGTCTGAGGGTAGCTGATATAGGTGGCCAAGGGATCCGTTGCTGGGAACTGGTGATGGACTACCCACTGCAGACGACTCTGAAGTGAGGCACAAACTCACGTCTGGTGGCAACTCCACCGTGCGTGATGTGCTGGGCTGTGGCTCGGAGGATGAGAGCCGGTCTTGGGGAGGCAATGGTGCGGAGCCAGGGCTGGGCACAGCAGGGGTCACAGCTCTGAAAAAGCTGTCAGTGATTGACTGATGCAAGGAACGACGATTTTGGTGATTAATGATGCGCTGCTTGAAAGTGCGCACTTCCTCCACAAATCTCAAGGGCTCCATCTCTTTGTCGTAGTCCAGGTGTTCCAGGTAGTTGAGAACGAACTCTACGTGTTCCCGGAGTGTGCTTAGCTTGGGGGTGGCTGGAGTAGTGTCATGCCGAGAGGAGTCCGCATCATCATCGCCGTCCACGTCGGAATCTTCAAGTTGGGTACTGACACCTGCAACTGAAGATGTGATCTCGAGATCAGACATGGTCTGATACTCAGGATCGCCCTCGTCGTCGTCCAACCACTCTCACACTTCGTCCATATCAACATCGTCGCCATGTACACGTAGACGTGCATGGAAGTCATCCACATCAAAACCTAGGAAATCGTGCTCCACATCCATTCCGAGAAGTAGACGAGACCAACCATTTTCTAGAGTCTTGACAGGGACTTCCTTCCATGCACTGGCCCAGTTGTAGATTGCAGACTTGATGTAGCAGCGAATGTTTTCCAGAGTCTGCTGGCATCGCGTATCTCGTCCCTCCCTGCGCTCGTCCCCGTCCTTGAGAACAACCATCACCTCACCCAGAAACTTCCGTCAGTACAGCGTCTTCGTTGCCACAATCACTCCTTGGTCCGTTGGTTGGATGAGAGCAGTCGTATTAGGTGGCATAAAAATGCACCTAATGCGGCCATTCTCAGCCACCAAGTCCTTGTCGCACGGGTGGGCAGGTGCATTATTCAAGAGAAGGAGGGCCTTTACCTGGTCGCACTGGATTCCCAGTGTCTTCTTCTGGTAATTGATGACCTCCTTGACGAAATGGCGATGGAACCAGTCTTTGAAGATCTGGGCAGTGAACCATGCCTTCACAGAATGGTACCAAATGACAGGAAGGACATCCATCACCCCACAAAGACTCTGAGGCTGCTTAGCATGGCCAACAATAACGGGCTTAAGCCGGTGCATGCCATTAGCATTGGCACATCACAAAGCAGATATCCGCTGCTTGGAGAGGCGGTCAGGTACACACTTCTCCTTCTTGTTGGCTAGAGTGTTCGATGGCAAAGAACGATAGAATAAACCAGTTTCGTCAGTGTTGTAGACTTGACCGAGAGTGAGGCTATCCCTGTCGATCAAGGCCTTCACCTTGTGCCGAAACTCCACTACTCCATCCTCGTTGGCGTCCAAATCTTCGCCATGAGACTTACAGTTGGTAAGGCCATGTCGTAACATGAATGTGAAGAGCCAACCCTCGGATGCCTTGAAGTCTAGGGCGTCGTGAAGCCTTGCGAACTTCTCAGCAACAGCCTTGAGCTCCGTGCTATGCACCAGCACACCAGCAGCACGTCGCTGTCGATACCAAATCAACGTGGAGCGGTTGACTTCAGCATACCTGGGAGTAAACATCATCTTCCTCTCCACGTTGCATTTGTTCTTCAATGAGAAGTCAGCCGTGCACTGCATTAGTTTGTCACGGGATCTCTTGATATCAAACAGAGTGGATCGGTCCAGGTTGAATTCACGGAGGATGCTTGAGCTTGACCATCCCGCATCCACCTTGTCTAGTATCTCCCTCTTCTTCTCCAGAGTCAAAACCACTCTCTTCCTCATCTCAGGCAGCGGGGCCATCTTCACACACACTAACAAGAGGCAGGAGAGCAGCAAGAGAATCTGCAGCAAGTAGGGCACCACTACAAAAGTGAGTACGTGGGCGGCCATGATGATGAGCGTGCACACACAACAAGAGACGGGCAGTAAGTGGGGAGGATGCAGGGGTGCTCTAGCAGACGGCAGCGGAACTACGCACCAAAGCACAGCTGGTCCGCACCGCACACACCGAGTTCAAATAATGGGGGGAAAAAAGTCTGTTTTTTTTTTTAATTTTTTGCAATTTTGGGGCAATTTTGGGAATATTAAATCCGGAAAGTAGGGGTCCGGATAGTACAGGGATTACATATATATATATATATATATGTATATATGTATATATATATATACGGTATGTATATATATATATTTGTATATACTGTTTATAGATGGATAGTTAGGTACAGATACAGAAACTATATATGTATGGTGTCCATTATGTTTAGATACAATATATCACACATTCAGTTAAATCCAATGAATTAAGTAACAAGAAGGAAGGCCCTGAGCTTGTGCCACTGTCCCGCCCACCAATTGGTGTAAGAAGCAAATATTTGACTTTACTATTCCTATTCCCGTTTATCAATTACAGGCATACCCCAAGATACAATACCTCTAGATACGATACCCCAGCATAACGGTGAGGGTTAAAATACCACTCTACCTCACCTAACGATGGCCAAACCCTGGTATAATGATTTTTTTTTTTTGGTTGATGATATTTTAGAGTTAAATTTTGTGTTTAGGTTAATTTATATATTGTTTTTAGACTTAGATCAATTTGTTTTAGTCATGGGTGGGGTAAACATTGTCATTATTGGGTACAGTTTACTTTTGATTTTTTCCAGACTTAATTGATGATTTTTAGATTTTATTTTAGGATATAGGTGAGTTATAAACTGCGTTTAGGCTTAGTTTAGCTTGTTTGAAAGCTGTTTGGAGGTTTAGGTTAGCTTGATACTTGTTTTTGAACTCATTTGGTTAGGTTTAGGACTTGGTTGGTGGGGAAACCCAAGGCTCAAAAATGCATCCCTATACTTTACATGCTAAAACTACCCCGAGATATGATACCCCACCTAGCAATGAGTTTTTACTTAGCCTATTGCATCATTAAACTGGGGTATGCCTGTATTCTGAAATATTAATTGTTCCATTCTAAATTTTTTGCTTGACTCTTAACTTGTCCAGTATGTTTGGTTCAAATCAAACTAAAAATGTTTGAGCTGATCTCGCCGTATGACTTTGTCCTTTGACCCTTCCCTGTGACCTTGGACTTTGATTTGTTATTCAAAATCCAAATCAGCTATCCTTGTCATACTCAAAAACATTCCACAAAGGTTTGTGGAATCTAAAGCAGATAATGATTGTTTGAGTTAACCTTCCAGTGTAACCTCAATCTTTGACCCACTGTTCTCAAAAGCTATAGGTAAGCCCCTTGGCAGATCCTTAATCCTTCCACCAAGGTTTTTGCAAAGCAGATAAAAACTTCTGTAATTCTTTTGTTCACACACTATTGCATGAGTTGAAATTTGACATTGCCTTTTGACTGACCTTACAACATGGTGGCTGAGTGGTTAGTATCGCGGTCTGTGAAACTGCCAGACTGTTAGCTCCAGGGTTCAAATCCTGGTTTGGGCAGCTGGCATCACTCAGCTGAGGTGTCCATCCACCCTCTGTGGGTTGGTAGGAAAATGAGTACCTAGGATAACACCTAGGGGAGGAAACCTTGGTAACCTGGGTGATAATGAATCCCAGGATAGTGGGTGAAAAACCTGCCACAGACTCAAAAGCCAAAGTTATGGAGATGAGCACCATGGCTGAGTGCCTCATAAGATCTGCCCCCACCTTTACCTTTACATTACCTTAGGTTGATTATTCTTGTTAGTCAGATTCCTTGGTTCTTGTGTTAGTTTTGATCCTTCCACAGGTTTGATTTTAATCATATAAAAATTTAGGTTGACCTTACTTGGTACAGCCTTGATATAACCTTGTGACTTTTATATAGTTCTCAGAAACAACAGGTCAGTCCCTTGGATGACCCTCAAACCATCCATCCATCCATATACCTAGGCTGCTTCCCTCAAGGAAAGGGAGGTAGCCGAGACGGACGACACACTCCCCATTTACTCATCCATTCAAACACATTCATTCGCATCTTAGCCCCAAAGGGGAGAAGGGACAGAACCTCATTGCAGCACACTGCACAAGGGTCAACTGCGCAGTGCAATCAGTGACATCAGCAGCAGGGCCCGACAGCAGAGCCCGACAGCAGAGCTGATTTACCCCTGCCACATCATAATAGACCCATCCCCTTACCGGCACCTGACCTGACTAGCTGATCAGACCAAATGCGGGAGAATATCCCCTCAGGGCTGCGTCATCGTTTATTCATTCACAATTTCGCTCCATTTATTTCTGTCACGCACAGCCACTCTTCCTTGCTCAACAGACATCCCTTTCATATCCAGCGCTCTCTTCACACTGTCCATCCATCCTATTCTTGGTCTCCCTCTCAGCTTTACACCTCTCACATCAGATCTAGTTATCTTTTTCACCAATCGCTCATTATCCATTCTCTCCATATGCCCAAACTATCACAACACCCTCTGCTCAACTCTACCAGCCATCTCCCAAACAACTCCAGTTCTCCTTCGCACTTCATCATTTTGCACTCGATCCATACGAGTCACTCCACACATACTCCTCAGACACCTCATCTCCATTACATTCAAACTTTTACTCTCTGCTACACCCATATTCCATGTTTCAGCCCCATATAATGCAGTCGGTACCACAACACCCTCATATAGCCTTCTCTTTACATCCATTCTAAGCGAACGACATCTAAACACTTTTTTCATTCCTCCCAGCACCATACCTACTTCATTCATTCTAACCTTCACTTCTGCAACTATTCTTCCATCCACAGCAACATGTGACCTAAATATTTAAAACACTTTACCTCCTCAAGCAACTCACCATTCAAAACTATATTCATCCCCCTACCATCTACCAACCTCGTACACTTCATCACTTTACTCTTATTCTCATTTACTTTCAATTTCCTCCTTTCACACACCCTTCCAAACTCCTCAGCCAACTGTCTCAGTCTCTCCTCTGAATCAGCCACCAGTGCAGTGTCATCTGCAAACAGCAGCTGCTTCAGATTCCACTCTCCACCATCAACATTCACCAGACTCAGACCTCCACCTAAAACTCTTGCATTCACCTCCCTTACAACACCATCCATATAAATATTAAACAACCAAGGCGACATCACACATCCCTGTCGCAGCCCCACTCTCACGGAAAACCAATCACTCCCAGCATTTCCCATTCTTACACATGCTCTGCTATTTACATAAAAACTTTTCACCCCTTTTAGTAACCTACTATCAAGTCCATAAAATCTTAAAACAGTCCACAAAGCCTCCCTATCAGTTCAATCATACGTTTTCTCTAAAGCCATGAATGCCTAAAACACATCCTTGCCTTTTGCTAAATACTTTTCACACACTTGTCTCACAGCGAACACCTGATCCACGTATCCCCTCCCTCTCCTAAAGCCACACTGCTCATCACCAGTCACTCCCTCTGTACCCTCTCTAACTCTCATAATTAACATTCTACCATACACCTTACCTACAACACTCAGCAGACTTATACCCCTAAAGCTGGTACATTCATACTTATCACCCTTGCCTTTATACAATGGGACCACACAAGCACTTGACCAGTCAATTGGCACCGTACCTGTCACAAAGCACACATTCAACAGTCCAACTAACCAGTCAACAATAGTCACTCCACCACCCTTCAGGCATTCCACAGCACACCCATCCATACCTGCAGCTTTCCCTGTTTTCATCTCCTTTACTGCCTTCTCCACTTCCTCCCTCGTGATCAAAGAATCATTCAACTCTCCCAACACATTTATTTCTTGCACCCTTCCATCTGCCACAATCTCAGCCACCCTTTACTCCTCAGCATTTAACAATCTTTCAAAATACTCTGCCCATCTCTTCCTTACTGCATCCATCTCAATTAACATCCTTCCATCCTCTGCTTTTACTCGCTCTTCCTTCCCAGACTCTCCCTTTCGCACCCTTTTAACCTCCTTCCAGAACATTTTCTTATTCTGTTGAAAATTCTCAGTCAGCCACCTACCCCGCCTCTCATCTGCTGCCATTTTAGCATCATGCACAGCCCCTCGCGCCCTATTCCTCTTTTCCTTATACCTCTCATATGACACCTCATCCTTCCTCTGCAGCCACACTTCATATGCACGTCTCTTCTCAGCCACAGCCGTACTTACTTCCTCGCATCACCATACACTTCCTTTTCTTACACCACCACCCATACGTCTCACACCACACACTTCTTCTGCATGCCCCACCACAGCACTCTTAAACAATTGCCATTCTTCCTCCACACTGCCATTTTCCTGATCTTTCACTGCGTTCCACTCATCTTTCAATTTCTCCTGATACTCTGTCATTTTCTCTCTTTTATCCAACTCACTCACTTTCAAAACCTCCCAGCCCCACACCTAACCCTCCTAGCTCTCACCCATCTCTTACCTACTTTTAACTTTCCCTCCACCAGGTAGTGGTCAGACATACCTCCACCCTCCCCTCTCAGAACTCTCACATCCAACAATCTTCCTATTACGTTCCTAGACACAACCACATAATCCGTCAATGCTTTATCCACAACCATTCCACCCTCCTGTCTCACCCATGTATACTTATAAATATCTTTCTTCTGGAACAGCGTATTTCCAATCACGATCACTCGCTCAACACACATCCCTATCATTCGTTCCCCATTTTCATTTCTTCCAGGCACACCATGCATACCAACTACACCTTCAACTGCTACATTTCCCACTCTAGCATTCAGATCTCCCATCATTACCACATTCACATTCGCTCCAAAACTCTGCAGACACTCATCAACATCATTCCAGAAAGACTCCCTCTCTTCTTCACCCCTTTCACTACCAGGCCCATATGCACTCACAAACACCCACAACTCACGTTCAAATTTTGCTTTCACCCACATCAGTTTCGATGACACCTCCTTCCATTCAGTCACACACTGCTGTACATCCGGACTCACTAACAAGGCTACACCTTCTCTTGCCCTTCCTGTATCAACACCTGACAATCTTCCATTCACACTTCCAAACATAGACTCACCCTTCCCTTTCATCTTCATTTCACTCAAAGCTAACACATCCAACTTTCTTCTCACAAACATTCTCCCAATCTCCTTTTTTAGCCTCAATCTTACTACATCCACGCACATTCATAGGCCCAATCTTCAGGGTACGGTGATAACTCAATCCCCCATCCCTTCTCTGGCCTGTTTCTTTTTAGGAACTAAAAAACAAAGGAGGGGGTCCCTAGTCCCCTCCCCCTCCCCCTTTTAGTCGCCTTTTACGACATGCAGGGAATACGGTGGCAGTATCCTTCCTAACACAACTTGGCCACAGAGTAGTAGTACCACCCCAAAGTGCGGCCAGATTGTGTCCCCCCCGCCACAGGGGGGATAAATTCTTTCTTTTTTTTTTTCCCAAGACAGACATACAAGTAGGCACATCACATCGAACAAAATATAACAACCATTGTCAGTTTGCACATGTATGTGTCATAAGTAATGTAAGACAACCTAACCTGACAGAAGAACTCTCTTGAAAGATAATAGTGTAAAGGAGGACGAGACTGTGAAAATGAATGTTCCAAAGTGTTTGTATTGGGGAAGGTGTGTGAGACAAGACAAAGTGTTGGAAGTAAGAGTGTGTGCAAGGGCGTGTAAGTGTGATGAGCAAGCTGGTGTGTGAAGGAAGGTTTGGGTTTGTCTATCTATAGCCAAATGCTTTAGTCTCAGGATGGCCATTTGTCTTTGAGTTCGTGGTTTTACGGGAAAGGGCACTAATCCTCCACCAACCCACTTGTTGACACACAGGGGACTCGTATGGGTTGGTTATGTGGTTATCACCCAGTGTTGTATATGGTTTTTGGGCTTACAGGAAACCATTAGACTTGTCACTCAGTGCAAAGCCACATGAAAAGGAAAGAAGAGTTATAAAAAGTGACAAGAAAGATGGAAGAAATAGGAAGAGAGGAGCTGAGACACAAAAAAAGAATGATATAAGTGAAGGAAAAAGTAGGCAGCACTACATCAAGTGAGTGGAGAGGAAAAATATTATATGAGGAAAGAGAGCTTGTGGAGGAAGATTGAGGGAGAGGTTAATGGACAGTGAGATGGAAGCATGTTTTGTAGTAGTTAAATGTGTGTGAGGAAAGAAACATATATGGGAAGCACATATGGTGTAAGGGAGGAGGCAAGTTGGAGGAGGAAAGTGTGTGTAAAATGTGGAAAGAGAGAGAGAGAGAGAAAGATGAATGTAGGTAGATAAATGGGTATAAATGACACGGTGTGTGCATCTAACAGAAGACGTGTAAGAGACAAGAGAAGGGATGGGAAGTGTGTTTCAGAGTGTTTGAAAAGGAGTTTCTTTAACTTGGACATTAATTTTTTTTGTCATTTAATTTTTCATATTAACATTGTGCATCAGTAATAAATGTTCAAAAATATTTTCTTTGCAAAAGCATCCATTCATTGAATTTTATAAATGCACAGTCTTTGTTTAAATTATATATATTATGAATACACCAACTGTATTTTGTATGGATGTCTTATCATACACATAGTTTATACATCAAATACTTAGCCTGTATGAAGAGGGAATCACGATCACTGCGATCTGATCATAATAACGGTGTTTTTCAGTCCATTCATATCCCTGAAACTGTGATGTAAGTGAACACATTTCTGCCACATCAACCACTGTACCACTTATCAGTGCTGGTAACTATACCTCATTAGGAACTCTTGGAAGGCCAGGTAACTGTAGATATTTAGCTTGTCAGTTCTTGCTCCCTCCTCAGGTGTACATCTGAGGATGACAGGAGCTTCACTCACATGGGCCAGTAATGGTGCTGCCTTCAGCATTTGCTGTTCTGTTTTCCGAGTTTATGTGACAGTTGAAGTCACAAAAAATTACAAATGTTTCACCACAAACTACACTGTTCATACATCTGTACATATAGTATCGTCATCCTTGTTAGCAAGCTGATGTGGAGGCTTGTTTACAAGAACCATCTTAAACGTGGTGTTGGTTAGGTGAAGGTCGACACCTGACAGTTAATGGTCTGACCCAAGTTTACAGCCAACAGGATTTACGTTGTCACTGACAAATTAAAATCCCACCCCCATCTTGTGTAGTATGGTCATTATGAAACATTTCATAACTGGAGATCCCAAACTCTCTAGTATAATATTTACTATCACTGTAAATTCATGACTTTGTAATGGATATAACATTGAAGTATTCTGTAGCTATGAATGTCATGAGTTTGGGAAATTTGTTTCTGTAGAGGCACTAAAATATCACAGCACTACATACTAGTTAGAGACACTAATATGCTGTTAATATGTAATATAGAGGCATGAGGAAAATTGCGCCTAAATTTGAGAGAGCTGGAAGAAAAAGCAGTGGAAATTCTAGCTAGGGAGTGTTTCAAAAAACACAATATGACGTCATGGAAAGTCACACAACACACCTGATGGAAGATCACCACAGACTCATTCACGTGCCCACACACAACCCAACCAATAGTATATGGGGGAAATTAGAGAGACTGGTCAAAAGGAGTTAGGACATGATAAGAGACAGAATAGGCACAGTGGAAAAGGCAGGAGTACAGGGGCATGGCGTTAGCCAACATAAACTGCCCGGACCACTGCTCTTGTCAAGATACCTACCTTTTGAGAGTGAACTGCAATCAAAACCTCATAATCATCTTTATCTTTTTCCTGCCATCCACGACAATACCAACTTGAAAATTCTCTCCTATTACAACCCTGTAATCTAATACATTTTGGAAATGGCTACAACAACGAGATATTGGTGGCAGCAATGGGATATCTCGTCGCTGTAGCCGAGGTGTTTCCAAAATGTTAGATTATAGGGTTATAATAAGGAGAGAATTTTCATGTTGGTGTTGTTGTGGATGGCAGGAGAAGATAAAGATGATTCTGGGGCTTTGATTGCAGTGTATTCTCAAAAGGGAGCTATCTTGACAAGAGCAGTGGTGTGGGCAGTTTATGCTGGCTGATGCTGTACCCCTGTGCTTCTGCCTTTTCCACTGCACCTATTTTGTCTCCTATCACGTCCAAACCCTTTCTGACCAGTCTCTCTCTCTCTCTCTCTCTCTCTCTCTCTCTCTCTCTCTCAGTGCATGCACACACACACACACACACACACACACACACACACACACACACACACACACACACACACACACACACACACACACACACACAGACTGAGAGTGAATAATTGAAAAGGAAGAGAATTTTACAGTATGCAATAGTGCATAACAGGGAAAGAATCATGAGCCTCTCTCCCCCCCCCCTTTTATATATATATAGTGCATAACAGGGAAAGAATCATGAGCCTCTCTCCCTCCCCCTTTTATATATATATATATAAAGGATAGGATGAAGGATCAAGTTAACAAAGAAAAAAAGCACCGTGCTGTTAACACCATACCAAGTAAAAGTGGCTAGATAGTTATCTATATATGTTTATGCCCCTGGAATCCTGGCTTGACCTCACAGGCCCAGCCATCTGTACATATTTTTGTGGTAATTTATACACTTTGGTCACTTCACATACACCTTCCAGTCAGAGTCAGTCTTTCGACCTTTAAGTTAAAGGGGGTGCCTAGATCTTGTTATGTGCTGCACCATATAAAATTCATCCAGCCAGTTTGATTCCCTGTCAGTTCCCTAGCCTCATCAGTTTTATTACAGTACCTTGCGTCTGACGGATTTATATACCCTATCCATCCACCTTCCTCTTAGGCTACTATGTCTCTTTATGGTGACAGAAAAGTGTGTTTT
Organism: Coenobita brevimanus; assembly: GCF_032717465.1. Lineage (NCBI taxonomy): Eukaryota > Metazoa > Arthropoda > Malacostraca > Decapoda > Coenobitidae > Coenobita > Coenobita brevimanus. The sequence goes on along the minus strand of NC_137010.1, from coordinate 21,564,976 downwards.
TCTCTGACAAGTGTTCATTCTGCAGGTGTGTTGTGAGGAGACCTTGGTGTAGCCATCATGTTTACCTCCAAGGATGGCGTGGAGATTGCTGACACGCCCAGTAAGTTATTATATTTAGTACTTTAAACCCTTTTACTGCATTGATGGTTTGTTTTGATCCTGATGCTGTCAGGTCATTGTGTACAGTCTCCTGGAATGGCATGGAGATTGCTAGTGCAGTCAGTAAATTTTTATAATTAGGGTATTTATTATATTCTTGTTGCTGTTAGACTTTTTTTTTTTCCATTTCAGGAGAGAGCCCCATATAATGAAAGGGTTACAAGCAGTCTCCATTAGCCAATTTACTATGGGAGTGTCCCTAACACTAAAGAAAATTGTTGGCATAGCAGAAGATAATATAATGAAACATATCATAGTTGAGGAATGGGGTAGAGTTAGACTGTGTAGGAGATTATATAGACCAGATATTTGCATTGAGGACTTGAGAAATACATACGAGGTGTGTCAGAAAAGTTCCAGGACTGATGTCACAAAAGATATATTTCAAATCCAAACTACAAAGTACGAGTTGTCCTCTTCGAAGTAATCCCCCTGGAGTCTGACGCACTTTCCCATCCTTCTCTGCTACCCGTCCATGCACTCCTGGAAGGATTCTTCCGGGATCCTCTGCAGCTCTGTCGTCACCGCCATCTTGATGTCTTCCACGTCTTCAAAACGGGTCCCCTTGATGACCCCCTTGAGCTTGGGGAAGAGGAAAAAATCACATGGAGCCAGGTCGGGTGAGTAGGGAGGTTGTCCCACCACGGCAATGTTCCTTTCGGCCAGGAACTGTCGGATGCTCAGGGCACTGTGAGCAGGCGCGTTGTCATGTTGAAGCAGCCACAAGTTGTCCTGCCACAACTCTCGCCTCTTCTCGCGCACTGAACGAAGCAAACGCCGCAGGATCTCTTTGTAGGCGTGCTGATTAATTGTCTGGCCCTGTGGCAAGAACTCGGTGTGGACGATGCCCCTCACATCGAAGAATGCGATCAACATGACTTTGACTTTGGACTTCGGTTGTCTTGCTTTCTTCGGCCTTGGCGACATTGGACTCTTCCACTGAAGGCTCTGGTCTCCGGGTCATACTCGAAGATCCATGACTCATCACCGGTTATGATTCTCCATAGCACGTCTGGTTCGGTTTCAAGACGCTCGAGGATGTCCTGACACACCTGCATGCACCGATCCTTCTGGTCATCATTCAGCAGCTTCGGCACCATCTTTGCACAGACTTTCCGCATACCCAAATCTTCAGTGATAATCTTCCAGACGCTGTCCCGGTTCATGCCCAGCTCATTTGCGATCAGTCGAACAGTCAACCGACAATCGCCACGCACAATCTGCTTGACATGCTCAACGTTGGCCGCAATCCTGCTCCTTGAAGGCCTTCCGCTCTTGGGGTCGTCTTCCACGTCCTCATGTCCCTCTTTGAACCTCTTGTACCACTCAAAAACACGTGAGTGTGACATCGCCTCATCTCCGTACACTTCCTGCAGCATTCCCAGTGCTTCAGACGGAGTTTTCCCCAACCGGACCAGAAACTTCAGGTTGGATCGTTGCTCTGTGCTCATCGCTTGACATCCTGATACAGAGGATATGTATACAAAAGCATGTGAAAAAAAGATCAATGGCTGCAGAGAGCTGAGATCATAGTCATATACTCCCTGGTTATTACGTCACATGGTGACGCAACCCGCTAATCCCTCTCCCACCCATAGCTCACACAGCACTCTCAGTCCTGGAACTTTTCTGACACACCTCGTATGCTTTAGTAGGTATCGAAGCACACTTGGCATGATACAGTGTGACATCATAAGCAATGAATGATTAATGCAGTATGCCTGATGATTCCATCCCGCACTTCTGTACCTGTTTTCTGGAGGATGCATTTGTTTATAGTGCTTGCGTATGACCAGCCATACAGATTTTTGAATGATAATACTGTACATTAATTTCCTTGGAACATCACGAACTGTGTTGATTATTTATGATGTCCTTCCTTCTTGTGTAATACTTTGTGGAGTAAGTGTACAGTGCAAGTCATAAGTGTCTGTTTGTTTCATTTATGAACTTGAAGACAGCATATTAGAGGATGGATTAGGAGGAATTACTGAGTTTCAGGCATATATAACGGAGTGCAGTAGCACTTCATAAGCAAGAATGGCCAGGTTCAAACTAGCGTCTCATACTATAGAGTATAGGAGCTTAGTTCTAAGCTTATGAACTGAAAGACCTTCTCTGTTCAAGAGCAAAACTATTCGCAGAGTCTTCCTAACCTTCGTGGGAGTCACAAAATGAAACTGCAAAAATATAAATTTTGTTCTTTCTTTCTTTCTTCATCATCAGTCATAACTCCTGAACAAAAAGACGTATGCAAGCGTGCTATACACCAAAACGCTGCTTGTCAAGTGTAGATTTTTTTTTTTTTTTTTTTTTTTTTTTTTTAAGCGTTAAGGCTATGGTTCGCGAGTCATGGCCTGAAAACCGCATTGCTGTCACCCACAAGTACTCCAATTTTGACAATACTGGTTAGCTACAGGTTGCCTACAGCTAAAGAACATACCAAAACACTTCTGTTCATTAGAAGGCACCCTCGTTTTAGTCTTTCAGTATGCTATGCATGTACAATCCAAATCTAACACTTATTTTATGTATAATTATTTTGTACTTCCACAAAAAGATCATTAACCAGAAAATAAAAATTTTCTGCTAAAATGGTTGTTAAGAAGTAGGAATGGCAAAAGCGCACAGATAAGAGATGAAGAAAACACAGAAACAAGAGAGCATTCAGGATGGAAGGAGATATGGAGACCTATACCATTATTACATTCCACCAGCTACAGTACATGTCTATGGCTAAAGTGTGGAGGCCGTGGCTGAATCGGTAGAGAGGCGGCCTGCAGTCCTAATGGACCCAGGTTCAGATCCCGGCTGGGGCAGGGAACAGTTTTAGGATTTGAATTTCATAAAAAGCAGACTTTCCTGATCTAATAGATAACCAGCCAACATGTCGTAAAAATACCCCCACTAATGCCAGTACACCAGTCCTGTATGAGACAGCCCTCATGTATTCAGTATGGATGGTGGGTGTTAGTGCCAAAGTGGTGACATGTGGAGGTGTAGGAGTACCACTGGGCCTTGAGATAGGCTACTGCTCCCGAGATATAGGTCCTGAAGCCTTTGCCCAGGGTCGGACATATATGAAAAGAAAGAAAGAAAGAAAAAAAAAAATCAGCATAGCAAATGGCTTCCTGGTGAACAGGAAACCATTTGGCTTGTCACTTAGTGTAGAGTCACCCACAGGCAGAAGGAAGAGGAAAGAATGAAGGAAAGAAAGACAGCAGAGGAAGTGTAAAGTCACTCGTAGGTAGAAGGATGAGGAAGGAAGGAAGGAAAGAAAGCCAGATGAAGATGGAAGGATAGATGGATGGAGGAGTGGAAAGGGCAGACATCCGAGAACAGAACTACATCGAGTGAGTGGATGGTGAGTGCCCCACCTACAGGTATATATATATATATATATATATATATATATATATATATATATATATATATACACATCATTTCGTTTTTTGTTTCATTTTTAAAGGCTCCAACATGCTTGCATGCGTTGGCCTTGGTCACCTAATGGCGGCTCTCCATGCTGCACAATCCATTGCAGTCTCCCTGTTCAGTCTCTTAACCCTGAGGTCACACTTAATGACCTCGTCCCATGTCTTTCTCGGTCTACCCCTCACAACCCCACCCCCAATATTAACACTTCTCACTTTCCTCACCCAATTATCCTCCCCCATCCTCCCCACATGTCCAAACCATCTCAATCTACCTCTCCTCATCACAACACCAATACACTCCAGTCCCATCCTACCTCTCAACTCTTCCATCGTAAACCCATCCCTCATCACAACACCAATACACTCCAGTCCCATCCTACCTCTCAACTCTTCCATCGTAAACCCATCCCTCCCAGACCTTACACACACGGTCGCACTACATATCCACCTGATAATTGTCATTTCTGTACGTCTGAACCGGTGAATATCCTCCTCCTTTACTGCCCAGGTCTCACTACCATACAGCATTACACTCCTAACGCATTCTGCATACAAAGACCCCTTAGCATGTAGGGAGAGCCCTCTCAATGTCAGAAGAGACAAGAGCTCCCTGAACTTCTTCCAACCACTTCTTTCCCTCGCCACAGAGCTAGCACCAGCCCCACCTCCAGCACACAACATGTCTCCCAAATAACAAAACTCTTCCACACACTCAAGAGATTCACCAGCAAGTTCAGTCCTTTCATGCCTGACAATCTCCACCTGCTCTCCCTGACACACTGTACACATAAAATCAGCATTATCTTGCAGTCTACCTCTGATACCACTACATCTCTTGTGCACCCATTTATCACAAACACTGCACAAGATGGAATTACTTCCCATGCCCTGAGAGGTTAGGCTCTAAGAAATTTTCCCCATAAGTTATGTTATTTGTAATTTGCAGAATTTTTAAGTCATGTTAGGTATTAAGCCTGAACTAACTGAGAATTACCTGAGTCAACTGTACTTGTAATTTTCTTATCGGCCTTCTTCAGAAATTGTCCTTTGTAGTGTGTACGCCTTTTGTGCATGCTGTAGCTGAAGACTGTCAGCACACAGTTCTAGTCCCCTTCCTTTAACTTCAAATCTTTGGTCACCATATTCTTCACTCTCTGTTGTCTGTGTTTTATCACCCATGTTACTGATTTCATCTCTGTGGTCTCAGCTTTTGATTCCTTGTCTGACTCTTCTGTTAATTCAATAGTTTCCAGATGTTCGTCAGTATCATTCTGCCTTCTTCCTAAGTAAACAAGTTTACTAATTAGCTATAATCACTCGAGCACATAATTTAGCTCCCATTGGCAGAAATCCATTATTTAAACCTGATTCCATTATTACCCCACTAGGTATGCTGATGTTACCCCAACTTGGAACAAGACAAATGATAAGTCTGTGTATTACTGAAATTGAGTTTTATAGGGAAGGTGTACTGTATAGAGGAATGATAATGGATAAGTAAGAGAGATATCAGAAGTCCATGTGACTGATGGACAGGGTGGCTTTAGGAGTGGCAGAGGATGTGTAAATCAAATATATACTTGCAATGAGACAGATAGTGGAGAAGGCATGTGAAAAGGACTATAAGGTGTTTATGGCATTTATGGATCTGGAAAAAGCATACAACAAAGTAGACAGAGAAGGATTGGGAAGGTTTTGTGCATGTACGGTGTAGATGGTAAGCTGCTAGGTGCTGTCAAGAGTTTCTGTGATGATAGTGAAGCATGTGTATAGGTAAATGGGCATCTAAGTGAATGGTTCACGATCAGTGTGGTCATGAGACAAGGTTGTGTGATGTCCCCATGGTTGTTCAGTATATATATGGATGAGGTGATGAGAATGACACGAGTAATGGAGAGAGGGATGGCGTTGGTTATGAATGTGATGGATGGAATATCTCAAATTTGTTGTATGCTGATGATGCAGTGCAACTTGCAAATACCAAACAAGAACTTGGTAAACTAGTGCAGAGTTATGCTGATGTCTGTGAGCGTCATGCCTTGAGAGTAAATGTAGAAAAGAGTAAAGTGATGCTAATCGAGAGAGAAGGTGACTCCCAGTGTGATGTTACAGTGAATGGAGAGAGACTGGAATTGAAAGAGTTCAAATACCAGGGTACAGTGATAGAAAAGAGAGGAAAATTTGCAAAAGAAGTGGAGAGTAGAGTGACACAAGGAAGGAAAGTAGCTGGTGCTTTGAAGGTCTTGACGAAAAACAGAGGCATGAGTGTTGCAGCTGTGCAAGGCTTGCATGAAGGAGTGTTAGTGCCAGCTTTAACATATGGATGTGAGACAGGTGTGGCATGAAAATGAAAAGTCAAGATTAACCCTCCCAGGCACAGTCATGCGATTCGCGTGACGTGGTGTGCATTGTGAAAAAGCACAGTCACTCGAATCGCGTGGTTTAAGCACAAAAATATTCGTCAGAAATAAAGTTATCGGCCGATTTGCGTGATTTTTTGATGCGTGATAGCGCCACCAGTACTCCCTGGAGGCAAGTCATTGGCAACGCTGCGTTGCTTTATTTACCTCAGCCCGCTCCCTCCAACCTCAATGTTTGTCGAGCAGTCAGGCGGTGGTGTTTGACAGCTCGTGGTTCCCTTTAAATCGTCCATAATTCTCCCCCTCTCACCCGAGGCAAAGGCCCTATTGACTCAGTGAGATAATACATTGTATGTGAACATATACTGACGTGATATTGTCGATGGAACATACATATATGTATTGAAAAGCAATTCTGGCCGTTAGCAATCGTTGGGCCTTGGAGCCAGACGCATGGTCAGTGTAGCGGGGTTTCGCCACTCCACCCCCCTGTAGGCCGTATGGCGTGAGTGGAAATACGTATATAAATGAAGCCAAGGCATAAATATATATTGTGTGAAAGATACTGTGGATGGCTTGGTGAAATTATGGAGCCAGCAAGCGTTACGTATGGCATGAAACAGAGTGTTGTGAAGGGACAAACCTGAAGTTGGGAGGGGAGAATTACCAGTGTTTTAGGGCTGGAATTATTGTGATTCTGATAGTGTAAATGCGTATGGAATTGTATGAAATATACGTCAAACAAGCTGCGAGTTTCCGTGAACGAGTGTGGTGTGTGCCAAAAATAGCGTTGCCTCATACTCTCAGGGAGAAGCTGACTCACACACACACACTAACACACACACTCACACACACACACTAACATACTTACACACTCACACACACACACTAACATACTTACACACTCACACACACTAACACACACACTCACACACACACTAACACTCACACACACACACACACACACACACATACACTAACATACACACTCACACACACACACACACACACACACACACACACACACACACACACACACACACACACACACACACTACATAACTCCTCATCTTCAAATCCCTGGTCTAACTGGATCAACACCCCTGGAGGAAGTGAGTTCTGCAAATTTTGTTGATATATATAATAATCTATTACCATTACCTCTCCAACTTTCAGAAAAATAACCATTTTCTCCTACAGATTACACATATGAAAGAAAGTAAATCTCCACAGCAGTAACTATAGAAGAGTTATGTTTATGTGTATTAGGTTATAACAATAGGAAAACATCCATGGAAGATGTAACAGTCTGTACAGATAGGGGGAAAAAAAGTTGATAGCATAGTCTTCAGGCAGGTGTGCAAGGAAAAAACAGTGTTTGTAAAGCGAATAAAGCGCCTCGGACCCGGACGGACCATACGTTGACGACTAAGGAACGGACACAGGACATTCTTAGGATGGGAACGTGGAATGTGAGAGGAGTGAATGATAAAGTGAAAGAGAGAGAGATTGTTCAGGTGCTTGAGGATGCAAAAGTGGATATATGTGGATTGACTGAAACTAAATGGGAAGGTGAAAGGGTGAGAGAATGGGAATATGGTTTAGGTGTATGTGCGGGAGTCAGTGAAAATGAGAGGGCAAGAGAGGGAGTATGTCTGATGATAAGCAAGAAGTGGAAGGAGAATATAAGAGAGTATGGAACAGTGGGTGCAAGGATTGTATGGGTGAGGATGAAAGTAGGTATACAAGCGTGGGCGATTGTATGTGTGTATGCCCCGACAGAGGATCGAGTGGCAAGAGTGAAAGATGAGTTTTAGGCGAGTGTAGAAGCTTGTATGGACAAGTTTGAGAGGAGCGAGAGAGTGCTGTTGATTGGAGACATGAATGGCAAAGTTGGGAATGTACGAGTGGATGGAGTGGTTGGTCAGTGGGGTGTGCCAGCTGACATAGATGGGAATGGAAGTGCTTTGGTGGACATCTGTGCTTGTAAGGGGTTGGCAATAACCAACACCTACTTTCGGCATAAGATGATCCACCGGTATACATGGAGAGTAATGAGGAGGATGGATGGTGAACTTGTTGAACGAAAGGCAATGATAGACTACGTGTGTATGGATGAGCGAATGAGAAGACAGGTGTTGGATGCAAGAGTGTGGAGAGGGTGGGGGAATGGAGTCTCGGACCATCACTTAGTGATGGCCAAGGTAGAGCTGCAAAGAAAGTGGTTGAGGAGACGAAGGGGAAGACAGGAGGAAGCAACTCCTGTGAGAAGAGTGGAGAAATTGCAAGATAGTGAGAAAATGACTGCGTATAAGAGCATAGTGGAAGAAAGATTGGGAAGGTATGAGCTAGAGCAGATGGAAGGGGTGGAAGACGTATGTAAGATATTCATGGAAGAGATAGGCACAGCGTGTGAGGAGGTTTGTGGAGTGAGGAGGAGATGCAAGGGTGTGCAAGGGACAGCATGGTGGAATGATGAGGTGAAACGAGCTGTGGAACAAAAGAAGAAGGCATATAGTGAATGGTTAGCGAGTAGAGGTAGGGGAGAAAATGAGAGAGAGAGAAGAGAGAGGTATATGTGAGCAGAAGAAGGGAGGTTAAGAGACTGGTGAAGGAGAGTAAAAGAAAGTGGATGAAGAGTTTGGGAGGAATCTGAGTGTGAAATGGAGGGAGAGTAAGAAATTGTTTTGGAAGGAGGTAAAGAAAGTAAGGCAGTGTGAAAGGGGAAATAGTAGGGGAGTGAAAGATAGGAATAATAGATTATTGGTGGAGAAGAGAGAGAAACTGAGGAGATGGCAGGAGCACTTTGAGGATTTGTTGAATGTGGAGAGTGAGAGCAGTGCGAGTATAAGTGGTTGGGGAATGGCTGGGAGAAGAAGAGATGAGAGGAGGGAGGAAGAGATCAGTAGGGCGGAAGTAGTGGAAGCGATGTAGAATATTAAGTTGGGAAAGGCCCCAGGAATTGATGGAGTGTGTGGTGAAATACTTAGGTATGGGGGTGAGATTGTTGTGGAGTGGATATGGAAGTTGTGTAGATTGGCTTGGGAAGAGGGAAGGGTTCCAGAGGACTGGAAATCAGGTATAATTGTTCCTCTGTACAAAGGAAAAAGGGAGAGAGAAGTATGTGGTAACCATAGGGGTATTTGCCTACTTAGTGTGACTGGTAAAATATATGGTAGAATACTCATTGATATGGTTAGGCATATGACAGAGGGGCTAGTTGGAGAAGAACAAGGGGGATTTAGAAAGGGAAAAGGGTGTGTAGATCAGATATTTGTTCTAAGATGTTTAGTGGAGAAGTATCTAGAGAAGGGAAGGAAAGTGTATGCTGCCTTCATGGACTTGGAGAAAGCGTATGACAGAATAGATAGGCAAGGTATGTGGAAGGTATTAAGAATATATGGAGTGGAGGGGAAATTGTTGAGTGCTGTGAAGAGTATGTACGAGGGAGCTAGGGCTACGGTGCGAGTGGATGGTGAGCTGAGTGAGTTCTTTGATCTCAGTGTGGGACTGAAACAGGGTTGTGTGATGTCTCCATGGCTGTTTAATATATACATGGATGGGGTTGTAAAGGAGGTGCAGGGTAGGGCAGTGGATGTGGGGGTGGCTCTAATGAATGAGGGTGAGATTTGGAAGCTTCCGGTGTTGCTGTTTGCTGATGATACAGTACTGTTGTGTGAAGATGAATGGGAGTTGCAAGGTTTGGTGAATGAATTTGGGACAGTGTGTAGGAGGAGGAATCTGAAAGTTAATGTAAACAAAAGTAAAGTTATGGTGTTTGAGAGGAATGAAGTCACAGAGTGTGCAGTGAGGTTGGATGGTGAGGATATGGAGAATGTGAGTGCATTCAAGTACTTGGGTAGTGTGACGAGTAAGGATGGAACTTTGGGGGATGAAGTGCGTGAAAGGGTACAGCAGGGAAAGAAGGTTGTTGGTACACTGAAAGCAGTGATGAGAAATAGGGAGGTGAGTATGGAAGTTAAGAAGTCACTGCATGATAGTATTGTGATCCCTACCCTGACGTATGGAAGCGAGGCATGGACCTTGCAAGAGGGGAACAAGTCAAGAGTGAGAGCAGTGGAAATGAGTTACTTGAGAGGAGCATGTGGAGTGACGTGGAGGGACAGGTTGACGAATGAAGAAGTGAAGGAACGCTGTGGGGTGGATGTGGATGTGGTTGAGAAGATTAGGAGAAATACACTGAGGTGGTTTGGACATGTGAAGAGAATGGAGAATGAAAGACTGACTAAGAGGGTGTATGTAGGTGAGGTGGAGGGAGGGAGAAGGAGAGGTAGACCGAGGATGAGGTGGAGGGATGGAGTTGAGAGGTATATGAGGGAGGGGGGGGTGAGTTGGGGGGAGGGTAGTCAAATGGTGGGTGACAGAGCGACTTGGAGGCGTTTTGTCTGCGGCCACCGTTTGCGGGATTAGGGCGTCGGGCTATAGATAGATAGATAGATAGTAAAAGTTGGTAGCGATCGGAAGAGTAACCTCACTATGTCGGCCAATTACTCGAAAACTATTAGACATCGATTTCCTGTTACAACCATCATCAATACCACTAAATTTTATGTAAGATCAATACCAGAATGTAAGCCTTTGGTAGCGTTTTGGGGGGTAAAAGGCGAGAGAAATGTTTTTGTTCCTAGCGGTTGTTGTGTGACAAGCGCTCGGAGTAATAATATCATTTTGTCGGCCAGTTACTTGAAAACTATTAGACATCAATTTTCTGTTACAACCATCATTAATACCACTAAATTCTACGTATGATCAATACCAGAATGTAAGCCTTTGGTAGCGTTTTGGGGGGTAAAAGGCGAGGGAAATGTTTTTTTTCCTCGCGTTTGTTATCAGTGACAAGCGCTCGGAGTAATAACCTCACTTTGTCGGCCAATTACTCGAAAACTATTAGACCGATTTTCTGTAACAACCATGATCTATACCACTAAATTCTACGTATGATTAATACCAAAATGTAAGCATTATGTTACGTTTTGTGCGAGAAAAGGCGGTGGAAATGAGTGTCTCTTCGCAGCTGTTACCATTGATTAACGCTCATAGTAATACTCTCACTTTGTCGGCCAATTACTCGAAAACTATTGGACGTATCGATTTCACGTTTGAACCATGATAAAGAGCAGTAAATTCTACGTATGTACAATACATAACTATGTAATATTTGTGATAAGAATTCGTTGTTACGTAGGCGGGAACATTGCGTACGCCGTGCGCGCATCACGAAAGTCAATCACGGATGGAGTGCCTAGTACTTTCTTTCGATTTACTCGAGAACTATGATGTGTATGGGGTTCTTCTTGGAGATGGGGAAAGCTGGTGAATTTGGGCATATTACTATGTAATAAAAACATAAGGTGTCTGGGAAAATTTAGCTTTCAGAGGTCCGTGAATTTTTTCCGAAAATGGCTTTCAGTTTTTGGCCATTTTCTTGAAAAGTATACATCGTATCACAACCGGATTTGTTTTGTTAGAAAGCTGATGAAATTCTCTATAAAAACTTATAGATCATTTTCCTGTTTGATGGAAAACATTCAAACGGCGATGTTGGGAAGTGAAAACGGTTCACTCTACCATGCTTCCAGGGCTAATAACTTTTTTTTTTGGTGTTTTCCTGTGTTTTGGTCCTATTTATCAGATAGAACAAACATCGCTGCCTACCTTGAGAAAGGTTTGATGGGAGTAAATGGATTTTTGGGTGGCGAAAATAAGGCAAGAATATGTTTCATTCGCCCAAATTTGCCACGCACGCGCTCCCATGCCGGGCGGCTTCGTCAAATAAAATCGTGAGCCAGAAAACTTACTGAAACTTATCGTGCACGAGAGGGTTAAGAGCAGTGGAGATGGGACTGCTGAGGAATATACAGTATGTAGAGCACGGAGTAGATAGGATACGAAATAATGCGATTCGAGAAAGATGTGGAGCGAGGAAGTCTTTGGACACCAGAATCGAAGTGAGTGTATGGAGATTGTATGGTCATGTGGAGAGAATGGATAACAATAGTGTGGTGAAAAGGTATATCTGAGTGAATTTGAAGGAGGGAGGAGGTGAGGTAGGCCAAAAAGAAGGTGGAGGGATGTGGTGGATGAATGTGTGGGGGAGAGGTATGGAAGTTGGTGAGAGTAGGGGACTGACAAGAGATTGTGCCGGCTCAATTAATGATGTGAGAAGAACTGCATGATAAGGGATTTGGCACCCCTTTTTAGTGTGACAGCATTTGGATTGACTATCGAATACGTTTATATGAAGCTACAGAACGTGGTGAAAGTTTTTGGCGGATCAGATAGAGCCAGGATTCCGAGGGCTTGAGTGATGAGTGAATGGAAGCAAGGCCCATTGGAAATGGCAAACTTGGGCTGTCTGGACGTTGCTGCTTCTCATGCTGCACAAAGGTGGGAAAGGAGGTGCGGATGATGATGATGATGGTGATAATGATTACCAGATGTCAGCTAACTGTGTATGGGCAAAAGGTGCCTTATAGAATCCATAGTATGCAGAAGGTATGCAGGTTTGATCCAGGTGGGCTGTTTGTGTGCCACACAAAATCATTTCCCAGTACAATTTTCTGTCTTTGGAATGTCTCTTATATTTCTTTCATCAATCAACAGTCTGCAACATAATGAACTAATAATTGGTTTCAAGCTTAGCTGCTCATTATAAGGAATACTTGTCATTATTTGGAAAAAAACATGTAGAAGGTATTCCTTTGTTTTTGCTGAATTAAAAAAAATCAAGTTGCCAATATTACCCCACCAGTATGATAATACCCCATTGTATGGTACTTAACTAACAGGAATATACTGTTTAGATCACAGTTGTTAATAGTAGAAAGTTAAAATACTTCATCCATTGATCATTCACTGTTTTATTTCCTCATCAGTATTGTAGAGTGCTTGAGACTTGGCTGTTTTGTCCTGTTATGGTTATGTGAGGGGACCTATTGGTCTCTCCCCGGAGTTGCGTTATGTGAGCAGTGAACCTCAACCATCTCTTGGATGACTGCCCTATCAGACACATCTGTTTGAAAAGCTTGAACTTGCTAATTTAGATGTATGGTTACCACCCAGCATGTCTTTGGGTTACAGGGTATGTTTTGATTTGTCACTCAGTGTGTAGTCACCAGCATGTAACATTTTTTCAAGTGAGTAGGTAGTGGGTGCACCCCTGTACCAAAAAATCCCATATCCCTAAACCAAGTAACATATTGTGGGTACAGTCATGCCCAGGGAAGCAAGGGGTTATGTCATAGGAAACAGATTGCATACTAAGAAACACACGCTGAAGTCAATTTAACATGGGTTCAGTGGGGATAGGGAGGTGGTTAAAGGCCATGTAACCTAAAATCTCAAAAAACATTTCTGCTACCCACCTGAAGTACAGTGGACCCACACTGTAATAGACTAGTTAGGGGAAGGCCAAGTTCATTATGGACGATAGTTATATCCAAGGGTCCCCCCCGCCCCCATGAGATGGGATTTCAAGCACATGTTTGAAAATGAATGAGTACAATAGCATATTCTAGTACAGTATGTACTAAAAATGTAGACTATACTCATTTTATACTAACTAGGTTCATAATTTTGCATTTTGGAGCTTATTTTGTATTCTAGTACTGTACTAAAAATGTAAACTATATCCATTTTATACTAACTTGGTTCACAATTTTCCCCTTTTGGAGCTTATTTCACATAATTGTCATAGCACTTCTTCATGACTAGTACAGTATTACTATAGTCTGTTATTACAACTCAACAGTCACAATGGGGAAATGGCGATTTCAGGCCAGGTTGGAGTAAAAGGGGTAGGAAGCACATATTTTGTACACTGTGCCTGTATAGATGGCTGTACACTGCTTGCACTGCCACTCCTCTTAAAGGCTGTACACTGAGTTAATTGTCATTCATTGTCACTGTCAGCACAGATGGCTTCTGATGGCCCTGGTGTCACATCTGGTGTAGAGAGTCCTGAGGTGCTAGGGGTTGGGGCCTTGGCACCTGAAATGCTGAAGCATGCTTTGCTTTTTCAGAAGAGGAGGTGCTGAGAAATTCCTTACTAGAAGCTATTTTTTCACAATCACAGTGGGAAACATTTGGCGCACTGTGTCAAGAGACATGTGACATGCATGCAGTTATCTGAGCGCATCGAAAGACACAACAAGATTGATGCCAGTCACATGCAGTACAGTGTACACAGACTCCAGTCCTGTCCAGACCTACTGGAATTAACCCCAAAATAACCCAACACCTGTTCCCACCCACTGCTTTCCAACCTGGCCCAAGTGAGTGGGAGAAACTGCTGCCAGTCTTGGTAACCATGTTCTGAGTCACCCCGCATTTGGGGAGTGGTTCTGAAGAGGCAATTGATGCTCCCCATTTAATGGACATTGTATGTCGTAGTTGAAAAACTGTTCGGTGGGCCCAACGATGGTCGAAAAGGTCACGTGCTGTGCCCCATTTAATGAACATTGTTTGGTATAGCCAGTGGATTGTTCAGTGGGCTCCATGGCGTTCATTAAATCTGAAATCCGCTATATCAGGGTTTGTTATGGCAAGGGTTTGCTGTATGTCCATGGCCAGTTTGAGTTGTCACCAAGGGTCCCTCCCTTGAGACTGGAGGAGAGCAATTTATTTTCCAGGTCACAATTGTGAGTTGTTCACACACAAACTGAACTTTTTCAGTGTCTCAGTAACACAGAGAGTAGGCCAGCATGCTCTCCAATACAAGTTTCTCTAACTGTCAAGACCAAACTACATGCACAATACACACCACACTTCCTCTTCAAAATTTTAAAAAATGGCATCGAATAACGTAGCCTTGGAGTCCCCAGGGGGGAGGGACCATAAATGCCCCCACCTTCTGCACCTCTCCTGGTGACGACTCAAGATGCCTGGAACCACTGTCTGACTCTCTTCTTCTTCATTTCTGCAACATTCGCAGCCTTTCATTTAACTTTCGCTCTGTTGAGCACCACCTCTCCTTCTCTAAACCTCACCTTTTTTTCTAACTGAGACTTAGCTGTCTGAGGCATCTGACAGCAGACCCTTTTCTGTATCCTCCTACTTTCTCCCCACACACAGCTCTTCTCAGTAGGGTGGAGTCAAAGGCTTTTTGTCTCATTTTCTCTCTCCCTCTTACTGACTCCCTTCAACCTCTGTCTCTTCGCCGCACTGTTGCATCTTTATCCCTTTTCTATCGGTACTTCAATGGTCACTCTTCCTCTGAACTGTCTGCATGCATTCCTCCCCCTCTACGACAGGCACGTAGCACCCATCTAGCAGCAAACTCTCATCCCTTTTCTGTCCAACTCTCTAATGGAAGATTAACCGTTACTCTCAGTCCTTCATTTATGCAATAGGTCAACTCTGGAACTGTCTCCCTCTGTCTGTATTTCCTGCTTCCTATGATCTCCAGTCTTTCAAACGCAGTGTGTCCAGGCATCTCAAAATGAATGGATCTTGAATTTGGCTCTATATTTGCTTTTCTATTGGAAGGAACAGTTTTGTGGGCTCGTTGCCTATGGTTCCTTCTTCCTCGCATAAAAAAAAAAAAAGTTATCTCTCCAGTTAATATTGCACATTGCACACTTTGTCATGTTCTGGCACTGTTATTTTACAGTAATGGTGATGTTTTGATGCACATGTAAACACTGGGCAGTCATTCAGACTTATGACTCAGCTTGTGCAGGTGGCACATATCTGCATGGGGTTATCGTTCTCGGCCATCAAAAATAATTTGTGTAAGTGATTTGCAGTATGATTAACCCAAGCCTGGGTATAGGTTTTCATTGATTGTTTTATTAATCGATTGCATACTCACCCATTGCATACCAGGGTATGACTGTACCATATTAATACTGTATTTTACTTTCCTAGCATTCAGTACCACACTTATATCCTCATTTTGTTTTTTGTTTTATTTTGTTTTGTTTATAAAGGCACCAACATGTTTGTATGCATCAGCCTTGGTCACCTAATGGTGGGTCTCCATGCTACTCAATCTCTGGTATCCCCCTGATTCAGCACCTTGTCTCTGAGGTCATACTCTATGACCTCGTCCCATGTCTTTTTCGCCATTCCTCTCGCAGCCCCACACAACGTACACACTTCTCGCTTTATTCATCCCCCATCCTCTCCACATGCCCAGACCATCTCAATCTACGCCTGTCATTACAACACCAGTACTCGTCTGTCCTGTCCTTCTTCTTAATTCCTCCATCATAAACCCAGCCATCCTAGGCCTCACATTCAAGGACACACAGCACATCCACCTAATCATTGTCATTTCTGTATGTTCGAACTTATGAATATCCATTTTCTTTACTGCCACATCCCACTATCATACATTACTCTCCTAACACTTGCTTCATACAAAGATCCTTTAGCACAGAGGGAGAGCCCTCTCAATATCAGGAGAGGCAACAGGTCCGTGAACTTCTGACCACTCCTCATTCTAGTCACAGAGTTTAATCCAGCCCCACCTCCAGCATATAACATGTCTCCTAAGTAACAAAACTCTTCCACGCACTTAAGAAACACCAAAATGAGCCCTCTCATGCCTGACAGTCTCCACATGCTCTCCATGACACACCGCACACATGTAATCATCACTATCTCACAGTCTGCCTCAAACACCACTACATCTCTTATGCACCCACTTGTCACAAGCAGAGCACAAGATGGAATTACTTTCCACGCTCGTGTGGCAGACCGCACATGCCCACTCTCCCTCTTCTTTGACAGTACCACCACTAACCCTAGATACCATTACCTTTATTTTATTTGCATTTACACTTAGGCCTTTGTGTCCCGTACCATCTCTTCTCTTGCTAAATCTTTCGTCCGCCACCCTTTTGTTCTCTGCAGTCAACACCAAATCATCAGCATACAACATCTCCTAAGGGAGTCCATCTCTGAAGTCATGTGAGAGGGCTTCACTCCATATACTGTTATAGCTTTCCTACAAAATAAGGAATGGTAAATGGATATGTGGTTAAGGTTCGTCATAACTGTTCATACAGGTGAGAGATGTCTTTTGGTTCTGGCATGAGAACCTGTTTCGAGACGCATTCTTCGACTACTGAACTGGCCACTGTTTGTTTTCCCGGCCTTTCTTCAGCCTTGTCTTCAAATTTCCTCTAGCCAGGGGGGGTAAAGGAACTTTTTGCTCATGACTGTACTATGGCCAGTCTCATTATGAGAAAATGGTTAAGAGGAAGCTTGATGTCTATTGATTGATTGATTTTTATTAAAGAGAGACACCTGCAATTAGCTGAAATCTGTGAACAATGAAAACCCATCTAAAAGGGTCCTCACAGCTGTAATTTAACTCTGACATTGCCTGAAAACAAATTGTAATGCCCCACACATCACCAGACATTGGAATCTACTTATTTAACCCCTTAACTGCGGAGTGTCACTTTCGTGACGGTTGGGAGCAAGGGATCATACCGCGAGGCGTCACTTTTATGATTCTGTGTTATTTTGAATTCGCCCGGGCTTTCAAGTGGTGGCTTGTATCATCTATTAGTACTGCCAATGTCCAACACTAGTCAGCACTCCTAATCTCATCTGTACTCCCATCCCTTGTTGACAATTTAGCCATTTCTCCCTGTTCTTGACTCCCCTCCCTACCTCCCCTCCATTACCCTCTCCTCTTGCCTGCCCGGCCGTGCTATGCTAAGTAAATCTTCCCTGGAATTTTCCACTGATTTCATCCATTGAAATAAGCCCTGTGCCCTATTCTTATACCAAATAATATATACCAAAAAGAAATAAGGTAAGTGATAGTGCCATACACCTGGAATTGGCTAATTATCACCTGACAACACCTCACGTGCACTCGTTCGCTAATTTTCGCTGTTTATTTCCCCTTGAAATATGCCGTATAATCTATTCTCGTAATAAAAATATATATAAGGAGGGAAAGGAGAAGCCAAAGTGATATTTACATTCACCTGGAACTACCTAATTTATAATGTATTGTATAGATTTCCTGCCAATCATTTCATAGCGTATATATTAGCAGCTGTCACCAGGCTGAGATTGGCAGCACTGCACTTCCCCTAGGCAGGCCACCACACACTGTATTCAGTTTACTGTCGTCTTTCAAGGTGAAAGCATGTCGGATACGCGTCTGTCAAATTCCGCCCCTTTTTAGCCCCATGCATAGGGCCCTGTGACCTCTACCCCCTACTAAACCTCATGTGGAAAGAGGTAAAGGGATAAGTGAGTGGTGTGGAATGTGAACTGGCTAATTTGTCAATGAAAGTGATAGAGAGTGAGTACAATCTTTCTGGTGAGTAAAACAGTGCAAGTGGAAATGTAATTAATGTGTAAACAGCAAGTGATAGCAGTGAATGTAAATATAAGTAAACAGTGGAAAATAGTTTCATAAGTTACTGCAAGTGACAGTGCCTAACACAGTGTATATAAAATAGAAATGTAAATAATGTAAATAAAATAGAGAATGTAAATAGAAATGTAAATGAGTAGTAATATAAGAATACGAGTATATATACTAGGAGTAATGAAAGTGAAAGCTTCACTCTAGCATGTATGAATACTATAAGTTATGAAAGTGAAGGTGAAAGTGACAGATTCACTCTCACCGCTAGTATACAGAACGAGAAAGTGAATGCTACGTATTTTACTGAAAGAGAAATTGAATGCCTACAGTGACAATAAACTACTGTTACTGAAGGAAACTTATGGATAAAGACTGTAGATATATATAAGTGTTATATAGTAATAGAAATATAAACTGTGAGTGTTTTTATGAATAATAAATGACAGAACACCAGCGGCGAACGATCGGAAGTGGGAAGGTTATACGTGCTCGTAATTTTCGTTGCTTTCACAGTGTTTTTCTTTTTTTGGAGTATGGATTCCAAACTATTTGAGAATCATAGAATAGTGTTTCTAGTGATAATATCAGGCTGTGGTAATCATATTACGGGTTGTCGGGAAGTGTTAAGTGGAGACTTTGTTACCCAACTTCAGAGGTCTCCACAAATCCTACGGTACTTGACGAAGGCTCAACAAACATCCCAGTTGAAAGCTGAAGGTATGTGCCATATGCATATGTAATTTTAATATTCTAGGACTAATAACTAATTTTTGGCAAATATTTTTAGCGAGTCTGTCGGAGAGCGAATATGCCCGCGGGACACGCAAGTCAAAGCAAAACAAGCTCGCAGTTTAGGGGTTAATGTGTATTATCAGATGATTTGATAACGAACCTTTAAAATTCATCCTGGCAGCACCTTAAACTAATATATTTTGTGATCATTTGCCCACCCATTAGTAACCAAAGCCAGCAAAGTCAGATCAGTGAAAAATTAGGTGTGATTATGATCAAAGTTAGGATGGTTATTATGGAGGTTAAGAGAGCCATGCATAAATTGTATGATTACCGATAATCCTGCATGGATGTGAAATTTGGACAGTAAATGGCAGAGAACTTCCAGGTTGCAAGACGTAGGAATGACATTTCTCAGAGCAACTGAAGGCATAAGGGGGATGGACTGTGATAGTACAGTAAAACCTCAATATAACTGACTTCAATAGACTGGAATTCGCTTTTACTGGACTCAAGGAGGTACTGGACTAAATTCCTATATATCGGAAAAAGTCCGGTAAAGCCAAAATCAGTCCGGACTGCCTGACCACTTCAGCTATGTTTACCACAGTGAGGTAAATAAAAGACATGTCTATCAGTGTACAGTGCAGTATTAGTATATATATTATATCATTTGATTAATGTAGTAAAGTTATAACACAGTACAGTACTGGAATATTAGTCAAAACAGTTTAAAAACTGTTCATGCGATCCGGACTAATGTCTGATATATCGAAAAAAGTCTGGTTCAGCAAGGGGAAGTCTGGATGTTGCTTTTATCGGAATTTTGCATTTTTTGGAATGGTTTGGACCCCAATTAGTCCGTTATAGTGAGGTCTTACTGTAATAGTGAAAAATATGAGTGGTATGTAATGAATGAAAGAACTAAAGGAGTGAGATGAAAAATTACTGAATGGATGAAAGGAAATACATTGACATGATATGGATATACAGTTTTAAAAAATTCACATTGATAGGGTCCCAAAGAAAGTTTGTGAAAGTGAGTTCGAGGGTAATGTTGGTAGAGGCAAACCTTATGTGATGTGAAGGAAGAGAGTGAAGCAATATATTGATGAGAGAAGAGGAGGAGGAGTGTTTGAGAGAGTGAGAGAGGTATGTGAGGATAAAGTGTCTTGGAGATGTTTCTGTCATGGCCCTTTCTTGCTTGGGGTTCCCAGGAGGGAGCAAGTGTCAGAGATGATGATGAACGGATGGGATGAACAGGAATCAGCATATGGTAGTATAGATGTATGTGAGAGAACAGAATTGCCCATTATGTACATTTTTGCTATACCTCTCCAGAAATTTAATGTCCAGATGTCTTATTACACATGGTTTGTTTATAAAATATTGTTATAAATCATCTAGTGGTAGGTGGTGGCGACCATCATCCACTCACTCGATATAGTGCTGCCTTCTTCCTTAGCCCTTATCATTCTTTTTCTGTGCCTGCCCTCCTCTCTTCCTATTTCTCCCATCTTTCCTATCACTTCTTAATTGCGTTTCTTTCCTTTACAGGTTTCTTTACATTGAGTGACAAGCCAAATGGTTTCCTTTAAGCCAAGAAACCATTTACAGTGCTGGGTGTTAACCATATAACCAAACCATATGTGCTCCTTATATGTCAACAAGTGGGTTGGTGGAGGGTTAGTGCTGCTTCCTGTAAAACAAATAACTCAAGGTCAAATGGCCACCCCTTACGGGATTATGGCATCTGGCAATAGATAGATAGATAAATCATCTAGTGGACCTGTAGTGTAAGATCCAAGTTGAGATGAAGGTCATGTCATGTGTTGTGTGTATAATTTCACCAGGAGTTTAGGCTAGTTACCTACTTTTGATTGTCTTGATCTGTGGTACCTTCACCTCTGGGTGTGCCCTTCGCAAGGGGATGTATGAGGCTAGTTGCTGCCACTGTTATTAATTTATCCCGTAAGTCTGAGGGGTCACTTCAAAGCCAGCTAAAATAATACTATACTGTAGACAGTGCTAGAAAAACTGAAAAATCTGCTTAGTTCATGCAGTTGGTGGTTTTCTTTGGTTATGCATATATGAAAATAGGATGGGCTTGACTCTTTAACTTCTGATAAAATAGCATTTATGTGCATTTAACTGAATATAATTAGGGCACATGTCATGATAGTATAGTATATTTGTTTGTTGTTTGAACTGATGACAGGTATTGTACAAGCAGACCCTGAGATACAATACCCCTAGATGCGTTACCCCGACATAGTGAGGGGGATAGAAATACCTCCCTACCCCGCCGAATGATGGCCAAACCCCAGTATAATGATGTTTCTCTCTCTCTCTCTCTCTCTCTCTCTCCAGTTTTGATGATGTTTTAGAGTTGAATTTTGTGTTTAGGTTTATTTATAAACTGTTTTTAGACTTAGATTACTGTATTTTTGCCATAGGTGCAGTGAACATTGCCATTTTGGGGGTACAGTTTACTAAGTTTGATTTTATGATTTTCAGATATTATTTTTGGGTTTATGTGAGTTGTGAACTGCTTTTAGGCTTAGTTTAGCTTGTTTTAAAGCTATTTGGGGGTTTAGGTTAGCTAGAAACTTGTTTTTGGACTCATTTGGTTGGGTTTAGGACTTGGTTGGGGAGGGAATCCCAAGGCTCAGAAATGCATCCCTATTCTTTAGCTACATGTTAAATCTACCCCGATATATGATACCTTGCCTAACAATGGGTTTTTACTTACCTAGTTGCATTGTTAAACTAGGGTATGCCTGTACATATATAATACAGTATGTTCATTCACTCATTATTCTCTCAAACTCAATGACACCTTTTACAATTTTCTCATTTCCTCCAGATGATTTATTCAGCTTAGAAAAGGTCTCATACTGAAGGGGATGATGAAGGCTGAAATGGAAATCCTTGTTATATGTTAGGTGTCTTCCAAAATGCCACTATTTGTACCATACAACTGGTATTCTAAATTTGGGGAAGATGTTTTGAAGCTTAACTGGATAAATATTGGATCACGAGGGTGGTCAGATTTGATCATAAAACAGCAGTTTTAGACATGAAGCCCACAAAGTGATGTTGTGTCAGTAAGAGTAGAGCCACACCAAATGCGACGAACGGGGAAACTTGAGTGGGGAGGAATGAGGTGACACGGTAAAACTCGCTAAATACTATGTGGGTCACATTGAATGAGTGGGGAGGTTTGTCACTCTGCTGACCGTCCACGCTCGTTGCCATGCAATGCAACATGTTTCAAAATGTCGCACACAGCCTAGCAACGCCCCCACTCCCCAGGCATTTGCATCATCATTCAGTCGTGCTGGTACTGCATTTTGGGGCGGTTGGGTTCTGGTAATTATGTCTACTGAACAACTTATTGGAGCAGTGTACCATGGGAGAGCAGGGATTCAACTGATCCACTCCACAAAAATACTGGAATGTTGAAGAAACACTGGGAAGATATTTGTGAACAACTGCATGCAGATGGTAAATTATAATCGAGCATTTTTGTCACATGATTGCTTAAGTAACGTTTGTTCCACTGTTGTTATAAAACCTAGCAAAGACCATTAATATCTAGAATTCATACTAGTAATTAGTGCTCTGTTCCCTTTCTTACACCATAGGCTTAAAACTAATAAAACACATACCATAAGTATATATATATACAGTAATCCCGCATTTTTTGCGGATTTTTTGTCTACGGTTTTGCCCTCTCGCGGATTTTCTTAGCATTAATAAGTTCAACAAAAATATCCTTGAATATACAGAAAACAAAAAATTTGAAATTCCCGCAGCTTCCAATTGTAGCGCGGTAAACTCACGCCACCCTCTGTCCCTTTCCCGTGGCCCCTCTGCCAGTGTTACCATATCTAGCATAATTTTATTCTTTTAGCATAATTTTGATCAAATTTTCGAGTCTGGAATATTTTTTAGCATATTAGAAGGTTTAGAATCATTCTAGCATAATTTAGAATGGAATGGAATATTTTTGGAATAATTTTATAAAAGCTACAAATCAGAGAGAGAGAGAGAGAGAGAGACGAATAAGGTAAGACGATGTTTGAATAGTTGGTTACTTTCAGTTTGGGCTTGGTTGGGTTGGATTAGGTTAGGTTAGGTTGGATTAGGTTAGGTTAGGTTTTAGGTTAGGTTCGGTTTGGTTCGGTTAGGTTAGGATAAGTTTGAGCTTTGTACTTTACCCATGAAACCTAGGTTTTTCCGATGGATTTTGGTATGATTCATTCGATTTTCAGCTTCATTTCAGTCGGAAATGACCATATTCTGTGTTTCCCCCCCTCCCTATAACCCCTGATTCCCCAAAGATCCCCCATTATTTCAGGGGGATGGGGGGGGTTCATATCTCAAAATCTGGTTATTTCCGACGGAAATGATGCTCAAAATCGAATGAATCACATCAAAATCCATCAGAAAAACGTAAGTTTCGTGGGAAAAAGCAGTATGGGCAGATTTTTTTTTTTTTTTTTTTTTTTTTTTTTTTTTTTAATGCGAGGAAGAAGGAACCAAAGGCCATGGCCCGCAGTAACAGTTCCCTCCAAGAGAAAAACAAAATACAATAGAGAGCCAAATTCAAGATCCGATCATTTTGAGATGCCTGGACACACTGCGTTTGAAAGACTGGAGATCATAGGCAGCAGGAAATACAGACAGAGGGAGACAGTTCCAGAGTTGACCTGTTGCATAAATGAAAGACTGGGAGTAACGGTTAACTCTTGCATTAGAGAGTTGGACAGAAAAGGGATGAGAGTTTGCTGCCAGACGGGTGCTACGCGCCCGTCGTAGAGGTGGAGGAATGCAAGCAGACAGTTCAGAGGAGCAGTGACCATTAAAGTAGCGATAGAAAAGAGATAAAGATGCAACAGTGCGGCGAAGAGACAGAGGTTGAAGGGAGTCAGTAAGAGGAGGAGAGTTAATGAGGCGAAAAAGCCTTTGACTCCACCCTATTGAGAAGAGCTGTATGTGGGGAGCCTCCCCACACATGAGAGTTGTACTCCACACAGGGGCGGATAAAACCTCTGTATAGAGTCAACAATTGTGCAGGGGTAAAGAAAAGAGCGGAGTCGGTTAGCACACCCAATCTCTTAGAAGCAGATTTTACAAGAGATGTAATATGATCTTTCCAAGATAAGTCCCGAGTAAATGAAACCCCAAGCATGTTCAAGGATGATGCAGGATTAAGCTGAATATTATTAAACATTAATGGGTATACCTGTGGAAGATTTTGTCGGGTTGATAGGTGTAAGAACTGAGTCTTAGATGCATTAAAGACAACCATATTATTTTTACCCCAGTCAGCGATATGAGCCAAGTCAGACATTAGGTGTGCCATAGCCTCATCCCTCGTTTCTTGAAGTAACTGTTGAGATGGGCGTTGCGGGAACCGAATGGAAAGGTGAAGGGTGGAGTCATCAGCGTATGAGTGGATAGGGTTAGATGTACAGCTTAGAAGATCATTGATGAATAAAAGGAAGAGAGTTGGTGATAGGACAGAGCCCTGAGGAACACCACTGTTGATAGATCTAGGAGAAGAACGATGGCCGTCTACAACAGCGGCTATAGAACGACCAGAAAGGAAGCTAGCGATGAAGGCACAGTTAGAAGGATAGAAACCGTAGGAGGGCAGTTTGGAAATTAAAGATTTATGCCAGACTCGATCGAAAGCCTTTGAGATGTCAAGTGCAATGGCAAAGCTTTCGCAAAGTCCCGAAAGGAGGATGACCAGGAGTCTGAAAGGTAGGTGAGAAGATCGCCAGTGGAGGCGTCCCTGACGGAACCCATACTGACGATCGGAAAGAAGGTTGTGATAGTAAAGATGACTTAAAATTTTTCTATTTAGAATTTTTTATAAAACTTTTGAAATACAGGACGTTAAAGCAATTGGACGATAGTTGGAGGGTTGGGAGTGGTCACCCTTCTTTGGGACTGGCTGAATGAGAGCAAACTTCCAGCAAGAAGGAAAGGTACAAGTTGACAGACAAAGGCGAAAGAGTTTGCCTAGGCAGGGTGTAAGCACAGAAGCACAGTTCTTGAGAACAACAGGAGGGACCCCATCAGGCCCATATGCCTTGTTAGTACTGAGGCCAGTGATGGCAGAAAATACATCAACTGAAGAAATTTTAATGTCAGCCATGAGGAAGTCAGAGGAATTGATGGAGGAACAACACTGGAATCGTCTAAGGTGGAATTGGAGGAGAAAGTCTGTGCGAAGAGATCTGCTTTATCAGTAGAAGAAATAGCTACAGAACCATCAGAGTAGAAAAGAGGAGGGAAGGATGATGAGGTAAAGTTGTTAGAAAGATTTTTGGCAAGGTGCCAGAAGGAGCGGGAAGAATTCGAGTTGGAGAGTTGAGAGCATTTAGTATGGATGAAATTATTTTTAGTAGAGCGAAGAACAGACTTAGCACGATTCCGGGCAGAAACGTAAAGATGATGTGATTCAGGTGTGGGTTGGCTCCGGTACCTTTTGTAGGCCCTCTCCTTGTTGCAGACAGCATTAGAACAAGCGTGATTAAACCAAGGCTTTCTTGCGTTAGTCAGAGGATATGAGAAAGGAATGTATGCTTCCATGCCCGAGAGAATAACCTCCGTAATGCGCGAGGCACACTCAGATGGCTCCCGGCCATGGAAGCAATAATCATTCCAGGGAAAATCAAAGAAGTACTGCCTGAGGGCCTCCCAGTTCGCGGCTCCAAAGTGCACAGACGACGTTTCCCTGGAGGGTCCACAGGCCGTGGAGTGATAGGACAGGTTAAGGTAATAAGGTTGTGATCGGAGGAGCCAACGGAGAGAAAAGATTAACAGAGTAAGCAGAAGGATTAGTTGTGAGGAAGAGGTCAAGTATGTTGGAGCTCTCCAAGGCGGTCAGGGATAACGGGTAGGGTGCTGTACAAAGCTGCTCTAGGTCATTAAGGATAGAAAAGATGTATGCATGAACAACTGGTGGAACAGTGAAAGCAGATGAGATACAAAGGTGTTGTTGAACAATTAAATCTCCAAGAATGGACATATCATAGAAAGTAGAAATGGACAGAATGTGTTCCATCGTAGAAGTAATATAGACACAGATTTTTTGATAGTCTGTAGTATTAGTGGATAAGTAATCAGCACAGATATATTTAGTCAGAGTATGACAGGTAAGCCGTATCCAGAGTGTGGAGAATTCAGAAGAATCAAGTTCAGGAACACGAGAGCAAGATAAGTCGTTGCGTATGTATACACAACAGCCACCTTTGGCTTTGAAATGAGTATAGAAAGTAGGAGGATACAGAAAAGGGGTGGGTTTGCTGTCGGTTTGCCTCAGACAGCTGAGTCTCCGTCAGAAAAAGAAGGTGAGGTTTAGAGGAGGAGAGGTGGTGCTCAACAGAGCGAAAGTTAGATGAAAGGCCCGAATGTTGCAGAAATGAAGAAGAAGAGAGAGTCAGACAGTGGTTCCAGGCACCTCGAGTCGTCACCGGGAGAGGGGCAGATGGCGGGGGCATTTATGGTCCCCCCCTGGGGACTCCGAGGCAGATTAATAGACGCCATTTTTATTGATTTTTGAAAAGGAAGTGTAGTGTGTACTGTGCATGTAGTTTGGTGAAGATAGTTAGAGAAATTTGTACTGGAGAGCATGCTGGCCTACTCTCTGTGTAACTGAGACACTGAAAAAGTTCAGCAAAGGGGGATGGTCAGGAACTAGTCCTGAGGGCTGATGAAACGGGAGCTCCAGCACTCCCTGTCATCAGCTTTCCATCCACCTCGGGAGTACTGCCCTGCTCGACTGGTGCTACAGTCTACTCCTCAAATTGACTCGATATTTATCCTCTTACTGTATGTAGGTTCATTTTAATATTTTCATAGTAAACAATACATAATTAATATGTTGCACGAATATGTATAGAATTTTATCATTTAGCTTCAAGTTAGCATAATTCATTTTTTACTTGGAACAAATTTGCTCAATCTAGCATAATTTTTTCATTGCCCTAGCATAATTTCGTTGTTTGGATATGGCAACACTGCTCTCTGCCCCGCATTCCTCAGTCCACGCCTGACTGCCTTAAGTGGCTGGTGTGCATGTAACCACACTATGATATGAACCTCTTGCCTCCCACTTGCTTTCCACATGGCCCCAGGACGTAAGCCAGCCTCACCAAAGGCTAATAATACAATTAGTAAGAACTCCAAAGTGACAAAACGATCAAGAAAAGTTATGACCTTAGCAGAGAAAATTGTGTTACTGGACAAGCTAAGAAACGACCGTGCGAGTGTTTGCTATCACCAGTTAATGCATCTTTTTATTTTGTACTGTTTTGTGAATAAATGTGTAGATAATTGTGTATTACAGTACGGTGTTTACGTTTTTCCTTCATAATGGAGTATGTGCTTTTAATCTTGTAAGAAGGTATTTCGGGATGAGTATGGAGGTTTCGGGACAATTCGCAGTCACAACAAACACAAAACAATTCTCCTTCATTAATGAAGATAGCTATGGGGAACGCTAGAATATAATTCAAAGGCGACTACAGCGAGGAAGAAACAAGTTAATTATTGACTAAAGGTGCAACTAATAAATAATATCCAGAACCTACACTACTGAACATAGACTTTGCTGGATCCCCCTGAAATATAGTTATTAAAGTATTGATTAATTAATAATAAGTATATTGATGAAAGTATCGATTAGTATATTTATAGAATGTCGGGGAATTGTCCAGGGTGCGAATTGTTCTGAAGGGGAATCGTCCATGTTTTGACGGGGAATTGTCTGACGGCGAATTGTCTCGCAATCAGTATGGACATGGACTGTGTGATGGGCAGCATGGTGGACACAAGTGTAAGATTCAATTGTTAATAGAGTATTCGCGGAATTGACTTTTCGCTGGGGTTACAAGAACGTAACTACCGCGAAATATGCGGGATTACTGTATATATACACACTATATGTATGTGTTTATGTATATGTAATGAACATCGAAAACTTGATAAATCAGTATCTAGATCTGTGAAGTATAATTCAATAGATAGTGAACTGTACTACGGATATTTCATTAGAGGCAATCAGTAGGAACTGGTATCGTGAAATAGTACACATGGAAAATCAAGGAAAATAAATCACATGATAATTAATCTTTTATGTATCATCAGATGAAGGCATATATGTCAGTATGAGGAGTAGACTGTAGCACCAGTCGAGCAGGGCAGTACTCCCAAGGTGTATGGAAAGCTGATGACAGGGAGAGCTGGAGCTCCCATTTCATCAGCCCTTGGGACAAGATCCTAACCATCCCCCTTTGCTGAACTTTTTCGGTGTTTCAGTATCACAGAGAGTAGGCCAGCATGCTCTCCAATACAAGTTTCTTTAACTGTCAGCATCAATCTGCGTGCACAGCACACACTACACTACCTTTTCAAAATTAAAGAAAAGAAAAATGGCTCACTACAACCATTCCTCTGAGTTCAGGGGGGGGGGGACCATAAATGCCCGCACCATCCACCCCTCTCACGGTGATGACTCATTGTGCCTGGAACCACTGTCTGACTCACTTCTTCATTTCTGCAACATTCGTGGCCTTTCCTCTAACTTTCTTACTGTTGAACACCACCTCTCCTCCTCTGCACCTCACCTTCTCTTCTTAATTGAGATTCCGCTGTCTGTGGCAGCTGACAGCAAACCCTTTTCTGTATCCTCCTACTTTCTCTATACTCATTTCAAAACCAGAGGTGGCTGTTGTTTATTTGTACGCAACGACCCATCTTGCTCTCATGTTCCTGAACTTGATTCTTCTGAATTCTCTACTCTCTGGCTTCGGCTCTCCTGTCATTCTCTGACTAAATGTTTCTGCGCTGTTTACTTATCTCCTAATTCTACTATCAAAAATTCTTCGACTATCTTACTTCTACGATGGAACACATTCTATCCATTTCTCCTTTCTCTGAAATCTCCATTCTAGGAGATTTCAGTGTTCACCACCACCTCGGCTCTCCTTTCCATTCACTGATCCACTTGGTGAACAAGCCTACATCTTTACTATCCTTAATGACCTAGAGCAGCTTGTACAGCATCCTAACCGTATCCCTGACTGCCTTGGAGAGAGCTTCAACATACTTGACCTCTTCCCCACAACTAATCCTTCTGCCTACACTGTTAATCTTTTCTCTCCGTTGGGCTCCGCTGATCATAACCTTATTACCTTAACCTATCCTATCGCTCCAGTACAGCCTGTGGACCCTCCAAAGAAACGTCATATGTGGCACTTTGGAGTTGCGGATTTGAAGGCCCTCAGGCAGTACAGTACTTCTTTGATTTTCACTGGAATGATCATTGCTTCCATGGCCGGGAGCCATTTGAGTGTGCCTTGTGCATTACAGAGGTTATTGTCTCGGGCATGGAATCATACATTCCTTTCTCATATCCTTTGACTAATGCGAGAAAGCCTTGGTTTAATCATGCTTGTTCTAATGCTGTCCGCACCAAGGAGAGGGCCTATAAAAGGTACCTGACCCACCCCTGACCCGCATCTTTTTTATGTTTCTGCCAGGAATCGTGCTAACTCTGTTCGTCGCAGTGCTAAAAATAATTTCATCTGTACTAAATGGTCTCAACTCTCCAACTCGAATTCTTCCCGCTCCTTCTGGCACCTTGCCAAAAACCTTTCTAACAACTTTACCTCATCATCCTTCCCTCCTCTTTTCTACTGTGATGACTCTGTAGCTATTTCTTCTACTGATAAAGCAGATCTCTTCGCTCAAACTTTCTCCTCCAGTTCTACCTAAGACGATTCCGGTACTGTTCCTCCATCACTTCCCTCCTCTGACTTCCTCATGGCTGACATTAAAATTTCTTCAGTTGGTGTATTTTCTGCCATCATTGGCCTCAATACTAACAAGGCATGTGGGCCTGATGGAGTCCCTCCTGTTGTTCTCAAGAACTGTACTTCTGTGCATACACCCTGCCCAGGTAAACTCGCCTTTATCTTTCAACTTGTACCTTTCCTTCTTGCTGGAAGTTTGCTCTCATTCAACCAGTCCCAAAGAAGGGTGACCATTCTGAACCCTCTAACTATCATCCAGTTGCTTTAACATCCTGTGTGTCAAAAGTTTTCGAGTCTATTCTTAACAGAAAAATTTAAAAGCATCTTTCCTATCACAACCATCTTTCTGATCGTCAGTATGGGTTCCGTCAGGGACACTCCACTGGCGATCTTCTCACTTACCTTTCAGACTCCAGGCCATCCTCCTTTTGGGACTTTGGCAAAAGCTTTGCCATTGCACTTGACATCTTTAAGGCTTTCGATCGAGTCTGGCATAAATCTTTAATTACCATACTGCCATCTTACGGTTTCTATCCTTCTATCTGTGCTTTCATCTATAGCTTCCTTTTTTGTCGTTCTATAGCTGCTGTTGTGGATGGCCATCATTCTTCTCCTAGATCTATCAACATTGGTGTTCTTCAGGGTTCTGTCCTATCACCAACTCTCTTCCTTTTATTCATCAGTGATTTTCTAAGCTGTACATCTAACCCTGTCCACTCGTATGCTGATGATTCCACCCTTCACCTTTCCATTTGGTTCTGCAACATCCATTTAGCAGTTACTTCAACAGACAAGGGATGAGGCTATGGCTCACCTAATATCTGACTTGGCTCGTATCTCTGACTGGGGTAAAACTAATCTTGTTTTTAATGCATCAAAAACTCAGTTTTTACACTATCAACCCGTCAGAATCTTCCACAGGAGTGCTGACTAATGTTTAATAATATCCAGCTGAATCCTGCATCATCCTTGAACATTTGTGGTTTCATTCACTCGGGAGTTATCTTGGATAGATCATAATTGCATCTCTTGTAAAATCTGCATCCAAGAGGTTAGGTGTGCTAAGCTGAGTCCGTGCCTTCTTTACCCCTGCATAGTTGTTGACTTAGATACACAGGTTTTATTCGCCCCTGTTTAGAGTACAACTCTCGTGTGGGGAGGCTCCCCACATACAGCTCTTGTGAATAGGGTGGAGTCAAAGGCTTTTTGTCTCATCAACTCTCCTCCTCTTAATGGCTCCCTTCAACCTCTGTCTCTTCACCACACTGATGCCTCTTTATCTTTTTTCTATCACGACTTCAATGGTCACTGTTCTTCTGAACTGTCTGCTTGCACCCCTCCATATGCACCCGTCATGTAACAAACTTTCGTCCCTTTTCTGTCCAGCTCTGTAATGCTAGAGTTAACCATTATTCCCAGTCCTTCATTTATGCAACAGGTCAACTCTGGAACTGTCTCCCTCTGTCTGTATTTCTTACTTCCAGTCTTTCAAACACAGTGTGTCCAGGCATCTCGAAATGAATGGATCTTGAATTTGGCTTTCATTTGTTTTGTTTTTGTTTTTTCTTAGAAGGAACTGTTTTGCGGGCTCAGCCTTTGGTTCCTTCTTCCTCGCATAAAAAGCAAAAAAAAGTTAGACATTGAAATTTTATTCATTCATTCATCATCTAATCCAGTGTTGCCTCATGAGGCACGTAGGAGCCTGGGGCTGGGAAAATTGGTCCTGACATTTAACCCATGGATTGCGAGCCACAGCTCAGGCTGGGAAGCTGCCATGTTGCGAGTCACAGCTCAGGCTGTGCTGAGTTCAAAAATTTCTCACAAAAATTCCCACCACAGTAGGCACCTCCACCCCTTCACAAACTTATGCATGGCACTACACAAAGACAGAAAAATAGTTTTTTTTTTTTCCCCCGGTTGATGCTCTCGATGTTTATCTTCAAGTTTATATGAAACAAAAAGATTTTTTTTTTTTCACACCATGGGGTGGGATAAAAAAAGATAATTGCGCAATCCATAGGTTAAGATGAGAGTGAAAAGCTTGGACAGCGACATGTCTTCACCGATGAACAGCTTCTGACTATATGTCGCCTGCGAGGTTGCTGCTTCCTATTTGGACACGCATCACGTTGACATTCACCTCCCCACTTATTACTCAACGCTGCCTCCCTGCTCGTCGCGTTCGGTGTGGCTGTAGCCTAAGAGATTTGGCACAAGAGGACCCTACCGGGACCTAACTGCCTGAAGTGGTACCTGTAAGCGCACCAGTCAGCAAGGTACTGGTAACTTCAGTACTGTTTGACCCTTTTTTTTTTTTTTTTTTTTTAAGCAAAACGGGGGGCATTGTACATCAAAGACACCTAGTTTAGTAAGTCACTAAAACTGAATAAAATCATATGGAAGCAACAAGAATAAACTACAAATAGATGTCACCAGATTCAGGGAGTTAACGATTAGCAGGATATGTGTACACTGTACAGTATGTTTATTTACTTCCTACAGCACTGACAAAACACACCATCCGAGAGAAGGTGTGGTCATACATCGAAGAGCATGAGTTGGCCAACTTCCCTCGTCCAGTTGTCAACCGCATTCCCAACTTTAAGGTCAGCAGAAGAGCAACATTGATAGATTTATTTTGCTTTTTATAAGTACAGTACTGGATTTGCAGTGTGTTTGTACTGTATTTGTAGTGTGCTAGCATTTGAAGTTTTTGTCCTTTCTCCAGTGAGAGATCAGTGCTTAACTGAAGGAAGCATTCTGGTAGCAAAAGAAAAAGATCACCATCACCAACACCACCCCTTTCATAAACGCCTTTCTTCCTCCTGGGAATGCCCAGACAAGGGATTGCCTGACTGAACCACCTCCAGGCTACTTCATCATTACAAACCACTCTCATTCTTCATTATCTATCTCTCTGACCAGTTTAGTGCTCCATTCTTCCTTCATGCCAGAAAAGGTCTGCCTCTACCAGCATTACCCTCACTATCAGTTTCAGAGACTCTTTGGCACCCTATCTATGTGCATTCTGTGTGTATATGCGTACCATCTCAGTATACAAGGTCTGTTCAGAAAGTATCTGACCTCATTTTTTTTTTTCTCACCATCCAATTGGAGGATAGGGGTGGGGTTTTGTGTAGTGCTTTGCAGGACCTTCATGTGCTTGTGTGATCCCAGCTGCCGTGAGTGAGTCAGTGGCTGTCAGTCAGCCTGTGTTCACGGTCGTGCATCTAATTCCTGTCACGTTCCCGCACTCATCACGATGACCAACATTACTGCATCAAATTTTGCCAAAAACTAGGTGATACCCAAGTTGAAACTACTGTATCAGGAAAATCCAGCAAGTTTTCAAAAATTAAGTCATGGGGGTACTGCAAATAAAAGAGTGGTACAATTACTTCAAAAATGGTTGAATGTTAGTCATGACTGATCCACATCCTGGGAGGCCATCAACAGGCAAGAGTGCTGAAAATGTGAAGAAAGTTTGCAGTTTGGTCATGGGAAATTGTCAGTTGACTGTAAGAGAAATTGCTAATGAAATTCGAAACAGTGATGGATAGGCACGTGAAATTTTAACGGATGGTTTGGGCATGCAGAGAGTTGGCGCCTAGTTCATTCCAAAGCTCCTTTCACATGGACAACGAGCACTGCAGATGAGCATTGCTCAGGACATGTTAGAATTTGCAGATTGCAATCCAGACTTTTTGAAGACTGTTACCAATGGAGATGAGACATGGATGTGTGGATACAACCCAGAAACCTAAGCACAGTAATCCCAGTGGAAGCATGCAGGGTCGCCTCAGCCAAAAAAAGCGCAGCAGGTCCTCAGCAAGGTTAAATGCACATTGACAATTTTTTTTTTCAAATACCTTGGTGTTGTGCATCATGAAAGCGCACCAGAAGGTTAGACCGTCAACAAACATTACTGACTTGATGTTATCCGTTGTCTTTATAACGCAGTTCAGCTGGAGAGACCAGATCTTTGGAAAGCAGCAAGTTGGAAGCTGCACAATGACAACATCCCTGCCCATTTTTCTCAACTGATTCAGGAAGTTTTGGCCAAGCACATCCCAAAGGTCCAGCAAGTTCCCTACTCATCAGACATGGCTTTGTGTGATTTTGGTTATTTCCCAAGCAAAAAACTCCTCTGACGGATTCCCGATATGAGGCGAGAGAGGAGATCATGATCAGTGCGACGAAACACCTGTAGGAGGTAGTGAAAACACTTTGTGAAATATGTTTCAGGCGGAGGAAAGAACTCTGGGTTACGTGTGCCAAGTCAGAAGGGGCCTATTTTGAGGGAGATTAGTGTCCTAGCTCAACTGGTTAGCTGTTTATTTTTTTAGAGCGTAAGGTCAGTTACTTTCAGAAGAGACCTTGTATTCCCTTTTAGCTGTTCAGTAATTCCACATCTAACTCCTATTGTCCTCTATTCCTTTCCACAATACTCAAAATTTTCTTGTTACAGTACTTATGCCTGCCTGCAGCTGTTCTGAGAAAGTTCATTTCTACAGCTTGCATGGTGGTAGGTGGTGGCGACCATCATCCACTCACTTGATGTAGTGCTGCCTACTTCTTCTTTCACCTTTATCATTCTTTTTGTGTGTCAGTTCTCCTCTCTTCCTATTTCTCCCATCTTTCCTGTTACTTCTAATTGCCTTCCTTTCCTTCACAAACATATAGTGACAAGCCACATATAGTGACAAGCCACATGGTTTCCTGTAAGCCAGGAAACCATTTACGATGCTGGGTGGTAACCATATAACCAAACCATACGTGCTCCCTACGTGTCAACAAGTGGGTTGGTGGAGGGTTAGTGCCCCTCCCCGTAAAACAAATAACCCAGAGTTAAGTGGCCACCCCTTACGGGATTATGGCGTCTTGCAATAGATAGATAGATAGCATCCTAAAATGCTCCATAGTCACAGCTTTGGTTTAATTTTTATACAAGAGTGTTGACAGGAAAGCAGTTTCATACAGGGGCCTTTAAACTTCCATACTGAACTATTTTACCTTTCACAGTACTGTATGGCTAAGTTCTCTGTTCTTTCCTTCACAATACTGTACTAACCAGGTTCTCCAATACTGTTCCCCACTGAAGTGATCTTCCCCAAACCTTACTTCATTTTGCCACACTACACAACATAGTTCCAAGGTATTTAATTTTAAAACTTTCCTCCCTCTCAAGCATTTCACCACCTATACCCTGCAGTTCACTGTGCTTTCTCTCTTTATCCTATACTGCCTGCCAGACCTTGTTGTGTGACATCTTTCCTTTCACATATCATTATTTAATCTTTTTCATACATTTACGTAAATGATATGGTAGATGGAGTGAACAGTTATGCAAGTCTGTTTGCTGATGATGTAAAGATCTTGAGGAAGATAGAGGTTGAGGAGGATTGTAAAATACTGCAGGAGGATTTGGATAGGATACACAATTGGAGCCGGACGTGGGAAATGAAATTTAATGTAAAGAAATGTAAAATATTGGAAATGGGTAAAAGTACCAGGAGACCATCACTGAATTATTTTTTGGGTAATGAATTAATCACAAAAATGAGAGAAGAGAAAGATTTGGGAGTGCTGGTCCAAGATAGTTTGTCACCAGAAAAGCACATTAACAAGATAGTTGGAGAGACTTATAAACTCTTGACTAACGTAAGAGTAGCATTTCATTATATGGATGAGGAAATGATGAAAAAATTGATAGTGGCCATGATCCGCCCCAGGTTAGAATATGCAACGGTAGTGTGGTCCCCACACAAAAAGAAAGATATAAACAAGATTGAGAGAATACAAAGAACAGCAACCAAGATGGTCCCCAGTCTGACAGACCTGTCATACAGAGAGAGGCTGGAAAAACTGGATTTGCCTTCGTTAGAGGAAAGGAGAAAGAGGGGAGACATGATTGTGGTGTTCAGGACCATGGTGGGAGTAGATAAAATTGACAAAG
Organism: Coenobita brevimanus; assembly: GCF_032717465.1. Lineage (NCBI taxonomy): Eukaryota > Metazoa > Arthropoda > Malacostraca > Decapoda > Coenobitidae > Coenobita > Coenobita brevimanus. Next base: position 21,529,139 of record NC_137010.1, on the reverse strand, counting down.
AAGATCTGTTTGTATGGGATAAGAGAGCAACAAGAGGACATGGAATGAAATTGAAAAAGTCAAGCTGCTTGAAGGATATCAAGAAATATAGCTTTCGTTACAGAAGTATAGACTTATGGAATAGCCTGGACAAAGAGATCGTCCATTCTAGAAACTTAAACGAGTTTAAAGTTAAATTCGACTTATTGAGAAACAGCGACGGAAACCCACGAGCATAGTACATTCTGTGTATATCACAATTAGGTATATTAGGTAAGTACTTAAATATTTGGAACGACTTAGACAAAGAGATGGTGCATGAGAAAAGCATTCATGTGTGTAAAGGTAGACTTGATAAATGTGGATATGGAGACAGGACAACACGAGCATTGCTCAATTCCTGTATACTACAAATAGGTAAATACATACATGCATCATCTAATCATGTGTTGACCCATGAGGAGCTTAGGAGCCTGGGGTTAGGCAAGTTGGCCCTGACATTTAAGATGATAGTGGCCAGCCTCACACATCACTGAGTGGCATTACATGAGCAATAAACCCCAACCACCCCTCTGAAATAAACTGCACAGGCTCAATCCGGTTGGAGTGCCTTAATTACCTACTAAACCACCAGGCCTCATAGTTTGGTTATATCGTTACCACCCTGTGTAGTAAATGGTTTCCTGTACACCAGGAAACCATTTGATTTGTCACTCAGTGTCGAGTCACCTGTAGACAGAAGGAAGAGGAAAGAAAAAAAGAAAGACAGAAGAGGAAGGAAGGAAAGGAGGAAGGAAAAGGGGAAAGAGCAGTCACCTGAGAGCCGCATTACAGCGAGTGATTTCACATTTATATTTTTCATCTTTGACAGATGCTGTCACACTCATTCATCACCTTTTGGAAATCATCTTCACTGTCTAATGGTAGAAGAATGAAAATAGCCAAGAAATAAGTAAGCTTTCTCATACTGATGAGGTTAACCCCTTCAATCCTGGTGGTAGGTGATGGTGACCATCATCCACTCACTTTATGTAGTGCTGCCTACTTCATCCTTCATCTTTATCATTCCGATATCTTCAATCCTTCCTGTCACTTTTTATTTCTCTTCTTTCAACTTCAGGTGGGTTTACAACTGTACTCTGGATGACAAACCTAATGGTGTCTTGTAACCCAGGAAACCATATACAATGCTGGATGGTAGTAATATATAGTAAACTCTCAATTATCCAGCGTAATTTACCCATACCCTACTCCAAAGAAAACGAAACGCCAGATATTGCATAGTTCCTTCTCATCGTCTCAGCATTTGACATTGAGCTGGATATTGTTACTATCTGTCTGTCTCAATCCTCTATCCTTAAAAGTTTCCATTGAGTAAAAGATGAAAACTAAGCTTAGAATGCAATACAGTACTGATACAAAATAGTAATACTGAACAGTGTAATCCCAGTTAACTGGGAAACTTGGGGAATTTACCTTCTTGGTTACTTATTTTTCTTGGACATCTGATATATACTCATGCTTTACATAGGCTGTATCGTTGCATTACATGTATACCCCGGATTAATGATGCAGTTAGTTAGGTAAAAACCCATCAATAGGCAGGGTATCGTATACCGGGGTAGATATAACATGTAAAGTATATGGATGCATTTTTCAGCCTTGGATTCCCCCCCCCCCCCAACCAAGTCCTAAACTCACCCAGATTCCAAAAACAAGTTTAAAGGTAATCTGAATGGCCTGACAGCTGTAAAAGAAGCTAATCTAAGTCTAACACCTGTGAATAACTCACAAAAACAAACAGATAAAATCTGAAAATCATTAAAAATAGGTCAGAAAATATTACACACCTCTCATCACTTACTTCTTGTAAGTCCATGTCCGGTCCTGGTCGTCATCCTTGCTATCCACCCCGAGGCCAGGGGACATGTGGTGCACCCTAGCATTCATTCATCCTCTTCAGAACCCTTAAACCCTGTCTCTGGGGGAGGATTGGGAGGGGGGAAGCCTGGCAAGGTGGGGTGATGGTAGCAGGAGACTGATGCGCTGGCTCTGGGGGTGGCGATGGGCTGCAATGCGATGACTTAGGCAGTGGCAATGGGGTGCGATATGATGGCTTAGGCGGTGGCGATGGGGTGCGATGCGATGATTCTGGGGGTGATGATGGAGTGTGATACGATGACAGAGGAGGTGGTGAGGGAGACAGCTGCTATGACCAATGAGGTGGTGAGGGAGACCGCTGTGATGACTGATGAGGTAGCAAGGGAGACAGATGCAGAGGCTCACGTCATGGCGAGGGAGACAGAGGCAGTGATCCAAGAGTTGTGGGAGATGGAGGCTGGGGCGAGGAAGGCAATGATGGAGTGGCAGAGTGCCACAGTGGAGACACAGGTGACACGGGAGATGGGGATCACTGGAGGTGAGGTCCAGAAGTAGGGGCCGAGCACATCCTTGGTAGGAGGAGGCCCTGGGTGTGTGTCTGCTGATTGAAGGCTAGGGAGATGCTCTGCTGGTCAAGGGCTGAGGAGATCCTCTGTGGGTCGCTGGCGTGGTGGGGGCCTGTTTGAAGAAGGCAGTGATTGTAGTCTGCCTGGCCACCCTCTTCTTTTGCTCCAGCATCACTCTGTACACCTTCATCCCCTCCTTCAGCCGATCAGATGCATCCCTACTTCGTCCTGGGAGAGGGTCATGTGTGCACATAAGCGCAATGACCTCGTCCACCTTGGTCGCCATCTCCCTCAGAATTTTCATATTGAGGGCACGCACTTCAGGGATGACCTCCTCCTCCTGTGCCTCCTAGTGTGCCCACTGAATCTCCTTATTGAGGAGCTCCTCATTGCGGAGCTGCTCTTTATGGCTTTCCAGGACCTCCTTCACATCCTTCTCGTCAACCTCCCTGAAGCCCGCCTCATGCGACAGTTGAACAATTTCCTGTTGCATATGTTGCATCGGCACAGCTTGCACGTCCTCGGGGAAGCCGGTGAAGGAGTGCATGCACTCCAGCCACAGCCTCCACCACTCACTGTTCATGGTGGGCTGGCTAACTTCCCGTCAGGCAGGAGTAATGTTCTCTGTTGCGTGGCATATATTACAGCTTTTCCAGAATGTTTGCACTGTTGTCTTGTCACTGTCACAGGCATTCACCAACTGCTGCATAGTGCGGCGGAGGTAGTATGCCGTAAACATTGTGATCACCCCCTGGTCCATGGGTTGCAGCAAGGACGTGGTGTTGGGGGGCAGGAACACCACTTCTATGTTGCTTGCCCAGTCCTTGATAGCAAGAAGGTGGCCAAATGTGTTGTCTACTACCATGAGAGATCTGTTGGCTAAGTTCTTATTGGAGGCATACCTCTTGAAGACACGAGAGAGGTAGGAGTGAAAATAGGAAGAACAGATGTCGGAAGTCGGCCAGGCCTTCTTGTTTGACATCCAAATCACCTCTAAATTTTCCTTCACATACCCCACCAGAGCCGTGGGGTTCTCAGAGTGGTAGACCTGCAGCAGCTTCAACTTGAGGTTGCCCTCAGCGTTACCCCCCAGTAGCAGTGTACAGTAAAGTGGTCCTTTGAGGCCTCGAACCCTGGCATAGACTTTTCCTCTGTTGCAAGGAATGTCTTTGAGGACATTGTCTTCCAAAAATAGCCTAGTCTTGTCCAAATTCAACACCTGCTTCACACTGTAGCCACACTCCGTGATGATGCACTTCAGCTTGTCTGGGAACTCTGCCGCCACTGCCACCGTATCCGCACTCGCCGCCCCGCAATATATCTTCACATGGTGCAGGCTTGCCCACCTATTAAAGCAGTCAAACCCCCCATTGTTAGCCTTAAATGTTTCAATATCATCAACATTCCACCTCACCTTTATTTCCTCCCACAATGAGAGAGCCTTGGTGCATATGATAACCTGACTCATGGGTGCTTTCCCCTGGTTCTGGTCCTCCACCCAGGTGTGGAGCATCTGCACCAGCTCCTTCGTGGCAGGCTGTCTATGGTGGGTGATATGGGAGGCGGATAAGGTTGCAACCTCCCCAGAGGCAGCATTGATGGCATCCCTCTTCTTGATAATGGTGGAGACAGTTGACTGGGCCAGGTGGAGAGATGAGGCAATGGCACACACACCCTTGCCTTTGTCATGGCACTTAAGAATATCTAACTTCCTTTCCAGAGACAGTTTTACGAGCACACTTCACGGGATGATCACCAGCACCAACACTAACAGGCTGCTTACCACCCCAGGTAGGGTCACCATTAGCATCAGCACAGCAATGCCCTTACCAGACATAGTGACACTTATTTAGGCCAAAATTCACACAAAATTGCACTCCATACACGATTAGTATCACAATGCTACTGACAGCACTGCTTGTACACAGTTACGATGCACTACTATAGTGGCTTGCTTAATGTTGGTGATGCAACATGATGCAAGTGGGCGAGAGTGAGTCCCTCACTCAGAAAAGGCTGGTGCGAGAAGAAGGATATGGGTGAGTGCAGGGTGAGTGATGGCCGTGGGGGCTGCGCGAGCGTTTCTACTCATCCTGGGAGGTGGATGGGCTCAGCTGGCTATGGGAACGTGTGTGATTAAAAATTTTGGCCCATCACCTGTGGACGAGACCTTGGAGGGCCCATCGTTAAACCGGGGGTAATGAATTTCCCTAGGTAGGCCACCACCCCGGCCCACCCTTATCAGTTCACTCTCATCTTCCAAAGTGGAGGTACGTCTGTTCGCTCTCGCAAGCTTCAGGGACTTTTCACCCCCATGCAAAGGGCCCTGTGACCTTTACCCCCTACTAAACCTCGTGTGGAAAGAGGTAAAGGGCTGACAATTGATAAAAGAGTGACTACGATCTTTCTATTGAGTAAAACAGTGCAAGTGGAATTGTAAATAATGTGTAAATAATGTGTAAACAGCAAGTGAAAGTAATGAATTTAAATATACGTGAACAGTGGAAAATAGTTTTATAAGTTACTTCAAGTGACAGTGCATAACACAGTGTTAATAAAATAGAAATGTAAATAACGTAAATAAAATAGAGAACGTAAATAGAAATGTAAATGAGTAGTATTATAAGAATACGAGTATATACCCTAGGAGTAATGAAAGTGAAAGTTTCACTCTAGCATGTCTGAATACTATGAGTTATGAGAGTGAAGGTGAAAGTGACATTCACTCTCAATGCTAGTATACAGGACGAGAAAGTGAATGCTACGTATTTTACTGAAAGAAATTGAATCCCTACGGTGACAGTACACTAACACTACTGAAAGAAACTTGGATAAAGACTGTAGATATATATAAGTGTTATATAGTAATAGAAATATAAAGTGTGAGGGGTTTTATGAATAATAAATGACAGAGTACCAAGAGCGAACTAGCGCAAGTGAGATGGTCAGACGCGCTCGTAATTTTCATTGCTTTCACAGTGTTTTTTTTTTTTAGAGTATGGATCCCAAACTACTTGAAAATCATAGAGTAGTGTTTATAGTGTTAATATCTGGCTGTGGTAGTCATATTACGGGTTGTCGGGAAGTGTAAAGTGGAGACTTTGTTACCCAACTTCAGAGGTCTCCACAAGTCCTACGGTAACCGACGAAGGCTCAACAAACATTCCAGGAAAAAGCTGAAGGTATGTGCCATAAGCATATGTAATTTTAATATTCTAGGACTAATAACTGATTTTTGGCAAATATTTTTTGAGAGTCTGTCGGAGCCCGAATAACCCCGCGGCACACGCAAAACATTGGTAAACATGCCCGCGGTGCAGGGGTTAAAGAAAGAGTGAATATTGATGAGGTACGGTTTGGGTTTATGCCAAGCAAAGGGGGCACCAATGCCATATTCATTGTTCAACAGCTTCAGGAAAAATATATAAGAAAAGGGAACTGTACTTTGTTTTTGTTGATTTGGAGAAGGCCTTTGACAGAGTCCCTAGGGAGGAGGTGAAGCGGGCAATGAGAAAGCTTGGGATCGAGGAGTGGATGGTTAGAGTGGTTATGGTCATGCGTGTGGGTGCTCTCACCTAGGTAAGGGTGAATGGAGATTTGAGTGATGTGTTTTCCCTGAATGTTGGTGTACCTCAGGGATCAGTCTGGAGCCGTTTGTTGTTTATTATGGTGCTTGAAGCCCACTCACATGATTTTAGAAATGGACTCCTGTGGGAGATGTTGTATGCTGATGATTTGGTATTGATTGCAGAGAATGAAAGGGAGGTGGAGAAAAGATTTAGGAAATGGAGAGACAGTATGGGTCACAAGAGCTTTAGAGTAAATGTAGATAAAACAAAGTGATGGTATCTAGTACTGGGGGCAGTACACTCAAAGAAGAGGGGGGAGTGGCCATGTGCAATTTGCCACAGGGGCGTGGGAAGTAATTCCATTTTGTGCAGTATTTGTTATAAGTGGGTGCATAAGAGATGTAGTGGTATTAGAGGTAGACTGCGAGATAACACTGATTTCATGTGTGCGGTGTGTCAGGGAGAGCTTTAGATATTGCCAGGTGTGAAAGGATTGAACCTGCTGGTGAGTCTCTTGAGTGTGTGGAAGCGTTTTTTTTATTTGGGGGACATGTTATGTGCTGGAGGTGGGGCAGGAGTTAGCTCTGTGACTAGAGTGATGGGTCATTGGAAGAAGTTCAGTGTTGCTTCCCCTGACATTGAGAGGGCTCTCCCTCTGTGCTAAGGAATCTTTGTGTGCGGCATGTGTTAGGAATGTAATACTGTATGGTAGTGAGACCTGGGCAGTAAAGGAAGAGGTTATTTGTAGGTTTAGACGTATAGAAATGGTAGTGATTAGGCGGATGTGGAGTTTGTCCCTGAATGAGAGGCCTGAGGGGGCTAGGTTTATGATGGAAGAGTTGAGAGGTAGGATGGGTCTGGAGTGTATTGGTGTTGTGATGAGGAAAGGTAGATTGAGATGGTTTGGGGATGTGGAGAGGATGATATTTGGGTGCAGAATGTGAATAGTGTTAATGTTGGGCTTGGGGTAGCGAGAGGTAGATCGAAAAAGACCTGGGATGAGATCACTGAGTGTGACCTCAGGGGTTAGGGAAGCTGCCGAAGATCAAGAAGCATGGAGAGCCGCCATTAGGTGACCAAGGCCAACGCATGCAAGCATGTTGGAACCTTCAGAAATTAAATGAAATGGCTCCCACTCCTGGGCCCCTGCAGGATTGGCAACAGCTATGTTTATAGCGGATTTATCCGTTTGTCAAAGTTGGCAGTTGGATGCCCACTGTAATAATATAGTTGCAGAGCTCTTTGCTATCTTAACCCTTCAGTGGCCATGAGTTCAGAAATATGCAGGCTCCCCTTGCCGGCCTCAGGACCATTTTTTTGACGTTTTAAAATTGAGGACAAGTTAGAATTACTGAATTGGAATTAAATGGATCTGGACAGCCTGTGGAATGCATATAGGGATTGCTTAGTTTGGAATGCTAAAACGGTATGTGGTGTGGCAAGAATAACAACAAAGAAGAAAGGTACGGCATGGTGGGATGAGGAGGTAAAGAGAGCGGTAGAGGACAAGAGGAAGAAGTGGCAAAAGTGGTTACAGGCTAGGGGTTCAGTTGAAATAAGAACTGAATACGTTGAGAGCAAGAAGCACGTAAAGAGACTAGTGAAGAGGAAAAAGAAGGAGGTAAATGAGGATCTAGGAAGAAAAATGAATCCTAACTAAATGGAGAAATGAAAGCGGTAAGAAATGGGATGGTGTGAAGGATGCAGGTGGTAGATTATTAAACCGTGGAGATGAAGTAAGGACCAGATGGAAAGAATATTTTGATAGCCTGATGAATGGGGATAGAGAGAGCAGAGCAGCTGTAAACATGATTGGTTTTTGGGGTGTGCAGAGAAGGAATGCAGTGCCAGGAGACGTGACACTCGCACAGGTGAAGAGTGCTGTGAAGCGGCTGAAAAATGGGAAAGCAGCTGGGGTTGATGAGGTGTATTCAGAGATGCTTAAATGTAGTGGAGAGAATGGAATGAAGTGCTTGTTGGAGATATGTAAGAAGGCATGGATGAGTGAAACTGTGCCTGCAGAGTGGAAAAAGGCTGTGATTGTACCCCTGTACAAAAATAAAGGTGAACGAAGTGAGTGTAAGAATTATCGTGGCATAAGCTTACTGAGTGTGGTAGGGAAGGTATATGGAAGAATTATTATACTGTAGAGAAAGTAAGAGAAATATCAGAAGTCCTAGTGAGTGATAAACAGGGTGGCTTTAGGAGTGGCAGAGGATGTGTGGACCAAATATTTGCAGTGAGACAGATAGTAGTGAAGGCTTGTGAGAAGGACCATAAGGTGTTTATGGCATTCATGGATCTGGAAAGAGCATATGACAAAGTGGACAGAGAAGCATTGTTTAAAGTTTTGCGCATGTACAGTGTAGAGGGTAAGCTGTTAGGTGCCGTCAAGAGTTTTTATGATGGTAGTGAAGCATGTGTCAGGGTTAATGGGCATCTAAGTGAATGGTTCACAATCAGTGTGGGCGTGCGACAAGGTTGTGTGATGTCCCCATGGTTGTTCAATGTATATATGGATGGGGTGATGAGAGAAGTGAAAACACGAGTAATGGAGAGAGGGATGGCATTGGTAATGAATGTTGATGGATGGAATATCTCAAATTTATTGTATGCTGATGATGCAGTACTGCTTGCAAGTACTGGACAAGAACTTGGTAGGCTAGTGCAGAGTTTTGCTGATGTCTGTAAGCGTCGTTCCTTGAGAGTAAATGTAGAAAAGAGTAAAGTGATGGTTATTGAGAGAGAAGGTGACTCCCAGTGCAATGTAACAGTGAATGGAGAGAGACTGGAATTGGTGAGAGAGTTCAAATACCTGGGTACAGTGATAGAAAAAAGAGGAAAATGTGCAAAAGAAATTGAAAGTAGAGTGACACAAGGAAGAAAAGTAGCTGGTGCAATGAAGGCCTTCATAAGAGACAGAGGCTTGAGTGTTGCAGCTGCACGAGGCTTACATGAAGGAGTGTTAGTGCCAACTTTAACATATGGATGTGAGACTATGATGTGGCATGAAAATGAAAAGTCAAGAGTAAGAGCAGTGGAGATGGGACTGCTGAGGAATGTATGTGGAGTACAGAGGGTGGATAGGATACGAAATACTGAGATTCGTGAAAGATGCGGTGTGAGGAAGTTGGTGGACACCAGAATTGAAGAGAGTGTACTGAGATGGTATGGTCATGTGGAGAGAATGGATAACAATAGAGTGGTGAAGAAGGTATATCTGAGCAAATTCGAAGGAGGGAGGAGGCAAGGTAGGCCAAGAAGAAGGTGTAGAGATATGGTGGATGAATGTGTGAGGAAGAGAGGTTTGGAAGTTGGTGAAGCTAGGAAACTGACAAGAGATCGAGCTGGCTGGATGAATTTTGTGGGGAGATATGCATGATCAGGGATTTTTGGCACCCCTTTTTAATATGGCAGCGTCTGGATTGACTCTGTTGGATACGATATGTGAAGCTACAGAACGTGGTGAAAGTTTTTGCCGTATCCAATCGAGGCAGGATTCCGGGGGCTTGAATGATGAGTGAATGGAAGTGTGGCCCATTGGATTGGGCAATTTTGGGATGTCTGGACATTGCTACTCCTCACCCTGCCCTTGGGTGGGAAAGGAGGTCCAGATGATGATGATGATGATTTAAAATTGATTTCTTTTCCATCCAGATGTGAAGAGAATTGTCTGATACACCTGGCAATGTGTTTTTTTTAGCTTCCTAAACCCATTCTATGATTCATTATGTTTCATGGAGGAAGTCAGATTGCTGTGCATATGCCATTAACATGTATACATATGGGTGAAAACATCCAAGAAAAAGTGGCTGCCTGAGTGCATGGGATTGTAGAGTAGCGTTGGGTAAACATACCAGTGACTTTCATTCCTTCCCCATAATTGTTCGCAGTTTTTTATAGCTCAGATTCGATGTCACTGGCAAGTGTCTAGTAAAGTCTTGTTGGTGGCCATTAAGGGGTTAAGACCCTTGAGTTCCTCAGCTTGCACTTCTAGCCTCAGAAGATGGTACTCTGCACTGACTGTTCAACTCGTCACCTCATCATTTCTTCATGACCGTTAGTGAGACATTTGATTCAAGACAGCCAAGCCTCACTGCAGTTTCTTCCCAGCAGGGGCTGGGAGATCCACTTTCAGTGGGTCCTCTCCCGTGTTGACATCAGTGTTAATGAGATTGTAGATGCCATTCCACAGATAGCCTAGTCATCATCATCCTTGGAGCCTCTGTCTCTCTCGGAAGCTACACATCATTGTGTGGTGGTTTCCTGCAGAGCAACCTGGGATACTGACAGGGGGATTCACCTTCCATCCACAACAATGAGGTCATACTGCATGTAATTGTCTAATTAACCTTGAGTCTCAGACTTATGTATCTTCCCTTGTCCTGGATGTGGCACTAACCAGATTGCACTTCAGGCATATTGACCTGGCAGCTCATCACCACCACCCAAGACTAGTCCCATACCTCTATTGACAGTGGTGCAGAGACCAAGAGGAGACCATAGCCCACTTCATATTGCACTGCCCTCGCATCTGCTCATTCCACGCCAACTTGAGGGATCGTCTAGTTGCCCTAGAAATCACAGACTTCTCCCTCCCAACACTCCTTGGCACGGTGTCTGAACCATCAGCAAGGACATCAAGTCCTTTGCCACATGTTTGTCATCCTCAGAAGAACTGGACTGTTACATTGTCTCAAGCTCGAGTTCTTTTTGTGAGCCTCTGGGAGGGCACCTCTGGGCCTCCAGCTGGTGACATTTCTTAATTCAGCACCAAGACCAACTCCTCTCTCTCTCTCTCCTTGTGTGTGTGTGTGTGTGTGTGTGTGTGTGTGTGACTGAAGTGGCAAGGGGGATGATATTTTGTGTAAATATAGGCTGTGATATTTCATGAAGAATAACAGTGATGATGATTTTGCAGGGGAATCCTAGCATGCTGATCCTCAAAATAAATATCTATCTATCTATCTATTGCCAGACGCCTCAATCCCGTTTGGGGTGGCCACAAACAAATCGCCTCCAAGTCGCCCTGTCCCCCGCCATTTCACTCCCCTGCTCCCAACTCACACCCCCCTCTCTCATATACCTCTCCACCACATCTCTCCATCTCATCCTCGGCCTCCCCCTCCCTCTTTCCCCCTCCACCTCACTCACATACACTCTCTTCGTCAGTCTTTGACCCTCCATCCTCTCCACATGGCCAAACCACCTCAGTGTGTTCCTCATAATGCTTCCTATCACATCCACATCAACACCACGACGCTCCTTTATATCCTCATTCGTCAGCCTGTCTCTCCATGTGACTCCACAGGCTCCTCTTAAATAACTCATTTCCACTGCTCTCACTCTTGACTTGTGTCCTTCCAACAACGTCCAAGCTTCACTACGTTAGAGTTGGTATCACAATACTGTCATGTAGTAACTTTTTTACTTCCATGCTCACTTGCCTGTTTCTTATCACTGCTTTCAAAGAACCAGCAACCTTTCTTCCCTGCTGTACCCTTTCAAGCACTTCACCCTCCAAACCTCCATCCTTACTCATCACACTACCCAAGTACTTAAACGTACTCACATTTTCCAATTCCTCACCATCCAACCTCGTTGTACATTCACTGACTTCACCTCTCTCAAAGACCATCACTTTACTCTTCCCTACATTCACCTTTAGATTCTGTTTCTTACACACTCTCTCAAACTCATCCACCAAGCCTTGCAGCTCCCCTTCGTCTTCACTCAACAACACGGTATCATCTGCAAACAACAGTACAGGGAGTTTCCAAACACTATCCTCTCTCACCAGGGCCACTCCAACATCCACTACCCTACCTTGTACCTCTTTTATTACCCCATCCATGTACAGATTGAACAACCATGGAGACATGACACATCCCTGTTTCAACCCAACTTTCAAAGAGAAAAATTCACTTAGTTCACCATCCACACGCACTGCAGCCTTCGCACCATCGTACATACTCTTCACAGCATTCAACAACTTCCCATCTATTCCATATATTCTTAACATTTTCCACAATCCTAGTCTATCCACCCTGTCATATGCTTTCTCCAAATCCATGAAAGCCGCATACAACTTCTTTCCCTTCTCTAGAAACTTTTCCACTAAAGATCTGAGAATGAATATCTGATCTACACAACCTCTTCCCTTCCTAAAGCCTCCCTGTTCTTCTCCAACTAATTTCTCTGTTCTTTCTCTAAGTCTGTCAATAAGTATCCTACCATATACTTTTCCTATTATACTAAGAAGACAAATCCCCCTATGATTACCACACACTTCTTTTTCCCCTTTTCCTTTGTACAAGGGAATAATTACACCTGACTTCCAATCCTCCGGGACTCTACCTTCCTCCCAGGCCAATCTGCACATTTTCCACATCCATTCTACTACTATCTCTCCCCCATGCTTCAGCATTTCACCACACACTCCATCAATTCCTGGGGCTTTCCCTGATTTAACTTTCTTCATTGCTTCCACAACTTCTGTCCTACTGATTTCTTCCTGTCTTCTCACCTCCCTCCTTCTTCCAGCCATTCCCCAGCCACTTATACTTGCATTACTTCCATCCTCCACGTTCAACAATTCCTTAAAGTGTTCTCTCCATCTGCTCACTTTTTCTCCCTTCTCCACTAGTAATCTACCATTTTTACCTTTCACTCCCCTGCTAACTTCACTTCCACCCTGTCTTACTCTTTTCACCTCTTTCCAGAACATTTTCTTACAGTCCCTCCACTTTACACTCAAATTCCTTCCAAATTCCTCATCCACTCTCTTCTTACTCTCTCTTACTAATCTTTTCACCTCTCTCTTTCTTTCTACATATAACTCTCTCTTCCGCCTCTCAACTTCTTCCACGCCCCTATTTCTCATCCATTCATTGTATGCTTTCTTCTTTTGTGCCACAGCCCGTTTCACCTCTTCAGTCCACCAAGCTGTTCCTTGCACCCCCCTCCGTCTTCTCTTCCTTCCACACACCACATCACATGCTGCACATATTTCTTCTGTAAATATTCTACACACACCCTCCACGTCCCCCATCTGCTCCAACTCATATTTGCCCAATCGTTCCTCCACTTCTCTCTTATACTCTGCCTTTTTCTCATCCTCTTGTAACCTTTCCACTCTCCTTGCAACTACTCCTTCCTCTCGTCCTTCCCTTCTTCTATTCCTCCATCTTCCTTGAACTTTAACTCTGGCCACCACCAAGTAGTGGTCAGAAAGTCCACTCCCCCAACCTCTATTAACTCTTGCATCCAATATACATCTTCGCATCCTTTCATCCACACACACATAATCAATCATTGCCTTCCTTTCACTCAATTCACCACCCACCCTTCTCATCACTCGCCATGTATACCTGTGGATCATTTTATGCCTGAAGAGGGTATTGGCTATCACCAACCCCCTCCCAGCACAAATGTCCACTAACGCACTCCCATTCTCATCTATCACAGCAGGCACACCCCACTCACCAACTATTCCATCCACCTTCACATTCCCAACTTTACCATTCATATCACCAATCAAAAACACTCTATCATATATATATATTTTTTTATTCACTTTTACAAATTAATTACATGAACAGAACTTAGTTAAATATATTTGTTCATTAATTTCTATTTTAATAATGCCCAGTAAAAGTAGAAATAAATTCTATCCACAAATAATTTTTCATGCACAGTATCAGCACTACTACGACCTGAAAAAAAGTAAAATCATTCATGCAGTTTAAGACTAAAACTTATTCTTCGTGCATCTGCCTAATTACGCTCATATGGTAAGGTACGAGAACGAAATGAAGCCATCTGTTGTGGGCCAGGATTCAAAGTTATAAGTAAAGCTGTCAGGAAATTGTGATTGGGTGACAAGATGAATAGTGCAGAGTTTGATTTTAGGGCTTCCCAGGGAATTTTATTAAAGTCAGCCATTTGTTGTGATGGATATTGATGCATGCCTGGTAGTGCACTGATGGATAATTTAGAGTTTACTGTATACAGGTTCATCGTAAAATGAAGGTCTGCAGTATTTGTGTTGATTGCAGGGTGCTGGTGAGGCTGGTCAGCGAGTGTGTGAGCTGGGGTGCTTCACTAAGGCACAGACAGTCAAGGTCAACCCGGACAAGCCACAGGAGGACGTCAGGTTCCATACACTTGAGGTCAGTGCTGAGAGGAAAAATCCAGGGGTTGAACACTGAAATGCTTTTAGCTAATGCAGTCCTTCTTCATTGTAAATTTTTTCACTCATGGTTGTTATCATATTAGGTTACTGATGTATTAAAAAACATTTTTTACCTGAAAGTCACTAATTATCACACAGTGTTCTCAGTCAGATGATTTTTCTTTTTTTATGATCATGAGCCACAGCTATTTCTGCTGTAAAATTGTTTCTCCTTCAGTAGCTGTTTAACCATACTCAGCCCAGCTACATGAGAACTGCCTTTATGTAAGCCTCATCATATAACAAAATTTCCTGTCTCTATGAATGGGGGGGAGGGGAGGTTCAGACCAAGGCTTTTATCGAGTAGTGATTGGGTAGTTAAAGTCCAGTTTGGCAGTTCCTGTCATCTACTTATTCGGGAAATCTAGTCTGTTCTGGTCATCATCTTGTAGGATAATTACAGTAAAACTAAAGGGACAGACATATGAAAATACAGTAGACCCTCAATTTAACCCCTTCGGTACCGGACCTCCTACTGCATGTGACGTGGTGTATCCCAGCTTTTTCCCATGGTGTACTGGTGCAATATTATACAAAATAAAAGTGTCATGTATCTTATGTAACAAGGAACTATTCTAAACTGCTTTGTAGTAGATCTGGATGGAGTAAATTATCCATCCATCCATCATCCACTCCTACATTGCCCCATGAGGAGCATAGGAGCCAGGGCTAGGCAGTTGGTCTAACATTTAAGATGAGAGTGACCAGCCTCACTCATCCCTGAGTGGCATTACATGAGCAGTCAACCCCAACCTCCCCTTAGGATATAAACCTTCACCGGCTCAATCCGATTGGAGTGCAGTAATTACCCACTAAACCACCAGGTGCCAAACTTTGGTTATATGGTTACCACCCAGCGTAGTAATGTTTTCTTGGTGTATAGGAAACCATTTGGCTTGTCACTCAGTGTAGAGTCACCCACAGGCAGAAGGAAGAGGAAAGAATGAAG
Source organism: Coenobita brevimanus (assembly GCF_032717465.1). Lineage (NCBI taxonomy): Eukaryota > Metazoa > Arthropoda > Malacostraca > Decapoda > Coenobitidae > Coenobita > Coenobita brevimanus. Next base: position 21,513,962 of record NC_137010.1, on the reverse strand, counting down.
GAAAGAAAGACAGAAGAGGGAGTGTAAAGATACACGTAAGCAGAAGGACAAGAAAAGAATGAAGGAAAGGAAGACAGAAGAGGATGGAAGAAAAGAAGGATGGACGAGAGGAAAGGGCAAACACCTGACAGCAGCGCTACATCGAGTGAGTGGATGGTGAGTGCCCCCACTTACCACAATGGAGTAAATTATATACCTGTATATCATAATAATGATAATAATTAGAATAATAATAATAATAATAATAATCCGTCCATCCATCCATCCATCATCCAATCCCACGTTGCCCCATGAGGAGCATAGAAGCCCGGGGTTAGGCAGTTGGTCCTGACATTTCAGATGAGAATGAATAATAATAATAATAATTATCATCATGTACAATACTAAAAGAACAAATTACAAAACTACCATAAATAACTGAGTAATGATGGTGACATACCTTTCTGATGTAGCAACACATCAGATGTATCTATTTTGCAGTCTGGTGCCTCCTCTTGCGAGGAGATTCTCCACTAGGTCCTGGCTGGGGGTCGTCTGGTGCCTTTTGTTTATGCCACACACGGTAATGATCCATTGAGCACAGTCCTGGCTCTCCAGGGCACCCAGGTTAATGGTATGCAGTGTCCTACCTTTTGGGGTAGCACACACTACATCTCTTTTGCCTTCCTTTTTCAAAACGCACAAACTGGTGTGTGTCGCTTGGCACTTCAACCCTTGCACTTACAGTTTTCTGGGTTTTATACATATCCAGTACAACTGCTGCACCCAAGCAAAGTTCATTTAGCACTTCATGGCAAGTGTCCAAAATGAACTGCAGGAAATCACCACTGTACTCTGTAGCAGCTCGCAATGCAATATGTCCATTGAGCATCACACATAACATAAAATGAATGGCTATTTTTTTGAACCATGCAAGACTTTTCTTATTTGGTTTGTATGGTTCAAGCAACTGATCAGCAAGATCTGCACTACCCATCATCTCATTGTACCTTTCTGTATGTAGTGTCTTATTCATAAAAACTCATATTTCCAAAGTATGTTTTAGTTTTCTCAACCTATGCTGGAGAGGTTGCATTAAGACAACTAGACAAAATTCAGAATAAAGCTGTTAGAATCATTAACAACCCTGCCATTACATATAAACTACCTCCCCTGCAAGTAAGAAGGAATGTTGCCTCCCTTACGTTATTTTACAGATATTTTTTTGGCAAATGCTCAGACGAAGTTGCGTCCATGGTGTCACCTCTCCATGCCTTCCCTCGTGCTACACGGGCATCTGGTAGTGCTCATGACTGGAATGTCACTCATCCATATTGCAGAACTTCTGCCTATCAGAATTCTTTCATTCCCCGAACTGCATCTCTGTGGAACTCGCTTCCCCAGAGTTGTTTTCCTCCAAATTTCAACCTACAACTGTTCAAGTCTAACTGTTACAGATATTTTATGAACAGAGGACACCAGTAATCTGGTGTATGGATTATATATTTTTTCCCCATTTGTTTTTCCTTTCTCCGTTCTGTTATTTAAAAAAAAAAAAAAAAAAAAAAAAAAAAATCATACTTTGTGGTTAGCACAGTCACCTCCTTCCTATCCTGCCACTTCACAAGCAATGTATTTCCTTTCCTTGCAAACAAAGACTGATTTCTTTCTAATTTTTCTTGCACAACTGTCTTTGGTGGGCCCCTCCCACTTCTTACAACACCAGTCAGCATTGTCTGACGTCGCTCCAGGTATTCACCCAATCTCAGACTCATGTACCAATTGTCTGTCACGACATGACGTCCAGTATCAAGTAAATCCTTCATCATGTGCACAATGATTTTCTCTGACACTGACAAGGGCAATGCAGCAGGATCTGTCACAGCAAAAGTATCTTTACCATAATATTTTTCAAAATTCCATGAGTACCCACTCCACTCCTTATCAGATGGACACAGAACAAATGCCTTTATCCCAAACCTTGCACGTTTTGTCTTGATGAACTGTTGGAAGCCAAGACGACCTTTCCATAAAATTAGGGCTTCATCAACTGCTACGTGTTTATGTGGCCTCATCAGTGACTGACTTCTGTTTGTTCATTTTTAAAGGCTCCAACATGCTTGCATGTGTCGGCCTTGGTCACCTAATGGCGGCTCTCCACGCTGCACGATCCATTGCAGCCTCCCTGTTCAGTCCCTTAACCCTAAGGTCACACTTAATGACTTCGTCCCATGTCTTTCTCGGTCTACCCCTCATAACCCCACCCCCAATATTAACACTTCTCACTTTCCTCACTCAATTATCATCCCCCATCCTCTCCATATGTCCAAACCACCTCAATCTACCTCTCCTCATCACAACACCAATACACTCCAGTCCCATCCTACCTCTCAACTCTTCCATAGTAAACCCAGCCCCTCCAGGCCTTGGACGCAGGGACGCACTTCACATCCACCTAATCACTGTCATTTCTGTCTCTTAGCAAATCTAAGTATGCTCAATCCGTTTTACCAGGTTGGTTTTTCACTTTTGTGGATGGGGGGAGAACCTCAAAAATTTCAAAATACTAAAGAATCTGCCTCTGCTCATGACCTCTTTGCGGAAAATAGGCGGCCCTGTATATATAGCACCTTTGGTCCAGTACATTTTCATTCGTGGTAGTTTAGTTATGGCCATTCCCATCACAAGACCAAGAAACGTGTACATTTCATCCTGTGTAATCTTGCGCCATTTCAGTCCGTTGATTATCCCATTTTTCTGGGGATTTTCTCTAAAAAAAATTCTGCTTTTTCATTACACCACTCACAGAGAGAGGAAATTACCTCTTAGTCAAAAAAGTATTTGAAAGCATCTCCAGGCGTTGTAAGGGGTGAGGGACCTAGCGCAGGATTTATGCCTGAGAATTGTGCAGTGAAGCGTGGTTTTTCTTCCGGCCGCTTATCATAGAATATGTCCGACACCAAGCACCAGCCTCCCTCCACGACACGTTCCTCAGTATCACTCGTTTCGTCACTTATTTCACTGCTTGAGAGGTCGTCATCACTCTGTTCCACTATCATCTGGTATAAATTCTTCACCAGAACTATCACTGAGCTCCTCCGCCATGTTGAGGGAAAAAACAGCGAGAAAAACAGTCCCCCCCCCCCTGTGATTGGACGAGACCGAAAAGGGGAGGAATTAAAACTGGACTAATAGGTGTGTCCCGCATTCTGTATCAACGCCTGGAAGTCTGAGCCTGCTGCTCTGTACTTCCCAGACTCATCACAAAAATTTGACGTCTGGGAAACGTCATGGCCCTGCCGACCGGATGGAACATGATGTATTTACATCATGGTACTGAAGGGGTTAATGGACCCCAGTTGATCAGGTATTGGATTTTATTCACAGTACAAATGCCACTGAATTTCCTTTGGCTATAATGAACAGTGTACAGTGGGGCACCAATTTTCGCGCCTAATTGGGTCCAAAAATAATGCGCGAAAGTGGAATTAGCGAAAGTTGGGGCATTGTCTTTATGGCAAAAAGGCTAATTGGTTCCCGGTTATCCTAAAGTAACATCAGATTTTCATTTTCACTTGCAGTACAATACATCAAATCACTATTGTACATTGCATTGTGAGATACAAACAATAAAAACTGTACAGTACACATTATATGAGGAGAAACATACCACAGAGACCAGGTTGAGGTGTTTAATGGATGTTGGGGGTAAGTATCCGAGGCGCGTGGCGGGCTTATTTAGCCACGCCAGACGTATTGGCGCCACCTCTTGCTGCCTCGCTACCACTCCCCCCACACCACCAGGCTCTCCCCCCACACCACCAGGCCCTTTCCCCACACTACCAGGTATAGTAGAGGCCATTGAACCATGAGAATCCAACACAATGGAGCTAGCACGCTCGTACACAATGGCGGGAATGGGTGGACAGAGTGTTGACATGACGTCATTGAAGATGGCGGTGGGTTGCGGGCGGGTGGTGCAGGAAATTCAAAGTTCAAAATATTGTCCCAAACCCAAAATTTGTGCGCGAAAATCGATTTTTTTCAAGCGAAAGTGGAAGTTAGGGAATATTTGATGCATGCCGCGAAAGTGGATTCCGCGAATCCTGCTGTAGCAAAAGTTGGTGCACTACTGTACATTAAATGGGGCACAGTTGGTCATAGTACATGTTTTTCCTACCCATTTTACACCAGCCTGACTGAAAATTACCCTCACCATGTCTTGATTGCTGAGTTTTAATGGTATAGTACAGTACTGTATTTGTCATGAAGATGTGATATGTGAAGGATGTGAAATAAGCTGCAAAAGAGTGAAATTATGAGCCAAGTTAGTATTAAATGGGTAGTTTTCATTTTTAGTACTAGAATATGCTATTGTACTCATTTATTTTCAAACATGTGCTTGAAATCCCACCTCAGGGAGGACACTTGGATATAACGGATTATCAGCTTTACTGGATCAGACTTTCCCCTCAGTCATTCCGTTATAGCAAGGATCTACTGCAGTTACTTATTAGAAAAATTTGGGTAGGCTGTTAGTGGACAACTGGGTAACATGGAGCCAGTTTGTTTGTGGCCACCCCTTATTTGATTAAATAATGGCTACAGGTAGATAGATAGAATATCATTATTTGACTTCCTGATCCCATTCCAGTCCAGTAGGCTGATTCCTGCAGATGTCATTCTATCCAGTCCCAACTCTACATTTATTTGTCTTATGGACATGATTGAGATGAGAATGAGGTACAAGTGGTGTCTCATTCCCATTAATTGCAGTTGATATCAACTTGAATACACAAACAGCCAATATATGAATACACTCAATCCTCATAAATCGCGGCAATTTGGGTCTGGACCACTGCTGCGATTTACAAATTCTGTGGTTTATAAATAATAACTCTTATGCAAAAAATTAATTTGGGCTGGACTTTGGCCAGCCACCCCCCACAGCACCCTACCTACACCTATGTAAGCACCATCAAACACAAACATACAAATTTAGGAATATTCAGTGCATGTATTTAATAGAAATAAGCAATGTTAAGGGATCTCACCTTAATCTTATGATGAAATTGCTTAAGTGAATGGAGTGGGGTGGTGTTGGGAAGAACTTAGAACCTCTCAGCACTTGTTCTTCCCAAACTCTTTCGCCACCTTTGAAAACTTCTCTCCCCTCTCAGCACGATGAACGAGCTCCAAACGTTGACTGTACAACAACTGCGGCAGCTTCTTGACGCCATACTGCTTAGAACGCTTCATTGGGGGGTCGGGAGGGGCCATGGCAGGTAGGAGGCGGGGGGAAGTTGCACAAAAAAGGCAGTTAGCTCTCGTACTCCATGGTGACGGTCTGTAGTGTGCGGACTGGCGGGACAAGAACAACAACAACATGGCGGCATTAGTATGCACATATGCCACCAGGGACACTCGGTGATTGGTTGTTGGGTCACGATTTTCAATTTGCATGCTGCAGTTTATGATTCTCCTCGGAAAAGACCCACTTCGGTGCCTAGGTCCGCGATTTTCTTGACTTAACAACAATTTAAGGGGGCTGGCAGTCTGACAGCCACTTAGCCGTGATTTACGAATCCGTGATTTATAAATGCGATTTACGAGGATTGAGTGTCCTCTAGTTGAGAAAAAAGTTCAGAAGAATTCTTGTAACAATTTGGTCGATGAATTTGCAGTACTTTTAGGTTATTAATCAGTTCATTTAATTAGGTTAGTGTTAGTTTTGTAGTGTACAGTAGGCTCACCTTTTTGAATGTCCTTTTTTGTCAGTAAGTGCAAAGTACAGTGTAGACAAAATTTCCTTTTATGTTCTACTTTGTTTTGGTATTTTTTGTACTGTACTTTGTTTTTGTTGAATTGAAGAAGACCTTTGGCTGAGTTCCTAAGGACGTGGTGAAGTGGGGAATGAGAAAGTTCGGGATCAAGGAGTTGCAGGTGAGAGTGGTTTAGGCAATGTACGAGGGTACTGAAACCCAGGTTAGTGTGAATAGGGATTTTAGTGATGAGTTTTCTCTCAATGTTGGCATGCATTAGCGGTCAGTTTTAAGACCCTTATTGTATATCATAGTCCATGAAGCTCTCTTATGTGATGTGAGAAATGGACTCCCATGGAGGTGTTGTGTGTTGATGGCTGGTGTTCATCATGGAAATGAGAGGGAGGCGGAGGAAAGATTTCGGATGTGGAGAGATGGAATGGAGCACACACATACCCCAATATCAGGCAGTGTTGTGTATCAGTGGGAATGTTCAGTCAGCGAGTATGTTGGATATCAAAGCAGTTTTCCCCATAAGATACTGAAGAAAAGCAAGAAATGCATTGCAGACAGTGAACAATACTGTCACTAAAAAGTGGCACATCAAACTTCATATGCAGGAGGGTTGGATGGTGGGATGTGTGGTGTTGTAACACCGCTGCAGGACAGCTAAACAGCCAGGCAGGCAGCTGGCAGTGCACCAAGTGGGGGTGAGGGAGAGTGGGAGGACAGGGAAGGAGGCAAGAAAACCAAACAGCCTTTCTACCTCCCCCCCCATCTCACTCCCTCACTCACACTCACTGACACTCACTCACTTACTCACCACTCTCACTCACTCACTCACTCATTCATGCACTCTCTCATTCACCACTCTCACTCTCTCACTCACTTGCTCATTTACTGTACACTAGCACTCACTCACCTCTTTCACTTACCCCCTGCCTTCACTTACACACACACACACACACACACACACACACACACACACACACACACACACACACACACACACACACACATACACACACACACACACACAGGACGCCGACGGAGACGGAGCTCTTAGTGGATTGTGGGGAATTAATCGCCGAACCAGCGGCAAAAAGGAGCCCAGCCTATTGTGATTATGTAAATGAATACGTGAATGGTGGTCCCGTATGATAGTGGTGAAAAAGCGCAGATTTTGGTCCAACATGAGTACAAAATACAATGAAAATGTAAAGTTTTTGTAGGTTGCTTCATGGCGGAAAGAGGTAGCTCTTTGTTTACACCTGATATCGGCGAGTTCGAGGGTTTTACTGACGAGAATAAAGGTGAAGGAAGTGTTAAATTGAATCAAACAAGAGTTGTAAGAGTGGAGAAAATGGCAGAGAGGAATGTCCAGGAATTAAAGAAGGTATGGTCAATAATTAGAGACTTACAGGACTGGACCTTAGAACAGGATAAAGAGATAAAGATACTTCAGAACAAGTTGGATAACATCTTTATGTGCAGCGCTGAACAAGAAAGGCAAGTTATGGAATTAAAACCGAGTAATGAATCTGCCTCAAATGAAATAAAACAGCTCAAGAGGGAAAACAAGAGGTTGTAAGAGGAATGGAACAGGATGAAAAGTAAACTAGAAGAGCATGAATCAAAGTCATGGATGCATGATGAACATATTATACGAAATCAAGGAGCAGCACAAGGGGTGGAAGAAAATCCAGGAGGAAGGAAATATAAATTTGAAGGACATCATAGAACAACAAAGCAGGGAAAAGGTGGAAAAGGAAGTGGTTAGGGTACTAAGAAGTAGAGAATTTTTAGTCAGGGATGTAGCAGACAAGAAAAAATGCATGATAATCTCAGGACTAAAAGGAAAACTGATGACAAGAAGGTCAGAAAGGGAAAGAGAAGAACTGAATTAGGCAAAAGAGATAGTATCAGCAGTTATGGAGGGTCACAATGAAGCTCAAGAAGAGATTGAAGAAGTGTTTAGGCTAGGAAATTACGAGGGAGGAGGGACGAGGCCGCTTGAGGTAAAGTTTAAGTCCCAGGCAGTGGTAAATGAAATTATCAGCAGAACTTGGTAGTTATCAGAAAAGGAAGAGCTCAAGAATGTTTGGATAAGGAGAGATGCAAATGAGGAAGAGAGAGCTAAGATAAAGGAGCTATTAAAGGAAGCAAAGGCAAAAAATGAACAGAGAATGGAGGAAGAGAAGACAGTGTTCCATTGGAGAGTTATGGATCAGAAATTGAGGAAGTGGTACCTACGGAGAGGGAGAGAGAAGAGGGAATAAAGAACAGCGAATAAAGTTGGAAAGTGGCATACTGTATACTAATGTTGATAGTTTAATATCGGCAAGGTTAGATATCAATGATTACTTGAGGGAACATAAACTGGATATTATGTGCTTTATTGAGACCGAGTTAAGAGAGGATATTGACATCCTTTTGGGAGATGGCAAATAGAAACTGTGGAGAAGAGACAGAAAAGAAAAAATGGGAGGAGGAGTGATGATAGCAGTTAAGAACAACATCAGTGTGAAAAATGTGGAACTGGGAGAGGGTAAGGCTGAAGCGATAAATATGAAACTAGAAACGAGAGAGAAGGGCAAGAGAGACATTGCAGTGGTATACGTTCCCCCTAAGACAAGGGCATGGAAGGACGATGAATATCAGGAGATGTTGTCAGACATGGGTAGCTATCTCAAGAAAGTGATTGAGAAAAGCAATAACATAATCATGATGGGGGATTTTAACTGTAAAGAAGTGAACTGGGAGAAATGGGATTTGGGAAGCAATGAGGATTCCGGGGGCACTATATTGTTAAATATTGCAATGAATAATGTTATGACCCAATGGGTCAAAGAAGAGACTGGATTCAGAGGAGACGACATGCCAGCAAGATTAGATTTAATACTAACCAAAGACCCTGATGTAATCGAAAATTTAAAATATCAGTGTCCTATAGGAAAAAGTGATCATGTGGTCATTGAATTCCAGATGATGAAAGGTGTGGTGCCAAGACATGAGCTTTATAGGCAGGGAAGCTACAACTTAGGGAAAGCAAACGTTACAGGATTGAGGAAATTTTTCGAAAATTCGGATTGGAGAAAATACAGAGAAACAAGAGAGATGCAGAGGAAGTTGGATATCTTTCTAGACCTCTATAATTCAGGTGTGGAAAAATATGTTCCAAGAGTAAGTGGGAAAGAAAACGGGAAGAATGAGTGATTTAACAGAAGGTGCATGATAGCAAAAAAAGAGAGGGACATTGCATGGAACAAATGGAGAAAGAGAGGTAATATTAAATCAAAGGAGGAATATAAAAGAACTAGAAATGAATATACAAGAATACGCAGAGAGGAAGAAAGGAACTTTGAAAAACATATAATTGACAAATGTAAGAAAGAACCCAAATTGTTTTATAGATTTGTTAATGTCAGATTGAAACAAAAGGAAGGAATCACCCAACTGAAAGTAGAAGGAGAGGTCTACAAAGGTGCGGCAGTGCAAGCTGAAATAATGAACAAATATTTCCAATCGGTTTTCACTAAAGAAAGGGATTTTGTGGAGGGGGAGGGTGCGATTAGATATGTAGTGATAAAAGACATAAAAGTGAAAGTGCAGGAAGTGTATAAATTACTGGAAACTCAAGATGTAAGGAAAGCTCCAGGACCAGATGGAATCTCTACCTGGGTACTGAAATTATGCAGAGAACACCTGGCAGATAAGATTCACGATTTAATTGTGTGAAAAAGGGAAAGTGCCTCGGAAATGGAAGAGGGCCAGTGTGGTACCAGTTTATAAGGGAGGAAGCAAGGAAGAACCTCTGAATTATAGACCAGTGTCCCTGACCAGCGTAGTTGCAAAATTGTTCGAGAGAATTCTGAAAGATAGGTGGATAAAATATCTGGAGGAGATGAACATATTGGCAGAGATCCAGTTTGGATTCAGAAGTGGAAGGTCATGTGTTTCCAACTTGTTGAGCTTTTACTCAAGAGCGATTGATGTGCTACAGGAGAGAGACAGCTGGGTGGATTGTGTGTATCTAGATTTAGAGAAAGCCTTTGATACGGTACCCCACAAGCGACTAATGTGGAAATTTGAACACATAGGAGGACTGAAGGGAAACGTCCTGGAGTAGATGAGAGACTTCTTGAGAGACAGACAAATGAGGACAGTAATATAGGACAAGATGTCCAGATGGAGGGAAGTAACAAGTGGAATCCCACAGGGAAATGATATTGGTAGATGGAATGAACAGTTATGCAAGTCTGTTTGCTGATGATGCAAAGATCTTGAGGAGAGTAGAAGTCGAGGAAGACTGTAAAATGCTGCAGGAATACCTGAATAGGATTCAAAATTGGAGTCAGAGGTGGGAAATGAAATTCAATGCAAAAAAATATAAAATATTGGAAATGGGTAAGAGTGCCAAGAGGCCATCACTGAATTACATGATGGGTAATGAACCAGTCAAAAAAGTGAGAGAAGAGAAAGATTTGGGAGTGCAGTGCTGGTCCAGGATAGTTTCTCACTGGAAAAACACATTAATAAAATAGTTAGAGAGATGTACAATCTCTTAACTAACATACGAGTGGCATTCCATTACATGGATGAGGAAATGATGAAAAATTTGATAGTGGCCATGATCTGCCCCAGGTTGGAATATGCAGCAGTAGTGTGGTCCCCACACAAGAAGAAAGATATAAACAAGATTGAGAGAATACAAAGAACAGCACCCAAGATGGTCCCCAGCCTGGCAGATCTGTCTTATGGAGAGAGGCTGGAAAAGCTGGACCTGCCTTCCCTAGAAGAGAGGAGAAAGAAGGGCGACATGATTACAATGTTCAGGGCGATGATAGGACTAGATAAAATTGATAAAAATGATCTGTTTGTATGGGATGGGAGAGTAACAATAGGACATAGAATGAAACTGAAAAAGCCAAGTTGTTTGAAGGATATCAAGAATTATAGCTTTCCATATAAATGCATAGACCTGTTGAACAGCCTGGACAAAGAGATTGTCCAGTCTTAAAACTTAAATGAGTTCAAAACAAAATTTGACTGAGAAAAAGAGACAGGATCCCACAAGCATAGCTCATTTCCTGTATATTACAACTAGGTAAATACACAGACACACACATGGATGTAGGAAAATAAATTCAGCACAAAAAAATGTAGAATATTGGAAATGGGTAAAAGTACCAAGAGACCATCACTGAATTATTCAATGGGTAATGAACAAATCACAAAAGCAAGAGAAGAGAAGGACTTGAGAGTGCTGGTCCAGAATAATTTGTCACCTGAAAAACACATTAACAAGACAGTTAGAGAGATGTATAATTTCTTGACTAACATAAGAGTAGCATTTCATTACATGCATGAGGAGATGATGAAAAAATTGACAGTGGCCATGATCCACCCCAGGCTGGAATATGTGGCAGTAGTCTGGTCCCCACATTAAAAAAATAAAAAAAGATATAAACAAGATCGAGAGAATACATAGAACAGCAACCAAGATGGCCCCTAGCTTGACAGATCTGTCTTACAAGGAAAGGCTGGAAAAACTAGACCTGCATTCCTTAGAAGAAAGGAGAGAGAGGGGTGACATGATTGCAGTGTTCAGGGCCAGGATGGGAGTAGACAGAATTGACAGAGAAGGTCAGTTTGTATGGGTTGGGAGAGTAACAAGAGGACACGGAATGAAACTAAAAAAGCTAATTTGCTTGAAGGATATCAAGAAGTATAGTTTTCCATATGCTGTAGATGCATAGACCTGTGGAATAGCCTGGACAAAGAGATTGTCCAGTCTAAAAACGTAAACGAGTTCAAGCCAAAATTTGATTTATCGAGAAACAGAGACGTGACTCCACGAGCGTAGCACATTTCCTGTGTATCACAACTAGACAAATACACACAGGAGACAAGCGAAGATGGGGGAGGATGGTGGGACGGAGAGAGAGACAACCAGGGGTGGAGGAAGGCAGGGGGATAGGGAGGGAGATATGCCTGACAGTGCTGAGTGTGGGGGGGAGAGGAGGGACGAGGGAGGAGAAAAGAGGGGATGGAGGGAGGACAGGAGGACCGGGAGGGCTTCATTTCAAACCTAGGGAGAGGCAAGGTGTCGGACTGGAGAGGTGGGGTGTCGGACTAGCAAGGCGACGGACATTCAAATTGTTCGGATTGTGGAAATGTTCACCTATTTCATGTGTTCGGTCTAGCAAAGCACCGGTTATCGATGCACATGATGACGGGGTATGGGTGTACAAAGGTTTGAGAGTAAATGTGGATAAAACAAAAGTGCTGATATTTAGGGTAGTAGTATTAGTAGTTGTTCCCTAGGCAGTCTGGCCGAACAGCCTTGAGTCCCTTAGGAAGGCCATGGCCGAGACCGGGCTTTCCCACAGAGCTCTCAAAGAGTGTATGTTGTGTTGTTGGCATCGGTGATTGTGTTCAATGCAGTCTTCCATAATGTGCTTAATAGTATGGGGTGCTGTGTTACATCCTGGACAGGCATCAGCGACGGAGTCATCCAGCCTCTTCTGGTAGCTTAAGAGGGCTGGATGGTGTCCACATCTCAGCCTGGCCAGGTGGACCCTGTCCTCATGAGGGAGATAGGATTCAGAAGGGTGGATGTCAGAAGGCTGTGCATGCAGCTGTGTATTGTCTTTAAGTGACTGAATGGAGCGGTGAGTGATTTGAGTGTGGATGTGCTGCTGGAAGCTGGTCTGAGGAGGGCGAGGGGGGATACATGACAGTATTTGTGTATGATATCGTTTGCAGGGTGTTGTTTTGATGTTCCTTGGTTTGGGTGGATGTGCTGCCATGTAATGTAGTGGATGTTGTGGGTTTGTGGAGGCTGCAGCCAGAATCTGGGTGCCTGTCATGTCTAGGTGATCTTTGACTTTGAGGACTTTGGTTTCTTGATGTAGGTGGTCTGTGGGTGTAGTAGCTGTGCAGCATGTGATTATTTTTAGGGCCTTGTTCTGTATGGTCTGTAGAGTGTTGTAGTGTGTTTTGGTAAAGTTAGGAGGCCAGACAGGGCTTGCATAATTCATCACTGAATGTATGTATTGTTTGTATACTTTGGTGGTGGTTTCTTTGTTGTGTCCGAATGTTGTATGGGCAAGTGACCTCAAGGCATTTAGTCTTGGTGTTATTTATTTTTAATGTTTGTGATGTGTTGCATAAATGACATTGACGTATTGTATGTTACACCAAGGATTTTGGGTGTGTATGTGTGTGGTAGGGGAGTGTTGTTTATGGTGAGGTGTGGGATGTGACTGTGTTCTGTTGTCCAGTTTGTGAGAAGGGTCACTGTAGATCTGGCTGGGGCTATTTTGAGCCTGTTTGTGGTGAACCATTCGTGTAGTGTGTTGAGGTAATGTTGGAGGATGTGTGCACCCGTGTTTGAGTTTTGGTGCATACGTGTGTTATATCATCTGCATAGGAAGCTACTGTATGTGTATCTGTGGTGTGTGGGGTGTGGGTATGTTGTGCATGTATAGGTTAAAGAGTGTAGGGGACAAAACAGATCCTTGGGGGACACCATTTGTGAAGTTTCTGATGTTAGAAGACCAACCGGCTAATGTTACTTGTGCACATCTGCTTGCTAAGTAGTTTGCCAACCATCTTTTTGTGTTATTGTGCATGTCTGTGCTGAGTATTTTGTTTGTGAGGTTGTGGCGGGGGATGGCATCAAAAGCTTTACTGATGTCTAGTGTGACTAGGAGTGTTCTGTGTGGTGGCCTAGCTGAATTCATGCCATCGAAAACTCTCTGTGTAAGGTCTGTAAGAAGGGTGTTTTTGGAGTGTAGTGGCCTAAAGCCATGTTGTGATTGGGCTAGGGAAATGTGAGGTGTGACTAATTGTAGTGGCCAGTCGTTCAGTGACTTTAGAGGGGGTGCAGAGGAGTGTGATGGGGCGGTGTGAGGAAGGTAATGTGTGGTCTTTGTTGGGTTTAGGGATAGTGATGATAATGCCATGCTTCCAGATGTTGGGTATTATGTTGTGTGAATAGCTATAGTTTGATATGTTGGTGAGTGCTTGTGGCCTTGTGGTCCAAGGTGTTTAAGGTGAATGTTGCTTATGTTGTCTGGTCCACAGGCAGATGATTGCTTGATGTTGTTAATGATGTGCGTCGTCTGGTTGTAAGTTAAAGGTGCCTAGTCTGGGTCTGTGGGGAGCTGTCTCTAATGTCAGGTGATACATCGGTCTTCGGGATGGGGCTTTAGATGGCTGACTTTAGAAAAGTGACTGATGAGCGTTTTTGCTTGTTGTCTGTTTGAAGGTATGGTGTCTGTAGTTGTGATGGTGGCATGTGAGTTTGTAGTGTTGCTGTTGGAGTGTGTGATGGTGTTTAGTGTTTTGTAGAGTTTACTGGTGTTTGTTTTGTGGTAAAGTGTTTGGAGATAATTATTCCAGTTTAGTGTTTGCTGTTCTGATATTTTATTGTTTATTTGAGTGTTGAGTTCTTGTATTTGTTGTATGTTGTCTTGTGTATGGGGTGTTGGGGAGTGTCGCAGTGTCCCGTTGACTGATGAGGCTTTGAGTTTCTGGTGTGAAGTTGGAGTTGTTTCTTTTTCTGTCTCCTCAAGCGATGTGTCTTTTGTCTACGTTTTGTATGATTGTATTGAAAGTTTGCACAGCAGTGTTGATGTTAGTGATTGGTGTACTGTTTGGTGTTTCGAAATGTTGTTCTGTTTCAGTTACAAAGGCCTCCCAGTTGGCTCTCTTTTAATTAGTGTGTGTGTCTGTGGCCAGCTGGGGTGATTCTGGTTTTAGTAGTGATGATGACTGGGAGGTGATCAGAACCTAGGGGTTTGACCACTCTCCAGGATGTAGTGGGGACAAGGTTTGGGGAGCAGAATTTTATGTCTGGTGATGGGAGGAAGAGGGCTCGGTGTGGGATATGGGTATGTTGATCTAGATTGTTCAGTATGAAAAGATGATCTGTCTGGGATTGTAGTACCAGCCCTCTGTCTGTGTCAGGGTTGCTGACATGCCAGGCCGATGACTTGGTGTTGAAATCACCACCCAGGATGATGTTGGGTATATTAGTGATGTGGTGTAACTGTGGAGAGAATGTGTGGTACTGTGGGGGATGATTGGGGTGGAATGTATGTGTTAGCGATTGCTATGTGTGATTTGTTACCAGTGCGTATTTTAATTGATTTTATTTCTGTTGTGGTGTCATGTGGGGGAGAGAAGTGACTTTGTGTGTGCACTGGTATCTACAAAGTTGATGGATTTGTGTACCAGGGTGATGAGTCCACCGCCACTGCCGTCGGCCTGGTCTTGTCGAATGGTGGAGAAGTTATGAAATGTTGGTGTTTTCTGCGCTCTGTGTAGTTTCGTTTCTTGTAAGATGGCAATGTGTATGTTCTGTTGTTTGATGAATTGTGTTCTTGATATCTAGGGTTTATGGGGGTACCGTCAAAGCAGAGGGAGAAGAGTGTGGCCATGTGCAGTTTGCCACAAATACGTTCTCCCTACGTGTCAAGTGGGGTTGGTGGAGGATTAGTGCCCCTCCCTGTAAAACAATTAACTCTAAGCCCTTGGCCACCCCGTTTGGGATACATGGCGTCTGGCAATGAATGAATGAATGAAACTCCATCTTGTGCAATGTGTGTGCATAAGAGATATAGTGGTATTACAGGTAAGCTGTGAAATAATGCTGTTATGTTTGCAGTGTGTAGGGGGGAGTATGCAGAGACTGAAAGGTGGAAAAAGATTGACCTTGCTGGAGAGTTTCTGGAGTGTGTGGGGTTTTATTATATGGGAGACGTGTTATGTGCTGGAGGTGGGGCTGGATCTGGCTTAGTAGTGAAGATAAGGAGTGGTTGGAAGACGTTCAGGAAGCTATTGCCCTTCTTGACATTGAGAGGGGCCCTCCCTCCATGCTTAGGAGTGTTTGTATTTGTATGCAACATGTGTTAGGAGTGTAATGTTGTACAGTAATGAGACCAGGACAGTAAGGGAAGAGAGTATTCATTGGCTAAAATGCACAGAGATGATAATTAGATGGTGTATTGTGTACCTTTGAATGACAGGCCTGGAGGGGTTAGGATTGTGAATGAAGATTTAAGTGGTAGGATGGGATTTGAATGTATAAGTGTTGTGACAAGAAGTAGACAGAGATGGTTTGGGCCAGTGGAAATAACGAAAGAGGACAATTGGATGTTCAGGGTGCGAGGTGTGAATATTGAGTGTAAGGGTAAGACAGACCGAAAAAAATTTGGGAGAAGGTCATAGAGTTTGACCTCAGGGATAAGGGACTGCATAAGGAGGATGCTAGAGGCCAGGCAGTGTGGAGAGCTGCCATTATGTGACCAGGGTCAATACATTCAAGCATGCTGGGGCATTATAAACAAGCCATTTTCCCATGGTTCAAAATATGATGCCTGGAACCAGTGTCTGACTCACTTCTTCATTTCTGCAACATTCGCTGCCCTTCCTCTAACTTTCGCTCTGTTGAGCACCACCTCTTCTCCTCTAAACCTCACCTTCTCTTCTTAACTGAGACTCAGCTGTCTGAGGCAACTGATAGCAAATCCTTTTCTATTTCCTCTTACTTTCTCTATACTCATTTCAAAGCCAGAGGTGGCTGTTCTGTATATGTATGCAATGACTAATCTTGCTCTCGTGTTCCCGAACTTGATTCTTTTGAATTCTCTACTGTCTGGCTTCGGCTTTCCTGTCATTCTCTGACTAAATATATCTGTGCTGTTTACGTATCCCTTAATGCTGCTGACTATGAAAAATTCTTCGACTATATTGCTTCTACGATGGAACACATCCTATCCATTTCTCCTTTCTCTGAAATCTCCAGTTTAGATTTCAATGTTCACCACCACCTTTGGCTCATGTCTTCTTTCACTTATCCACCTGGTGAACAAGCCTGCATCTTTTCTATCCTCAGTGACCTAGTGCAGCTTGTACAGCACCCTACCCATATCCCTGACCGCGTTTGAGAGAGTTCCAACATAACTGACCTCTTTCTTACAACTACCATAATCCCACTGCTTACACTGTTGTCTTTCCTTTCTGGTGGGCTTCTCCGATCTCACCCTTATTACCTTAACCTGTCCTATCGCTCCGGTATGGCCTGTGGACCCTCCAAAGAATGGTCGATTGTGGCACTTTGGAGTTGCTGATTGGGAGGCCCTCAGGCAGTACTTCTTTGATTTTCTCTGGAATGATCATTGTTTCCATGGCCAGGAGCCATCTGAGTGTGCCTTGCGCATTATGAAGGTTATGCTGTCAGACATGGAAGGATACATTCCTTTCTCATATCCTTTGACCAGTGCAAGAAAGCCTTGGTTTAATCACGCTTGTTGTAATGCTGTCCACAACAAGGAGAGGGTCTATAAAAGGTACAGGAATCAACCCACCCCTGAATCACATCTCGTTTATGTTTCTGCCTGGAATCGTGCTAAGTCTGTTCTTCGCCCTGCTAAAAATAACTTCATCCATACTAAATGCTCTCAACTCTCCAACTCGAATTCTTCCCACTCCTGGCACCTATTCAGACACATTTCTAACAATTTACCTCATCATCCTTCCCTCCTCTTTTCTACTCTGATGGCTCTGTAGCTATTTCTTCTATTGATAAAACAGAACACTTCACTCAGACTTTCTCCTCCATTTCCACCTTAGACGATTCTGGTACTGTTCCTCCATCGCTTCCCCCCTCTGACATCCTCATGGCTGACATTTAAATTTCTTCAGCTGATGTATTTTCTGCCGTCACTGGCCTCAATACTAACAAGGCATATGGGCCTGATGGAGTCCCTCCTGTTATCCTCAAGTACTGTGCTCCTGTGCTTTCACCCCGCCTAGGTGAACTCTTTCGCCTTTGTGTATCAACTTGTACCTTTCCTTCTTGCTGGAAGTTTGCTATCATTCAGCCAGTCCCAAAGAAGGGTGACCATTCCCAACCCTCAAACTATCATACAATTGCTTTAACATCCTGTGTCTCAAAAGTTTTCAAGTCTATTCTTAACAGAAAAATTTTAAAGCTTATTTCCTACCATAACTGCCCTCTTACGGTTTCTATTCTTCTATTTGTGCCTTCATCTGTAGCTTCCATTCTGGTCGTTCTATAGCTGCTGTTGTAGACAGGCATCATTCTTCTCCAAGATACATCAATAGTGATGTTCCTCAGGGCTCTGTCTTATCACCAACTCTCTTCCTTTTATTCATCAATGACCTTCTAAGCCATACATCTAACCCTATCCACTCATATGCTGTTGATTCCACCCTTCACCTTTCTATTTGGTTCTCGTAACATCCATCTCAGCAGTTACTTCAATAAACAAGGGATAAGGCTATGGCACTCCTAATGTCTGACTGGGGTAAAAATAATCTTGTTGTTTTTAATGCATCAAAAACTCGGTTCTTACACCAATTAACCTGACAAAATCTTCTGTAGGAGTACCCACTAATGTTTAATAATATCCAGCTTAATCCTGCCTCATCCTTAAACAAACTTGGAGTTTCATTCTCTCAGGACGTAACTTGGAAAGATCATATTACATTTCTTGTAAAATATATTTCCAAGAGATTAGGTGTGCTAAGCCAGCTCCATACCTTCTTTACCCCTGCACAGTTGTTGACTTTATACACGGGTTTTATTCGCCCCTGTTTAGAGTACAACTCTCATGTATGGGGAGACTCCCCACATACAGCTCTTCTCAATAAGGTGGAGTCAAAAGCTTTTCATCTCATCAACTCTCCTCATCTTACTGGCTTCCTTCAATCTCTGTCTCATCACCACACTGTTGCATCTTTATCTCTTTTCTGTTCCCACTTCAATGGTCACTGCTCCACTGATCTGTCTGCTTGCATCCCTTCACCTCTACAATGGGTGCGTAGCACCTGTCTGTCAACAAACTGTCATCTCTTTTCTGTCCAGCTCTGTAATGCAAGAGTTAACCATTATTCCCAGTCCTTCATGTATGCAAGAGGTCAACTCTGGAACTGTCTCCCTCCGTCTGTATTTCCTACTTCTTATGATCTCCAGTCTTTCAAATGCAGTGTGTCCAGGCATCTCGAAATGAACGGATCTTGAATTTGGGTCTCTTTTGTATTGTTTTTGTTTTTTTCTTGGAAGGAATGGTTTGTGGGCCCCTGTCCTTTGGTTCCTTTTTCCTTGCATGAAAAAAGAAGAAGAAAAGTTGTAAGAAAGTTATGATATGGACAGCATTTTCCAACACCAATTTATTATTGTATTGGGACTGCCTATCTACGATTGGTGGTAAAAGTGAAGTTGTGTTTTTTGGGACAGAATGAAGGCAGTGTTGTTTCTCTCTCTTTACTTCCTGTCTAGGATGTTTTGCAAGCAGATGAGTACTGTCCTTTAATAGAAGCAAGCAGTGGTGGCTGGTGGTGACTACAATCCACTCACTTGATACTCTGCCTCCTACTTCTTCCTCTTTCTCATTCTGTCTCTGTGTCTGCAGTCCTCTCTTCCTACTTCTCCCTTTCTTTCCTGTTGCTCTGTGTTACTTTGCTTTCAGCTTGAGGTGGCTGTACACTGAGTGACAAATCTGATGGTTTCCTGTAACCTTGGGAACCATTTTTTAATGCTGGGTGATAACCATACTGTATAACCAAATTACAGGGTGAAGTGAAGCCTTCTATGGTGCCCTTCTTAACTAGGTGTAGAGATGCAAATACAGTGTCCATCCAAGAAACAGACCTCCTCACATTTCCCTACACCTTGCTATGGTTAGGCACTGTCACTTGTTAGGGAACATAGGTTCATTACATGGGCCTTCCTTGGAGGAGTAGTTGTTTCCCTGCAGCTGATGGGTCTGCATAGTCAGACAGACTGAGTTTGGTAAATAGCAACAGCAGCAGTTGAAGCAAGCTTCTGACTTGTGGTCACGGGGTAATAAGTACTGAAGATTATATTAGATCTCATAAAAATTTTAATAAATTTAGTATTTATCAAAAACTTAACAGTCAAGCAACACAGTTCTTGTCAATACCACATTACCATCTTGAGGGTGTAGGAGCCCAAGGATAGGCTGGCATAATCCTGAACATTGAAACATTGGTGAGTTGTGTAAAAGTGAGATATACTTATAATTTGCAGATAGTAATCAGTCAATTTCTGTATAGTATTCAGTTTTGTGGTAGTAGCACAGGTGATTGAGGGGAAAAGTGAAAATATGTTGGATGTTATGAAAGAAATAAAAGAGCCTTAATGCAGTAAGGTTGTAGTCAGGCTGTATTGATAGTTGTACGGGGTGGCCTGTAAATATTGTTCCACTAGAAACACGTGGCAGTGTGTTGTGTTGCAGGAATCACTCCGTTGGCTTATGTGAGCATGGTTGTGGCATTGGGAGTAGGAAATGAAGAAGTGATGCAGGTTAGATATTGATACTGATGACACTGACTGAGTTGTCCTCACAACACAAAAAATATGCAAAGTGGAAGTGGAGTGTTCTATATGGGCCATCCTGTATGGTATACATGAAACAGGCAGGCAAACAGATGGGGAGAGAGAGAGAGAGAGAGAGAGAGAGAGAATAAATAGATTTATCTTGTACCATCTACATACTAGTTATCTGGTATGTTTTCACACTTTCTTTGTCTTTTCATATTTCATGATCTTACCCATTCAAAACTGGATTATAATAATGGTTATGGTGGTGGTGGTGATGGTTTGGTGGTGGTGGTGATGATTTTGATGATGATGATGATGATGATTATTATTATTATTATTATTGTGGTAGGTGGGGGCGCTCACCATCCACTCACTCGATGTAGTGCTGCTCTCAGGTGTCTGCCCTTTCCTCTCCTCTCTCCATTCCTTCCTTCCTCTTCTGTCTTTGTTTACTTCATTCTTTCCTCATCCTTCTGCCTACAGGTGACTTTACACTCCCTCTTTTGTCTTTCTTTCTTCACATTCTTTCCTCTTCCTTCTGCCTATGGGTGACTCTACACTGAGTGACAAGCCTAATGGTTTCCTGTACACCAGGAAACCATTTACTACGCTGGGTGGTAACCATATAACCAGATTATGGCACCTGGTGGTTTAGTGGGTAATTACAGTACTCCACTCGGATTGAGCTGATGAAGGTTTATATCCAAGGGATGGTTGGGGTTATTGCTCATGTAATGCCACTCAGGGATGAGTGAGGCTGGTCACTTTCATCTTAAATGTCAGGACCAAATTGCCTAGCCCCGGGCTTCTACGCTTCTCATGGGGCAAGGTAGAATTGGGTGATGGATGGATTATTATTATTATTAATATTATTATTATTATTATTATACAGGTATTATTATTATTATTATTATTATTATTATTATTAGCTGCTCTTTCCTCTCTTCTGTCTTTCTTTCCTTCATTCTTCCCTCTGCTTTCTGCCTACGAGTGACTTTACAGTTTCTCTTCAGTCCTTCTTTCCTTCATTCTTTCCTCTTCTTTCTGCCAATGGGTGATTCTACACCAGTTGAGAAGCCAAGTGGTTTCCTGTACACCAGGAAGCCATTTACTATGCTTGGTGGTAACCATATAACCAGATTATGGTGCCTGGTGGTTTAGTGGGTAATTACAGCACTCCAGTCGGATTGAGCTTGTGTAGGTTTATATCCAAGAGGTGGTTAGGGTTTATTGCTCCTATAATGCCACTCAGGGATGAGTGAGGCTGGCCACTTTCATCTTACATCTCAGGACCAACTTGCCTAGCCCTGGGCTCCTACACTTCTCTTGAGGCAACATAAGATTGGATGATGGATGGATTATTATTATTACTATAATTATTTATTTTATTATTCAATCCCAGGCTGGTAAGACCCTTCTTGTGCCGACGCCTCGACTACGGAGTGGACTGTTCAACCAGCTGAGTGATGCATCGTCAGAAAATAAGGAGACATTGCGGATTATGGCTCAGACAGAGGGCATGAAGAAGTACTCTAAGCCCATTGGCCTCGACATTAATGTCAAGATTGATTTGATTGTTATCGGCTCTGTGGCAGTCTCTCGTACTGGTGGGTCAATGATCCTGCATGCTTAACAATCATAAAAAGAGAAGATGGTGTGGATTGGGGATACTGCACCAATATTCCCCCTGGTGAACATCCAGAATGGCTCAGATCAGAGTTCTATGCCTGCCTAGTAATAATTGAGAGGCACATGTGGTTTATGTGTAATGAGAAAAGTGTGAATGATAACTGTATGAGAGTGGAAGTAGTGAATGTGTTCAGGAAGTGAGATGTCATATAACAGTGCTGTAAGAGACCAATATGAAAGGGAGTGAAGTGGGAGAATGAGAAGGTGCAAAATGTGTAAAACCAAGTATGGGCACCCCTTTGATGAGTAAAGGAGAAACTACAGTGTTGAGTAAGTGGCTAATATGAAAATATATCAACCTGAAGTGTGTGTATATCAGGTTTAAATTAAAAGTGGTAAAAGTACTTTGCACTGGGTATTGTGCTTCCACCTAATAATGGTATTAGTTAGGAAGAGAACCATAGATTTAGGAATTAGCTTGATGGAGTAAGAGGACAAGCACCCAGGACTTCAGGGAGTTGATGACAGGAGAGTTGACACTCACCCAGTGTATGATGTACTGAG
Source organism: Coenobita brevimanus (assembly GCF_032717465.1). Lineage (NCBI taxonomy): Eukaryota > Metazoa > Arthropoda > Malacostraca > Decapoda > Coenobitidae > Coenobita > Coenobita brevimanus. Next base: position 21,491,648 of record NC_137010.1, on the reverse strand, counting down.
TCAGTTTGAAGTGCACAGAATGATAATGGATGGTGACTGAAGGATGTGTCACTTTTCAGTCACAAAGAAGGAGATAAATTACATGGTATAGGGAGACTGCAGAGATTGTTGAGAGGCTCATGATCAATGACATGCTTGTAGAGAGAAAGATGCTTGGGATTATAGTTGACATGAGAATACTGAAAGAATGCTGCAGAGATTTATCTGATGCTATGGTTGTGATATGCAAGTTGAAGCAGTGAGCAGCTTGGTGGATGAGATGCAACAGGAGTACTCAGAGTGAAAGATGAAAATGGAGAAGCTGAAAAATAGTGCAGTGGCAGATGAATTTAACCCTCTTGTGCACGCATAAGTTTCAGTAAGTTTCCTGACACACGATTTGACTCGACTGGCCGCCCGCATGCCACTGAAAACACGAATTCTCGCCATATTTTTGTTGCCCAAACCTCAATATACTGCCTTGAAACCTATATTATCTTATTCATCAATGTTTGTTCTGGCTGATAAGCTCAAAAAAAAAAAAAAAAAAAAAAAAACATTAGGCGGCCCTGAATAAACATTCTGCAGTGTCAGTTTCACTTCCCAACATCACCATTCGAATGCTTTCCATCATATAGGAGAATGTTATTAGAAGTTTTGATAGAGAATTTCATCAGCTTTCTAATGAGAAATGTCTAGTTGTGATATGACTTGTAGTATTCAAGAAGATTGCCAAAAACTGAAGGCCATTAAAAAAAAAAAAGAAACTTTTGTACAGGGAGCTTTCCTGCAAAAGTTTTCTCACACACCTTATGTTTTTATTTCATAATATTGTGTAGAATTTCATGAGCTTTCTCCTGGGCAAAACAGATTTTCGATACGCCTCATAGTTTCCAAGTAAATTGCAAAAAAAAGACTGGGTACTCATGGCCATGCGTCACTTTTGTCATTCACGCACAGCAAATCCTATATTCCCGCCTACATAACAGCGACTTTTCATCAGAGATATTACATTATTATATCCTGTACATAACTAGAATTTACTGCTCTTTATCATGGTTCTTACAGGAAATCGATACGTCCAACAGGTTTCGAGTAATCGGCCGACAAAATGAGATTACTCCGCAGAACGTTTTTGACTATTACCGCAAGTGAGAAAAAAACACTCCGTTCCCCCACCTTTTCCTACAAAGTATGCTCCCAGAGGCTTATATTTTCGTAATGAAAATACGTAGAATTTACTGCTCTTTGTCATGGTTCTTACAGGAAGTCAATACGTCCAATAGTTTTCAAGTAATTGGCCGACAAAGTGAGATTACTCTGCCGAGCATTTTCGACTATTACCGCAAGCGAGAAAAAAACACACTCCATTCCCATGCCTTTTCCTGCAAAATATGCTCCCAAAGGCTTATATTTTCGTAATGAATATGCATAGAATTTACTGTTCTTTATCATGGTTCTTCCAGGAAGTCGATACGTCCAGTAGTTTTCGAGTAATAGGACGACAAAGCTAGATAACTCTTCCGATCGCTACCAAGGTTTACTGCAAGCCAAAAAAAAAAAAACACTGCCTCCCCCCCCCCTTTACCTGAAGACTTTGCACCCAAAGCTTTTTTTCTTTTTTTTTTTCTTTTTATGTACAGACTAAAATCTCCAAAGGTTGTTTTTTTAGTGTTATAACCTACTAGACATGATCACAAATTTGTTCTAGTTACTGCTAATGAAGCTGTACTTTCTGTCAAATGTGTAATATGTAGGAGAAAATGGTTATTTATGTGATAAATATAGGGGCAACGTTGGGTCTGGTTAGTACTTGGATGGGTGACCGCCTGGGAATACCAGATGCTGTTGGCATAACGTTCTCCCTACGTGTCAAGTGGGGTTGGTGGAGGATTAGTGCCCCTCCCTGTAAAACAATTAACTCTAAGCCTTGGCCACCCCGATTGGGATACATGGCGTCTGGCAATGAATGAATGAATGAATGATAATAGGTCAGTATACATATCAACAAAATTCGGAAAACTCACTTCCTCCAGGGGTGTTGAAGGGCTTGAAGGACCTTGTGGGATTTGAAGATGAGGAGTTATGTAGTGTGTGTGTGTGTGTGTGTGTCTGTGTTAGTGTATTTACCTATTTGTATTTACCTATTTGTAGTATACAGGAATTGAGCAATGCTCGTGTTGTCCTGTCTCCATATCCACATTTATCAAGTCTACCTTTACACACATGAATGTTTTTCTCATGCACCACCTCTTTGTCTAAGTCGTTCCAAATATTTAAGAATATACCTAATTGTGATATACACGGAATGTACTATGCTCGTGGGTTTCTGTCGCTGTTTCTCAATAAGTCGAATTTAACTTTAAACTCGTTTAAGTTTTTAGACTGGATGATCTCTTTGTCCAGGCTATTCCATAAGTCTATACTTCTGTAAGGAAAGCTATATTTCTTGATATCCTTCAAGCAGCTTGACTTTTTCAATTTCATTCCATGTCCTCTTGTTGCTCTCTTATCCCATACAAACAGATCTTCTTTGTCAATTTTATCTACTCCCACCATGGTCCTGAACACCGCAATCATGTCTCCCCTCTTTCTCCTTTCCTCTAACGAAGGCAAATCCAGTTTTTCCAGCCTCTCTCTGTATGACAGGTCTGTCAGACTGGGGACCATCTTGGTTGCTGTTCTTTGTATTCTCTCAATCTTGTTTATATCTTTCTTTTTGTGTGGGCACCACACTACCGCTGCATATTCTAACCTGGGGCGGATCATGGCCACTATCAATTTTTTCATCATTTCCTCTTCCATATAATGAAATGCTACTCTTATGTTAGTCAAGAGCTTATAAGTCTCTCCAACTATCTTGTTAATGTGCTTTTCTGGTGACAAACTATCTTGGACCAGCACTCCCAAATCTTTCTCTTCTCTCCTTTTTGTGATTAATTCATTACCCAACAAATAATTCAGTGATGGTCTCCTGGTACTTTTACCCATTTCCAATATTTTACATTTCTTTACATTAAATTTCATTTCCCACGTCCAGCTCCAATTGTGTATCCTATCCAAATCCTCCTGCAGTATTTTACAATCCTCCTCAACCTCTATCTTCCTCAAGATCTTTACATCATCAGCAAACAGACTCGCATAACTGTTCACTCCATCTACCATATCATTTACGTAAATCAGGAACATTACTGGCGCCAACACTGAGCCTTGAGGGACTCCACTTGTTACTTCCCTCCATCCAGACATCTTTTCCTTTATTACTGTCCTCATTTGTCTGTCTCTCAAAAAGTCTCTCATCCATTCCAGAAGTTTCCCCTTTAGTCCTCCTATATATTCTAGTTTCCACATTAGTCTCTTATGAGGTACCTTGTCAAAGGCCTTCTCTAAGTCTAAGTACACACAATCCACCCAACCATCTCTCTCCTGTACCACATCAATCGCTCTTGAGTAAAAGCTCAACAAGTTTGAAACACATGACCTTCCACTTCTGAATCCAAACTGACATTCAGCCAAAATATTCATCTCTTCCAGATATTTTATCCATCTGTCTTTCAGGATTCTCTCACACAATTTTGCGACCATGCTGGTTAGAGACACTGGTCTATAATTCAGGGGTTCTTCCCTGTTTCCTCCCTTGTAAATTGGTACCACATTTGCCCTCTTCCATTCTTTTGGCACTTTCCCCTCTTCCAGTGAGCATACAATTAAGCTGTGAATTTTATCCGCCAGTTGTTCTCTGCATTCCTTCAGTACCCAATTAGAAATTCCATCAGGTCCTGGGGCTTTCCTTACATCTTGAGTTTCCAGTAATTTATACACTTCCTGCACCTCCACTTTTATATCTTTCATCACCGGAACATTTCCAATCACTCCCTCCCCCTCCACAAGCTCCTTTTCTTTAGTGAAAACTGACTGGAAACGTTTGTTCATTATTTCTGCTTGCATTGCCGCATCCTTAAAGACCTCTCCATCTACTTTCAGCTTGGTGATTCCTTCCTTTTGTTTCAGTTTGCCATTAACAAATCTATAAAACAGTTTGGGTTCATCCTTGCATTTGTCAATTATACCTTTTTCAAAATTCCTTTCTTCTTCCCTACGTATTCTTGTGTATTCGTTTCTTGTTCTTTTATATTCTTCCTTTGTTCTGTCGTTACCTCTCTTTCTCCAATTGTTCCACGCCTTATCTCTCTCTTTTTTGGCTATCATACACCTTCTATTAAACCACTCCTTTTTCCTGTTTTCTTTCCCTCTTACTCTTGGTACAAATTTTTCCACTCCCAAATTATAGAGGTCTAGAAAGATATCCCACTTCCTCTGTATCTCTCTTGTTTCTCTGAATTTTCTCCAATCCGCATTTTCAAAAAAGTTTCTCAATCCTGTAAAATTTGCTTTGCCAAAGTTGTATCTTCCCTGTCTATGAAGCTCGTCTCTTGGCTCGACGTTTCCTATTAACATCTGGAACTCAATGACCACGTGATCACTTTTTCCCAAAGGACAGAGATATTCCAATGATTCTATTACATCGGGTTCTTTGGTGAACAGGAAATCTAACCTTGCTGGTGTGTCCTCACCTCGGAACCGTGTCTCTTCTTTGACCCACTGCGTCATCACATTATTCATTAATATATTTAATAACATAGTGCCCCACGAATCCTCGCCGCCTCCCAAGTACCATTCCTCCCAGTTCACCTCTTTACAATTAAAGTCACCCACCAAAATTATATTATTGCTTTTCTCAATTATTTTTTGCAAATAGCTAGCCATATCTGACAACATCTCATGGTATTCGTCATCCTTCCATGCTCTCGTCTTTGGGGGAACATACACTACCGCCATATCTCTCTTAACATTCTCTCCAGTTTCTAATTTCATATATATCACTTCAGCCCTGCCTTCTCCCATTTCCACAGTATCTACATTTATGTTGTTCTTCACTGCTATCATCACTCCTCCTCCCTTTTTTTTTTTCTGTCTTTTCTCCACAGTTTGTATTTACCATCTCCCAAATGAACATCAATATCTTCTCTTAATTTGGTCTCTACAAAGCACATGACATCAGGTTCATGTTCTCTCAAGAAATCATTAATTTCGATCGTTGTCGATATGAAACCATCAACATTAGTATATATCACCTTCAAATTATTTTTGACATTATTAATACCCTCTTCTCTCCTACTCTCTGTCCATACCACTTCCTCAACTTCTGATCTTTCACAACCATCCCCCTAGTTTCCTTCACTTCTATTTCCTTAAATACCATTTCCTTACTTTCATATCCAATACTCTCCAAAAAAAGTATTACGTTCTTCCTCTGTCCTCTTATCATTTTTTTCCTTTACTTCTTCCTTTAATGATTTTAAAACTTCTCTTTCTTCTTCATTCAGATCTTTTCTTATTATAATATTTTCCATCCCCGCCTCTTTGCTTAATTTCCAGGTCACTTTAAGTATCTCATTTATTACACTTTCTGATGTAAACTTGACTCTCATTGGTCTTGTTTCCCCTTTCTTATAAGGCCCTATCCTCCTTACTTCTTCAATTTCTTTTACCCACTTGTCTCCTTCGGGGTCAATCTTGCCTAATATTCCTCTCACCATGTTCGTGTCTCTCTCGAGTCTTGCGAACCTAACCTTTTCTTCCTCTTCCCTGTTTCCAGATACTACCACACATCTGTTCCTTTCTACAGTTTCTCTCACTATTTTCTCTTTTTTCTTCAGTATTTTCACTACATTTTCTTCCATTTCTTTCTTGTTCATTTCCCTTTCTTCCTGGATGATCTCTCTTAAGCTGACCACTTCTTTCTGTTCTTCTTCTACGTGTGCCCACTTTGCCTTATGTTCTTCTAATACATTACTCACCTTCTCAGTTTTATTAGTACTCTCTTCAAGTTTCCTCCTCAGTTCAACATTTTCCCTCTTCAAATTCCTAATCTCTTCATTGGCTGTTTCGTTGGACTGGATTAGACTCTGTATGGTGGTTTCCGTATTTCCTGACACATCCTTTATCACTAGATTCTCTACTTTTTTTTCGAGTTCACTAATCCTCATAATTAATGTTTTCACCAGGTCCATGACGTTAGTATTAGCATCAAATCCTTGAAATTCCATTGCCTCATTGTTTACATTTTCGGCCATGTTTAATGTAAAGTACCTAAACAGCTGTTACCGAATAAGCCACAAACATTCATGTATACTATTGCCAACAAATCTTTACATTTTTGGTAGTCTACTAACTCTCATTATTTTAAATTTAAAGAAAGACCCTAGGAGACAGGACAGACAAAATTCCTGAAACTACTCAAGGTTAGGAGCGATGCCTGGGACGTCCGCTCTCTCCGGCTGTTCGTGTGTGTGTGTGAGTGTGTGTGAGAGTGTGTGTGAGTGTGTGTGTGTGTGTGTGTGTGTGTGTGTGTGTGTGTGTGTGTGTGTGTGTGTGTGTGTGTATTTACCTAATTGTATTTACCTAATTGTGATATACAGGAAATGAGCTACGCTCGTGGGGTCCTGTCTCTGTTTCTCAGTAAGTAAAATTTAGCTTTAAACTCGTTTGAGTTTTTAGACTGGACGATCTCTTTCTCCAGGATATTCCACAGGCCTATACATCTGTAAGGAAAACTGTATTTCTTGATATCCTTCAAACAGCTTGGCTTCTTCAATTTCATTCCGTGTCCTCTTGTTATTCTCTTATCCCATAAAAACAGATCTTCTTTGTCAATTTTATCTACTCCCATCATGGTCCTGAGCATTGCAATCATGTTACCTCTCTTTCTCCTTTCTTCTAAGAAAGGCAAATCCAGCTTTTCCAGCCTCTCTCTGTATGACAGATCATCCAGACTGAGGACCATTTTGGTTGCTGTTCTTTTTATTCTCTCAATCTTGTTTATATCTTTCTTTTTTATGGGAACCATACTACTGCTGCATATTCTAACCTGGGGCGAATCATGGCCACTATCAATTTCTTCATCATCTCCTCATCCATGTAATGAAAAGCTACTCTTATATTAGTCAGGAGTTTATACGTCTCTGTAACTGTCTTGTTAATGTGTTTTTCAGGTGACAAACTGTCCTGGACCAGCACTCCCAAATCTTTCTCTTCTCTTGCTTTTGTGATTGGTTCATTACCCATCAAATAATTCAGTGATGGCCTCTTGGTACTTTTTCCCATTTCCAAAATTTTACATTTCTTTGCATTGAATTTCATTTCCCACGTCTGGCTCCATTCTTGTATCCTATCCAGATCCTCCTGCAGCATTTTACAAACCTCCTCAACCTCTACCTTCCTCAAGATCTTTGCATCATCAGCAAACAGACTTGCATAATTGTTCACTCCATCTACCATATCATTTATGTAAATCAGGAACATTACTGGCGCCAACACCGAGCCCTGTGGGACTCCACTTGTTACTTCCCTCCATCTAGACATTCTGTCCTTTATTACTGTCCTCATGTCTCTCATCCGTTCCAGGAGGTTCCCCTTCAGTCCTCCTACATGCTCTAGTTTCCACATTAGTCTCTTGTGGGGTACCTTGTTGAAGGCCTTCTCCAAATCTAAATACACACAATCCACCCAACCATCTCTCTCCTGAAGCACGTCAGTCGCTCTTGAGTAAAAGCTCAACAAGTTGGAAACACATGACCTTCCACTTCTGAATCCAAACTGACTGTCAGCCAAAATACTCATCTCTTCCAGATATTTTACCCATGTATCTTTCAGAATTCTCTCGCACAATTTTTTGACCATGCTGGTTAGAGACATTGATCTATAATTCAGGGGTTCTTCTCTGTTTGCTCCCTTATAAATTGGTACCACATTTTGCCCTCTTCCATTCTTGAGGCACTTTCCCCTCTTCCAGAGAACACACAAGTAAACTGTGAATCTTATCCGCCAGTTGTTCTCTGCATTCCTTCAGTATCCAATTAGAGATTCCATCAGGTCCTGGGGCTATCCTTACATCTTGAGTTTCCGGTAATTAATGTACTTTCTGTACTTCCACTTTTATATCTTTTATCACTATATTTCTAGTCACTCCCTCTCCTTCCACAAACTTCTTTTCATTAGTGAAAACTGATTGGAAACATTTGTTCATTATTTCTGCTTGCATTGCTGCATCTTTATAGACCTCTCCTTCTACTTTTAGTTGGGTGATTCCTTCCTTTTGTTTCAATTTGCCCTTGACAAATCTATAGAACAATTTGGGTTCATCCTTACATTTGTCCTGGCGATGTCCTGCAGCTGCTTTGGTGCTCCTCTGGCCAGGCATATGGTCCCACACACGTAGGTTCTTGCACTGAAGAGGCGTTCGCACAGGGATACAGAGTTATAATAGTTGTCCATGTAAACTTTGTATCCCTGATCCTTCATCGGCTCTATGAGGCTCCAAAAGTGGTCTCCATCGCCTTCTGCCCCGTATACACCTCGAAATGCCATATGTACCCCAAGGAAGCCTCAGCCAGGATATAAACTTGATGGAATACTTCGAGGGCCTCATGGGATTGTAGATGCAGAAGCTGAAGCGTCCCTTCCAAGCCAGCGAGCCCTCATCCAGGCTGAGGTGCTCCTCTGGTAAGTAGGTGTCCTGGAACCGCTGAAGGAGGTACTCCATCACCGTGCGAACCCTGATGAGCCTGTCGCGATTGTCCTGGGGTATAGCAAGTGAGCTGAAAGCATGGAAGTGTTTCAGGATGGCCCTGAAATGCCTCGCACTCATCACTTGCTGGAAAATGGGGTAGTTATGGAGACGGGATCTCCTCCAGTAATACCTGATGGTTGGCATATTCACCACCCACATGAAGAAGTACAGCTCCAGGAACTTGTCCATCTCCTCTTCATTGCAGATTAACCTTGCATCCAACACAGTCCCCAGGAATGACGCATAGTTGTTGGTCTCGAGGGTGAGATATGTCAACAACTCCCTGGTGAAAAACAGCTAGAAGAACTGGAGAGGCATTGTTGGCTGATCGACCCTCATTCCTGGGGATCCTGCGAAGAGCCCATTAGCTGGTGTGAATGGGCCACTGCTCCACCCTGGATCCTCTGTGGCAACACCTCCCGCAATGGTGGCAGTGGGTTGGCGTACCGACACGCTTCGGACTCCTCGGACGCCCCTTGGCCGTCCCCCATAGTCGGGCCATGGACCACACTGGCCTCTTCGAGATGGTGAGGGTTCCAACGATGAGGACGACGAGACTATCTCCTGCTGCTGCAGAACATGGGGGGGGGGGGATGAATACTGTCGGAGACAGCTCATTTGTCGACCAGCCAGGGGACAACAACACAGTCACATCCTGCAACAGTTGCGCCACAGACACTACACCTCATGCAGGTGCCAGTGTCACATAACTAGGCCCTGCTACCGGTGACATGGGCTTGGCCAAGGGGGAACTGGAGGCTTGAGGTGGAGAGACCGGACGGTTGCTGGAGCGAGAGGTCCAAGCAAAGGCGATAGCCTATCGTCCAAGTGAAGACGATGGCTGGGCTGATAGTCCCGATACTGGTGGTAATGGTGTCTGCTCCTGTTGTGGTATGGGTGAGGGCAAAGCTGCCCGAGGGGAATGGCGTTGGACATCGTCCCAGTCCTCACTTGGAGCATTGCTCAGCTCCTCATCCTCCTCGCTCTCGGTCTCCTCCTTGAAGAGAACCTTCTGCCACTCATCAGAAGACAAACCCCTCCATTGTGGCAAGCACTGACACAGAAAGTCCAGTATGAGCTTTTTAGGTTCACAGCTGAAAAACAAGAAATATTATTCACTGTCATGCAACACCTTCCTTTGAGAGTAGCACTACACAAGTGATGTTATATCTTTCCGTACAGCTGATTGCTGCACCATTTATGAACAGTTCACATAAATGATAACTTTTCAGTGTCTTTGCACGGTTTAATATCTGTCCACTTTCGTCCATGGGTGTGTGTCAAACATATACTGTATATAGTTGTACATTATATATATATATATATATATATACAGTGGAATTTCTAATTTTGATGGGCATATGTACCTAAAAATCACCGCGAAATTCAAATCATCAAAATTTAAACTGAACTTCTTATGGGAAAAATTAGTTTGGGTCTGGGGCCTCCGAACCTAACTACCTAAAATCATGATTTTTTGCCCACACCCCCTGTAAACTTTATGAACTATAATTGTGGTTAAGTAACTGTAGTTCTGCATTGTATTGCCATACTGGCAGCAAGTGTATACTTGGTGTATTTCTGCCCTTTCCTGTTTTGCCGTTTCTCCTTTGGCTGTGAAGATTTAGAGGTGCCAGGCCGCTCTCGTCCATTACCATTGCTACCCGAAAAACCACTCTTGCTTGCCATCTTGAAACAGGTAAGTTGCGACGAAAATACAAAAAATACAACTAAATTGCAGTGAAATGCATGTCCACATGTGGAAGGTACAGGTTGAAAGTGTGACATTTGGCTGTAGAGGGCTGGCCGCTGGCAGGACAGTCGCAAGATGGCCTCCAACAACAGATCATTGCTTTGCACATGGCTTGTATTGGTGCCTACTCTCATCCGGGAGCTCTTGTCCTTAAACAACATGACTTTCTTTTTTCTCAGCCTCTATTGTTCATTTCTATGTTGCTCCTTATACTCATAATTACCGTACTTCTCTTCATTTCAGTATTCAGCCTACTGTATTTGCTACCACCTGTAATTAATTTTATTTTGGTATTTCTGCTATTGATTCTCTTCCTTTAATTTCTCTTGTTATATCTTTGAGTTATTAACCCTTTAACCGCAGGTGTCATCCCAGAATGACATTGCAAAAACTGGACCAAACCGCAGGTGTCATTCTCGAATGTTTGTGAATATTTTAAATACCGCGTGTTTTTTCCGTGCACCAATTGTTTCAAGGGAGAGTAGCTATTAAGTTCTTTCACTCCAGCCGACCCCCACCTCCCTCCCCCCCCGGGCCCCTACCTCCCACCCCCTGGGCCCCCCACCCCACCCCGGACCAAACACGCATCAGTATCTGTCCAGCTGTGTGAGTCACAACACTGCTGATGTGGCAGTGAAGTGCAGGCAATTACAGTGCCTTTTACCTGCTCAGTGAACACAGAGTGGGTGTTTATCGTATGTGCAGTGTTCATGTATGTTTATAGTATTATTATCAGAATGAGGTTGGCATTTGGTAATGGTGTGTGAGCGAAAAATAGTGATTACAACACCGCTGATATGGCAGTGAAGTGCGGGCAATTACAGTGCCTTTTACCTGCCTCAGTGAACACAGAGTGGGTGTTTATCATATGTGCAGTGTTCATATGTGTTTATAGTATTATTATCAGAATGAGGTTGGCATTTGGTAATGGTGTGTGAGCGAAAAATAGTGATTACAACACCGCTGATGTGGCAGTGAAGTGCGGGCAATTACAGTGCCTTTTACCTGCCTCAGTGAACACAGAGTGGGTGTTTATCGTATGTGCAGTGTTCATATATGTTTATAGTATTATTATCAGAATGAGGTTGGCATTTGGTAATGGTGTGTGAGCGAAGGTAATGGTGTGTGAGCGAAAAATAGTGATTTTAGATCGCTCACTTCTAATGGCACTGCCCATCCAGTGATAGTCAACGAAATCATGAAATCTACATCATTGCAAAGCCGAAGGATAGTACTTTCTAATGGTACCTTATTTTTCGCTCTAGATTTATTCTGTGCAGAGTTTTTGTTTAAAGTTTGTTTACATTTTGGCTGGAACCCCCGCGGGAGAGGCCAGTCGGGGCAAAACAATGCCTGCGGTTAAAGGGTTAAAGTATTGATTGATTAATAATACGGTAAGTATATTTATAGAATGACGGGAAATCATCCAGGGTTCGAATTGTCCTGACGGGAAATCATCCATGTTTTGACGGGGAATTATCTGACGGCTAATTGACTTGACAGTGAATTGTCTCGGAACCATATCATCTTATGCGTCATATACTGTATGAATAAATGATGTTGATTTTCATTCTCTTCTTGACACATGTCACATACGGTATTAGGTTAGGCTCATACTTTTTCTTATAATTTTCCTTCACTTCTGGCATTTTGGTTAGCATCAAAAATATTGTCTTTGCTTGTGTTGGTTGGAGTCTGTCCCTGAGAGCACATGTCACATGCGATATTAGGTTAGGTTCATACGTTTTCTTATAATTTTCCTTCACGTCTAGCATTTTGGTTCGAATAAAAAATATTTTCTTTGCTTGTTTTGGTTGGAGTCTGGCCCTGAGAGCATCGAAATACGTGACTTTGCATCGAAAAGTAAGGTAGGCAGACCACTCCAAAATGCATCGAAATTTGATTCATCGAATTCTGAACTGTCGAAATTTGAGATTCCACTGTATCTATCTATCTATCTAGCTATTGCCAGATGCCATAATCCTGTAAGGGGTGGCCATTTGACTTTGAGTTATTTGTTTTACGGTGAGGGGCACTAACCCTCCACCAACCCACTTGCTGACACACAGGGAGCACGTATGGATTGGTTATATGGTTACCACCCAGCGTTGTAAATGGTTTCTTGGCTTACAGGAAACCATTTGGCATGTCACTCAATGTAAAGCCACCTGTAAAGGAAAGAAAAGCACTAAGAAGTGACAGGAAAGATGGGAGAAGTAGGAAGAGAGGAGAACAGGCACAGAAAATTAGTGATAATGGCTAAGGAAGAAGTAGGCAGCACTACATCAAGTGAGTGGATGATGGTCGCCACAACCTACCATTAATATATATATATATATATATATATATCAGTATACAGTAAAAGCTCGATTAACCAGCATCCGATGCATCGGCACATCCGTATAACCGGAACGCAAATTCGATCTGGCATGGGGTCAAAAATATTCCGGATACCGGTCCTCCCCCTAAAATTCTTGATTAGTTCTGTACAGAACAGGATAAAGTAGTGTACGCAGCTAAGTTTTCAAAATTATTTTGGCCAGTAACATATGCTAAACTTTTCTTTAAGTAATTTTTGATAATGTTTTCTGGTTTGTGTCCAGTCCTGTACAATTTCTCATGCTGTCTTTTTGTGTGTATTGTAGTGTACACTCTATCTATCTATTGCCAGATGCCTCAATCCCGTTTGGGGTGGCCACAAACAAATCGCCTCCAAGTCACCCTGTCCCCCGCCATTTCACTGCCCTGCTCCCAACTCACACCCCCCTCTCTCATATACCTCTCCACCCCATTCCTCCATCTCATCCTCGGCTCCCCCTCCCTCTTCCCCCCTCCACCTCACTCACATACACTCAGTCTTTCACCCTCCATCCTCTCCACATGGCCAAACCACCTCAGTGTGTTCCTCATAACGCTTCCTATCACATCCACATCAACACCACAACACTCCTTTATATCCTCATTCGTCAGCCTGTCTCTCCATGTGACTCCACAGGCTCCTCTTAAATAACTCATTTCCACTGCTCTCACTCTTGACTTGTGTCCTTCCACTTCCGTACGTTAGAGTTGGTATCACAATACTGTCATGTAGTAACTTTTTCACTTCCATGCTCACTTCCCTGTTTTTTATCACTGCTTTCAAAGAACCAGCAACCTTTCTTCCCTGCTGTACCCTTTCAAGCACTTCACCCTCCAAACCTCCATCCTTACTCATCACACTACCCAAGTACTTAAACGTACTCACATTTTCCAGTTCCTCACCATCCAACCTCGCTGTACATTCACTGACTTCACCTCTTTCAAAGACCATCACTTTACTCTTCCCTACATTCACCTTTAGATTCCGTTTCTTACACACTCTCCCAGACTCATCCACTGATTTCACAATCACTAATTTCTGCTCAGGGGTGACCCCTTCATACCCCCATATACCCAGGAAAGACGGGAGCAGGGGACAAAACAAGTTCCACCAGCCTCTACCACAGCTCCCAACCCTTCCCCATACCCCTAACCCTCCCAGCCCCCCACTTGTCATTCTTAACCGGCAGTTACATCTCAAGCTAACCTAATACTTTACACTTGTAGTCACGTTACGAATACACAAATATAAGACGCTAGGATATGTAAAAAGTATAATAAACATGCTTCAGCAAGAAAATAATGCATTATAACATTGACAATAAAACAAAAATGCCAACAACGGCCATCTCAGGCCTCTTGCGCTGGGTGTTTGCATGCGTCCGTGTCTGTGTGTTTGGGTGTGTATATGTCTGTGTTTTTCAGTGTTTTTGTGTGTGTGTGTGTGTGTGTGTGTGTTTGTGTGTGTGTGTGTTTGCAAAGCAGTGCACCCAACACAGGAGGCCTGAGGTGGCCGTTATTAACGTTTTTGTTTTACTGTCAGCGTTATAATGCATTAATTTCTTGCTGCAACATGTTGATAGTTATATTCTTTTAACATATCCTGATGTTTTTTGTTTGTATTAGTAGAGAGACCAAGAGTGTTAAGCGTGAAATCAGCTTGAGATGTAACTGCTAGTTAAGAATGACAGGTGGGGTGGGGGGTTGGGTTGGGGTATGGGGGATGGTCGGGAGCTGGGGTAGTGGTGGGTGGAGCTCGTTTCGTCTCCCCCTCCCCTCTTCCATGGGTATTCTGAGGTAGGATGGGGGCACCCCTGGACAGATATTAGTGAGCATGAGTGTATCTGTACTGTATCTTACCTGTACTGTATCTAATACTCAATAATGTATTTTATGAAATAAAGTCTCAAGTTTGGTACTATTTCATTTGTTTGACCCAGAAAAGTTCTAAGAGTAACATTTGATTATCCAGAAAATTCCATATCCGGAATGGAAGAATCACCATGCATTCCTGTTAATCGAGCTTTTAGTGTATATGGTGTCTTTGCATGTTGTAATGCCTGTCCACTATTGTCCGTGGGTGTGTTCCAAACATATATATATACTGTATATATATATATATATATATATATACTGTATATATATATATACTGTATATATATATATATATATATATACACACACACAGGTATATATTTAGATATATATATGTACAGGTATATATATATATATATATATATATATATATATCCATCCATCTGTTCATCCATCATACAATCCTACATTGCCCCATGAGAAGCGTAGGAGCCCGGGGCTAGGCAGTTGGTCCCGACATCTAAGATGAGAGTGACCAGCCTCACTCATCCCCGAGTGGCATTACGTGAGCAGTCAACCCCGACCACCCCTTGGATATAAACCTTCACCGGCTCAATCCGATTGGAGTGCAATAATTACCCACTAAACCACCAGGCTCCATAATTTGGTTATATGGTTACCACCCAGTGTAGTAAATGGTTTCCTGGTGCACAGGAAACCATTTGGCTTGTCACTCAGTATAGAGTCACCCACAGGCTGAAGGAAGTGGAAACAATGAAGGAAAGAAAGATAGAAGAGGGAGTGTAAAGTCACCCGTAGGCAGAAGGACAAGGAAAGAATGAAGGAAAGAAAGACAGAAGAGAATGGAAGGAAAGAAGGATGGAGGGGAAAGGGCAGACACCCAAGAGCAGCACTACATCGAGTGAGTGGATGGTGAGCGCCCCCACCTACCACGATATATATATATGTCCAATCCTACATTGCCCCATGAGAAGTGTAGGAGCCCGGGGCTAGGCAGTTGGTCCCGACATTTAAGATGAGACTGACCAGCCTCGCTCATCCCCGAGTGGCATTACGTGAGCAATCAACCCCAACCACCCCTTGGATATAAACCTTCACCGGCTCAATCCAATTGGAGCGCAATACTGTAATTACCCACTAAACCACCAGGCGCTATAATTTGGTTATATGGTTACCACCCAGCATAATAAATGGTTTCCTGGGCATAGGAAACCATTTACTAAGCAGGCTGGTCACTCTCATCTTAAATGTCGGGACCAGCTGCCTAGCCCCAGGCTCCTACACTTCTCATGGGGCAATGTAGGATTTTTTTTTTTTTTTTTTTTTTTTTTTTTTTTTTAACAGAACGGAGGAAGGAAAAACAAATGGAGAAAAAAAATTATCCATACAGCAGATTACTGGTGTCCTCTGTTCACAAAATATCTGTAACAGTTAGACTTGAACAGTTGTAGGTTGAAATTTGGAGGAAAACAACTCTGGGGAAGCGAGTTCCAGAGAGATGCAGTTCGGGGAATGAAAGAATTCTGAAGATTGATGGATGGATGGATGGATGGATATATATATATCTATATCTCTCTCTCTCTCTCTCTCTCTCTCTCTCTCTCTCTCTCTCTTTATATATATATATATATACAGTATATATATATATATACAGTATATATATATATATATATATATATATATATATATATATATATATATATATACAGTATATATATATATATATATATATATATATATATATATTTATATATCCCAACGCCCTAATCCCGCAAAGGGTGGACGCAGACAAAACGCCTCCAAGTTGCTCTGCCACCCACTATTTGACTACCCTCCCCCCAACTCATCCCCCCCCTCATATACCTCTCATCCACATCCCTCCACCTCATCCTCGGTCTACCCCTCCCTCTCCCTCCCTCCACCTCACCTACATACACCCTATTAGTCAGTCTTTCATTCTCCATTTTCTCCATATGTCCAAGCCACCTCAGTGGTGGCTTGGACATATGGACAACGTTCCTTCACTTATTTCGTCAACCCGTCCCTCCATGTCACTCCACATGCTCCTCTCAGGTAACTCATTTCCACTGCTCTCACTCTTGACTTGTTCCCGTCTTGCAAGGTCCACCCCTCACTTCCATACGTCAGGGTAGGGATCACAATACTATCATGCAGTGACTTCATAACTTCCATACTCACCTCCCTATTTCTTATCACTGCTTTCAGTGAACCAACAACCTTCCTTCCCTGCTGTACCCTTTCACACACTTCATCCCCCAAAGTTCCATCCTTACTCATCACACTACCCAAGTACTTGAATGCACTCACACATATATATATATATATATATATATATATATATATATATATATATATACAATAAAACCTCTACTATCTGATGTAATAGAGCCAAAGGCATGTCCGGAAAGTGGGCCCCTGGCTCCTGGACTGGTACTTAAGGACCCTAACCCAGCCTAACTTTGAAAGCCACCTAACTAACTCCCTACCGGACATGCATAGCACCTATTTAAACATATTTAAGACCCTATTCACACCAATAATGGACATAAAGCATGTAATAAATGAAAAGGAACCATAGAATTAGGAATTAGAAGTGACCCTTAGCCAGGGTACTAACAGCACGTCTGTGGCCACCTTCTGTAAGGATTTGGCAGTGGTAAAAATGCTCTTGAAGCACGTACAGTAATCCAGTGTTGTGCTGCACATAATTCTTTGCACTGTGAGTTATAATTGTTTAACACTGCACATTGTTCTTAACTGCACCATGCCAGTTTCAACCACCAGCTTCAGCTGCCACTTTGCACTCCACAGTTGATCCTTTGCACTCTAAGTTTTAATTTCTTAACACTGCACAACACTGTAAATTCCCGTGTGGTCTAGTGGTGAGGAATTGCAGTTTATTCACTGTTTATTCACAAAAAAATGAGCACGTGTGCTTCCATTGCGATGAGCATCTACTCACGATCGAAGTTAGGCAGTAACTGTTGATGTCAGGGAAACAGAGTTGCCAGATCGCAACGGCCACATTAACAAACTCCTCAGTTTTCATTAGTAAATTTAACATTTCATTACCAAACTCTTAAAGCTAGCATTTATTCTTCATTAATTATATTTACAAGTGGAAATACATGTAATCACTCTCCTTATAATTAACAGCAGGTTGATTATTTTCATGCTATGTAGGCTAGCAGATTAATCAGAGAGAGCAAACAATCCACCATCTCCATCCTGTGTATCCTCATACATGTGAAAAATCCATTTGGTAATGCATTATTCTGATTCATTACCAAACGAATTTTTCATTACCAAATTGGCCCACATTTGGTAATAAAAAATACCAAATGGCAACCCTGACAGGGGAGGGGGGAGGAAGGAAGGGGTGAAGGGGCCATGGTGTAAACCAGCTGTTCGGCGCCACACGGCAATTTCAAATTATGGGCAGGAAAAATTCAGATTTTTTTTGTTTTTTGTTTTTTTGGCCATTTTTGGGTTCTGAAGGTCCAGGCCCACATGTCTGGTAAGTGGGGTGTCCGTAAAGTGGGCGTCCGGATAGTACGGGGATTACTGTATACAGTGAGTCCTTGATATATGAAAGGGATAGGAACCAAAAAAAACTTTCGTAATGCGAAATTTCGTATATCGGAACGATTTTCCCCATTGAAATAAATAAATGGGGGGATGCGTCCCAGGACCCCCTCGGACCCCCACCTAAACTTCACCCCCCCCCCCCGTTAAGAAGTAAGCAATACCTATATACAATTGTAGAGAAGCAGGTGGCCATATTCTTGTATATCTCCTTTTTCTTTGTCACAGTTCCAGTGGTGGAAACAGCAAGTCCTAAAGCACGCCCAATCTCCGAGACTCCCTGCTCCTCCTCATGGGGTCTTATAATTTCCAATTTCCTTTTTATAATTGGAGTACAGTGCTGCTGCTGCTTTGCAGCTGGCTCCCCCAATGCTGGAGATGATGCAGGGCGCTTGGGAGGCAAGGCGAAACAATACGAACAGGTGAAGGGCTGCAAAAACATCCTCATGTACAGCGAGGCTGTAAGGAGAGGAGGGACGTGGACTCAACTGAGAAGTGCGCAAAAATTTGTTTACCAGAGAGGGGTTAGTTCGTTTTCTTTCGGTAAGCAAGTGCGGTGCTATGCACCGTGCCCATTTTGAATTTTTTCATACAGTATTCCATTAACCCCTTCATAGTTGCCGGCCTTGAACAACACTTCACTGTTTCGGTGTGAATGACGTTGAGTTAGGGCATTATAAAAAACTTCGAACAATTAGGGGAAGGGAACGAAGGTCACTGGTGTGTGTAGATGACCCGAACTCTACCATCTCATCAGTCAGGCATTCTCTTCACTCCATGCTGATGTTTACATGCTTATGTTACATGCGTCCTAATTTTGAGTAAGTTTCTTTCTGCAAGAGAACATAATTTACCACCCTCAAAATAGTCAGAAAAATATAGAAGACAAACTAGAGGAATATGAACTGCATTGGTATGGTCTTTAGGCCGTATGCTTACACGAAAGATTATGGGTTTTACAATTTTAAGTGACGATATGGAACAAAAGTATTTGCTAATCAGAAAAAATTACTCTTTCGTCCCACATGTTCTCGTACATTAGCATTCAGTTCCACATTCTTTGTTCGGTATCACTCTTCCCAATATATTTTGGACTGACTGAGCACAGTTATTTCTGCTCCCTAGAGTTAGTGTACATTTACTGCTCATTCTTTTGTATGTTCTTATGTGTATGAGTGAAAGAGAGAGGACTGATACAAACAATAATGTATTCCATTATCCCTTTAATAGCTGCTGGCCCTGAACAGCGCCTTACTGTAGTGGTGTTAGTGACGTTGAGTTAGGGTGAGCTATAAAAAACTGCGAGCAATTATGAGAAGGGAATGAGGGTCACTGGTGTGTTTACATGACCCTACTCTTCCACCTCGAGCAGTCTGACGTTCACAGTTCACTTCGTCCCAGATGTTTTCGGCCGATGAATACATGCTGATGTAACACGCATCCTAATTTTATTAATTCTTACACGAATCATAGCAAATTACAGGATGGGATTGGGGGGGGGGGAAGCCGGGTGTGCCAGACGAGTCTTTTCACATATGTAAGAAAAAGAAATTGATTTTAGAACTTCGAAAAAATGGTCCCAAGGCCGACCACAGTAGCACGCAAATATCTGAACCCACAGCCATTGAGGGGGCTAAACATACGTTTTACTTTAAGCAGTAAAAGCTCCTTACCAAATCAGTTCTTCCTGACAGTCTGTTATATTTTTCAGATTATTTCTGGGTTGGTAAATACAGTAAACATTTCTTATTAAATCTGTTTCCCCGTCATTTTTAGCTGTTCTGTTGTGAAAACTCTAGTTTATTTTGTTAACATAGTGGCGGCAAGGACTGTTCTTCCCTAAGTGTTTAACTCAACCTGGCCTAACCGAGCTTATCTGTACCTGATAATTTTAACCTAATGGGCCTGATGGAGTCCCTCCTGTTGTCCCCAAGAACTGTGCTTCTGTTCTTACACCCTGCCTAGGTAAACTCTTTCACCTTTGTCTATCAACTTGTACCTTTCCTTCTTGCTGGAAGTTTGGTCTCACTGAGCCAGTCCCGAAGAAGGGTGACCATTCCCAACCCTCTAAGTATCATCCAATATCTTTAACATCCTGTGTCCCAAAGGTTTTCGAGTTTGTTCTTAACAGAAAAGTTTTAAAGCATCTTTCCTATCACAAGCTTCTTTCTGATCATCACATCAGTTGGGTTCTGTCAGGGACGCTTCACTGGTGATCTTCACACCTACATTTCAGACTCCTGGTCATCCTCCTTTTGAGACAGTGGCTAAAGCTTTGCCATTGCACTTGACATCTCAAAGGCTTTCGATCGAGTCTGGCATAAATCTTTAATTTCCAGACTGCCCTCTTATGGTTTCTATCCTTCTATCTGTGCCTTCATCTATAGCTTCCTTTCTGGTCGTTCTATAGCCTCTGTTGTAGACGGCTATCGTTCATCTCCTAGATCTATCAACAGTGGTGTTCCTCAGGGCTCTCTTCTATCACCAACTCTCTTCCTTTTATTCATGAATGACTTTCTCAGCTTGCCAACGGCCATACCACGTTGAGTACACCGCTTCCCGTCCGATCAGCGAAGTTAAGCAACGTTGGGTCTGGTTAGTACTTGGATGGGTGACCGCCTGGGAACACCAGATGCTGTTGGCATAACGTTCTCCCTACGTGTCAAGTGGGGTTGGTGGAGGATTAGTACCCCTCCCTGTAAAACAATTAACTCTAAGCCCTTGGTCACCCCGTTTGGGATACATGGCGTCTGGCAATGAATGAATGAATGAAAACTTTCTCAGCTGTACATCTAACCCTATCCACTCATACGCTGATGTAGTGCTGTGACTTCCCTCATGGCTCCTCAGTGCTCCATACCCTTGTGTTCTGACTACTGTACCTAATTCTGCATGATGGCTAAGTTTGGGGCTTTCGTGGTGGTGTCAACTTTAGGTGAGTATGATTGCGATTATATTATGTTCAGTATTACTGTAGTATATGTCCAGTATCAATACTATGTTGTATTTTATGCTTGATTTTAATCTGTTGCTCATGGATAATATTGTTGGATCTTGTATTTTATGTTTGATTTTAATTTGTTACTCATGGGCAATATTGTTGGAAAGCTTTTAAGATAGAGGGTCAAAATGGTTGGCTCAGGGTGGTGACTTATTATCCAGCTCAGTGCTGAATGGATAACCAGTTAGGGCTATCAGCACAATATCTGGAATTTTGCACTATCCAGTGTGGGGAGATGATTGAGAGATTACTTTACTGTACTTTTATTTGGGTCTTACAACTTCTAAGCATCCTCAGCCTGCCTCAGCAAATTCCGGTAGTGTTGCTGAAGTGCCTAAACATTATCATATCACTGTCACCATATCATCTCACAATCAACATCATCAAAAGCACAAACAAGTAGAGGGAACAAGGAAGAGGAACAAGATGAGGCAACAGCATTCAGATGGCAGGTGCCACACATAGGACATTATGTACCACTGTACCATACACTTATTAAATATCCACTTTGTTTTCATTTTGTGTACTAACATAAAATCAGAGTGAGTTAACTTTACACTGCAATTGCTCAATTCCATTATCATTTTGGATTTTAAAAAGTTACTTTGTATTTTGCTTACAGTGCAGTGACTGTGGCTGGCTTCCATTCAGTTACCGCTATGCAGTGAATGAAAATCAGACCCCATGAGAAGTATACAGGCGGCCCTCCACATTCGCGGATTCAACTTTCGCGGGTCTCGCAAGTTCATGGATTGCCCCTCTGTGGAGCCAAGATTCTGTTCGTGGCCGCAAAGTGTAGCAGTGCAGACACTCGTGGGTCATTTCTTGCCAAACCAGGCCTGCACCAAACCACCGTGCTCCTTTGCCTCTCCCTCAGTCTGTGTCTTGCCACTGTCGTGATCACTTTGCTGCCTCCACGCTTCCACACCAAACCTCCCGTAATTTCGACATTATGCAGAGTAATTGTGCTCTCACGTCATCAAAGGTAACAAGTGCATTGCTGTGCTATTAGGTGAGTGAATTAGCGCCTGATTGTGCGATTTACTCGTGAAAACTTTGTCCCACATGTGTCTGTGTTGTCATGCAAGCATGGCAAGTCACCAGGTACATTACCCTAACTTAGTACAGTACAGATACAGCCATACCCAGTCAAAACTTATTTGTTATTAAACTTTATTATACACTTAGTATGTTACTATTTGTGATATTTTATGCAAATTTTAGGTCCCAGATATTGTTTATTAGGTACAATATGTGCACACTTACTTACAGGGGGTGATTTGCGGAGGCATTTACAGGAGGGCGCATCAAACATTCGCAGAAATTCCACATTCGCGGGGGTCTGTGTCCCCTAACCCCCACGGATATGGTAGGGCGTCTGTACTCCTAATTCATGAAGAACATTCGTGGTTTTAGCTTTTCACGGTATTTTTAACAACCTGACCTCTGCGAAAAATAAGGGATTACTGTGTGGCTGACATCCCCCTTTGCCTCTGGAAATTGGCTGTGAAGCTTATTCCTAAGATCCAGTACCTCACACACATACAAACACTTGCTGTGGCAGATGTACAGTACAGTATTGTTTTATGCTAGGATTATCTAATGTATGACTGATATACAGGTAATAGTGCAATCAAATAATAAATTCCACACTCCGAAGTTTGCACTAACTAGCACTATATCTGAGTAATTAAAAAATATGGCTGGGTGACAATAATGCCAGATCAGGAATGCACACTTTTATATTTATATCTATCTATCTATCTGTATTGACAAAAATTATTCTCAGAATGGGTATATTATAATTTGTATTGCTGGGATAATATGGGCAGTATTTTGTGGTATTTTATAAATACAACCGTGCTAACTGTACTATTCCTCTCACAGGACACAGAATTGGTAAGGGTGAAGGGTTTGCTGACCTGGAATATGCCATGATGAGATCAGTGAATGCTGTTGATGACACCACACCCATTGTAACAACTGTACATGACTGCCAGGTCTGTCATTCCCTTTAGTCTCTTTGTATCATGTATATTTATATGTTTTTGAGCATGAATTATAATTGATTTATGCAAAACTTTCTTTTGCCATTTACATCATTCATTGGAGGTGACACACCAAAATATCCTGTTACATTACATATAGGACTCTTATCAGCATCTCCATTCAGGTCACCCATCATACACAGTGTTACTACTTGGCATTAAATTTAATACTCTTCTCAAGTACGTTACTCAAAAAAAACTACAATTCTCTTCCATATCCATGTTGCCTCATGGTGCCTATATTATAATCAGTGTCACTTTCGCCACTTTAGATTTAAACTTGACATATGCAGCTTGAGATGATACTTGTATTGTCTTTCTGTCCTTTTCACCGATCATCAGAATACAAACTCCCATATTCATAGTCCTTTTATATTCCCATATTTGCAGTATAGAGTTGCGTAGTTTGTGTAGCATGAAGGGTTGTCACTTTTCATCATCCTCATCATCCACAAGCTGGAAAAGAAAAACACAAAATAGAAGAACAATCCTCAATGTACCAAGTGATATTCACCCCTGAAGTGTTATATACATACAGACCCTTGATGACTTGTTTTGGGATCCAATACCAGTACCCAGAGATTAGAGACAGCAAATGCTACTAGTGCTGTAAGTTGGAAGGCAATATCTGATTAATATCAGTATTGGCAGTGGTAGGGATAAAGTATCTGATAATCAGAGTTATAGAATTGGCTGAGTAACTGTGAAAAATAATGTTTGTTTTACACAGTGACTGTATACTCTTTGTATTCTTTCACTTATTTCCCCACCTTTTTTTAGGTGTGAACTAAGGATGGGATGATTCTCCAATAATATAGCCGCATCCCACATTCTGTTTACTCACTTAATTGTCAAAATGCGTGAACTAAAATGTACAAAATATTTACACCATAATATCATATCACTATGGTTAGAATGTAACACAAACAATTCCTAGACAGTAGTCCTCTGTCAAGGTGCTGTGTTGGGGGTGTTCAGAGAAGGAATGCTCTTCCAGGAAGCATGACACTCACGGAAGTGAAGAATGCTGTGAAACAGATGAAAAATGGGAAAGCAGCTGGTGTGGATGAGGAGTATGCAGAGATGATTAAGTGGAGTGTAGAGAGCAGAATGAAGTTCTTGTTGGAGATAAGTAAGATGGTATGGATGAGTGAAATTGTCCCAGTAGAGTGGAAAAAGGCTGTGATTGTACCCCTGTACAAAAGTAAAGGTGAGCAAAATGAGTGCAAGAATTATCTTGGTTTAAGTCTGTTGAGTGCTGTAGAGAAGGCACTGTATGTTGAAGAATTATTTCTGTACAGAGAAATCAAGAGAGATATCAGAAGTCCTAGTGACTGATGAACAGGGTGGCTTTAGGAGTGGCAGAGAATGTGTAGATCAGATATTTACAGTGAGACAGATAGTGGAGAATGCTTGCAAGCAGGACTACAGGCATACCCCAGTTTAACAGTGCAATTGGTTAAATAAAAACCCATTGCTATATGGGGTATCTTATCCCAGGGATAGATTTAACGTGAAGTATAGGGATGCATTTTTGAGCCTTGGTTTTCCCCCCCAACCAAGTCCTAAACTCACCCAAATGAGTCCAAAAAACAGTTTAAAGCCAATCTACATGGCCTGACAGCTGTAAAAGAAGGTAACCTAGGCCTAAAACCAGTGCCCGTCTCGCTTATACCCAGTCAAGGTCACTGGAGAATGCGATCTCCAGCTCATATTCAAACTTGGTAGAAAAGAAGCAGCAACATTGTATACAATCCCACCATCAGACAGTCCCGAGACAAATAAACATCCGTTAGGCATAATGATAATGTATGAATGATGCAGAATCATCCAAGGTGCGAATTGTTTTAACAGAGAATTGTTGATATTTTGAGGAGGAATTCTCTTGACGGGGAATGCAGTTGATGATACGATTGGGATAGCCTTTTTAACGGCCCCTCATCACGTTGTTTTTGTTATTGTTCTGGTTGCATAGCTCCCTTATTTTCTTCTCTCTTATTTTCCAACTTTTTTAAAAAGTTCCTTTGTACTGTATTTTCAAAGTGTTTTCACTTGAACAGCTTGAATGTAAATACGTGATTTATTGATCGATGATGCGATCGGGATAGCCTTTCCAAAGGCCCCTCTTTATGTTGCTTTATTTACTATTCTGGTTGCTGAGCTCCTTTATTTTCTTATTTTTCAACATTTATTTAGAAGTTCCTTTGTATTTTCAAAGTGTTTTTCCTTGAACAGCCCAAATGTAAACACATGATTTATCGATGTCACAGTTTTCGTCAGTACAAGAAATATTTACTCTAAGTCTTTCTTAAATATTAATATTTATTTAAAATTATGCGTAAGGATGGAGGTTTGGAGGGTGAAGTGCTTGAAAGGGTAAAGCAGGGAAGAAAGTTTGCGGGTTCCTTGAAAGCAGTGATAAGAAACAGGGAAGTGAGCATGGAAGTGAAAAAGTTACTACATGACAGTATTGTGATACCTACTCTGACGTATGGAAGTGAAGCTTGGACGTTGTCGGAAGGACACAAGTCAAGAGTGAAAGCAGTGGAAATGAGTTATTTAAGAGAAGCCTGTGGGGTCACATGGAGAGACAGGCTGACAAATGAGGATATAAAGGAGCGTTGTGGTGTGGGCGTTAGGAGGAATACACTGAGGTGGTTTGGCCATGTGGAGAGGATGGAGGGTGAATGAATGACGAAAAGAGTGTATGTGAGTGAGGTGGAGGGGGGGAGAGGAAGGGGGAGGCCGAGGATGAGATGGAGGGATGGGGTGGAGAGGTATATGAGAGAGGGGGGTGTGAGTTGGGAGCAGGGCAGTGAAATGGCGGGGGACAGGGCGACGTGGAGGTGATTTGTTTATGGCCACCCCGAACGGGATTGAGGTGTCTGGCAATAGATAGATAGATAAATTTAAAATTATTATTATGTACTCCATGATAGGTTAGATGACAGTTCAGTGGTCAAACACATAATATTCATTCTTGAGTCGTGTAATTGTCCAAGCTGTTTTATACCTTGTTTGAAGGGCGAGAATCCATACCCCAAATGGCATTGTTCACTCCACCTGTGACTAAAACACAATAATCAAAGTCTAAAAACAGTTACATGTGTACAGTACATGTTCAAAACCTTCCACAGTGCTTTTCTGTCTACTTTGATCTAGGAAGAAAAAGAATGGAAACAACTCTGAAAATAGGAAGTTATTCTGGAAAGAGGTGCGGAAGTGTAGAAGTGATAGCAGAAAGAAATGTGATGGTGTGAAGGATGTAGGTGGGAGGTTATTAAACCATGGAGATGAAGTAAGGACCAGATGGAAAGAATATTTTGAAACCCTGATGAATGGGAATAGAGAGAGCAGAGCAGCTGTAAACATGATTGGTTTTGGGAGTGTGCAGAGAAGGAATGCAGTGCCAGGAAACGTGACACTTGCACAGGTGAAGGGTGCTGTGAAGTGGCTGAAAAATGGGAAAGCAGCTGGGGTTGATGAGGTGTATGCAGAGATGCTTAAGTGTAGTGGAGAGAGTGGAATGAAGTGCTTGTTGGAAATATGTAAAAAGGCATGGATGAGTGAAACTGTGCCTGCAGAGTGGAAAAAGGCCGTGATTGTGACCCTGTACAAAAATAAAGGTGAGTGAAGTGAGTGCAAGAATTATTGTGGCATAAGTTTATTGAGTGTGCTGGGAAAGATGTATGGAAGAATTATTATAGAGAAAGTAAGAGAGATATCAGAAGTCCTAGTGAGTGATGAAGAGGCTGGCTTTAGGAGTGGCAGCGGATGTGTGGATCAAATATTTGAAGCGAGACAGATAGCAGAGAAGGCTTGTGAGAAGGACCATAAGGTATTTATGGCATTCATGGATCTGGAAAAAGCATACGACAAAGTAGACAGAGAGGGATTGTGGAAAGTTCTGCGTATGTACGGTGTAGATGACAAGCTGCTAGGTGCTGTTAAGAGTTTTTATGATGGTAGTAAAGCGTGTGTAGGGGTTAATGGGCATCTAAGTGAATGGTTCACGATCAGTGTGGGCATGTGACAAGGTTGTGTGATGTCCCCATGGTTGTTCAGTATATATGAGGCGTCTAGAGCCATAGGGGCATCCCCACCAATATACTTGTACTGGTTTTGAGTTAGGTAGGGGAGACAACAGGCTTAACCCTCTTCTCAGTGACAGCACTGGTTGCCATACAAGATTCGGCCTTCTGGACAGTGGTAGAGGGGCTCAAAGTCACGTGGGTTTGTCCATGCTGCCAGGCGAACAAATCAGAGCAGGCAGGCATCTAAGCCACACAGCCCAAACCAATCAGCATTCTCACTCTCTGCCACTCCCCCAGAGCAGCCAATCAGCAAGCGTGTGGCCCGCCCGGTGTGCCGGTGAGGCTTCCCTCCCGTGTTCACTGAGGTGTATGATTATTACGTATTGGAATTTTACCCCATTTATCGTGGATTATAGGTGACAAGATGTGCTGTTGTTATTGGGGTTGAAGGGGGGGTGACAAGATGAGTTCATCACATAGTTACAGTGAGGAGGTGGTGCCTATAACCTCTCGTAAGTGTCAGAAGTGTGTGGAGAAGTGGAAAAAGGTAGAAAGGAAGAGGAAAAGAGAATGGTGAGGGGAGACAGTGGGAGGGGGCGTGGCACCGAGGAGGCAGAGTTGGATGTCGATCTCCTAGATGACGACCCCACCATTTAACCCCCCACTACCCATTCTCAATTTACTTAAGCACTGCACTACTTTTTTTTTTTTTTTTTTTTTTAGTGTTATTATTTCAATCTATTATGGTAGAGGAAACATAATAACTGCATTGATTTCAGTTTTAGTTGTCAAAAACGTGAAATTACAGTAATAATTATTCGTTTATTAATATTAAGTGAACTGGAATCTTCAGTTAATAAAGTTTTGTACATTAATACATTCGTTGATGTTTTTTCTGCTATGTTTTTAAATCCCTACAATATGTTATTATGCCCATTTATAAATTGGGGGTTTGGTTTACTGCCTATTTTGTGGTTACGGTTATTATTGTTTTGTTTTTTTGGCTTTACATGTAGAGCATAGGCGCTGATGATCATTTTGATGTATAAAAGGTTTGTTTATTGCCTTCTGGTTATGACGTTGCCATAAACACAACTTTAAAGCGTCATAACTCAGAAGTACATTTTGGCGCTGATGCCCCTTTGGTTCTAGACGCCTCATATATATACCCTGTATATATGGATGGGGTTTTGAGAGACGTAAAAACACGAGTAATGGAGAGAGGGATGGTGTTGGTAATGAATGATGATGGATGGAATATCTCAAATTTGTTGTATACTGATGATGCAGTTCTGCTTGCAAGTACCGGACAAGAATTTTGGTAGGCTAGTGCAGAGTTCTGCTAATGTTTGTGAGCATCGTGCCTTGAGAGTAAATGTAGAAAAGAGTAAAGTGATGGTTATTGAGAGAGGCAGTGACTCCCATTGTGATGTTAGTGAATGGAGAGAGACTGGAATTTGTGAGAGAGTTCAAACACCTGGGTACAGTGATAGAAGAGAGAGGAAAATGTGCAAAAGAAGTTGAAAGTAGAGTGACACAAGGAAGAAAAGTACCTGGTGCAATAAAGGCCTTGATAATAAACAGAGGCTTGAGTGTTGCAATTGCATGAGGCTTACATGGGGGAGTGTTAGTGCCAGCTTTAATATATGGATGTGAGACTATGGTGTGGCATGAAAATGAAACGTCAAAAGTAAGAGCAGTGGAGATGGGAGTACTGAGGAATGTATGTGGAGTACAGAGGGTGGATAGGATACTAAATAATGTGATTCATGAAAGATGTGGAGTGAAGAAGTCGGTGGACACCAGAATCGAAGAGAGTGTACTGAGCTGGTATGGTCATGTGGAGAGAATGGATAACAGTAGAGTGGTGAAAAAGGTATATCTGAACGAATTTGAAGGAGGGAGGAGGCGAGGTAGGCCAAGGAGAAGGTGGAGAGATATGGTGGATAAGTGTGTGAGGTAGAGAAGTTTGGAAGTCGGTGAGGCTAGGGAACTAACGAGATCGAGCTGGCTGGATGAATGTTGTGAGGAAAAGTGCTTGGTCAGGGATTTTGGCACCCCTTTTTAACGTGAGAGTGTCCGGATTGACTCTGTCAGATATGTTTATCCGAAGCTACAGAATGTGTTGAATGTTTTTGGCATATCTGATAGAGCCAGGATTCTGGGGGCTTGAATGTTGAGTGAATGGAAGTGTGGCCCATTGAATTGGGCAAATTTAGGCTGTCTGGACATTGCTACTCCTTACCCTGCCCTTGGGTGGGGAAGGAGGTCTGGATGATGATGATACACACACACACACACACACACACACACACACACACACACACACACACACACACATATATATGTATAGAAATATCTATCTATCTTTCTATCTATATCTATACACACACACACACACACACACACACACACACACAGGTTGCCGACAGAGACGGAGCTCTTCCTGGATCATGCAGAAATAATCGCTAAATCAGTGGTGAAAAAGACCAGCCTATTGTGATTATGAAAATGAGTGCATGAGTGGTGGTCCCGTCAGTCAATAGTAAAAAAAACCGCAGGTTTCAGTCAAAGAGTTCAAGATACAGTGGAAATTGAAAGATTCCATATGGTTGCACAATGGTGGAGGGCGATGGAGCTTTGTTTACATATAATGAAAAGGAATTCGAGGGCTTCTCCAAAGACGATGTGGGAAATGCAAGTACTATGTTGAACCAAACAAGATTAGCTGGAGTAGAGAAAACAGCAGAGAGAAATGTTCAGGAAATAAAAAAGGCCTGTCTATCTATCTATAGCCCGACGCCCTAATCCCGCAAAGGGTGGCTGCAGACAAAACGCCTCCAAGTCGATCTGTCACCCACCATTTGACTACCCTCCCCCCAACTCACCCCCCCCCTCCCTCATGTACCTCTCAACTCCATCCCTCCACCTCATCCTCGGTCTACCCCTCCCTCTCCCTCCCTCCACCTCACCTACATACACCCTCTTAGTCAGTCTTTCATTCTCCATTCTCTCCACATGTCCAAACCACCTCAGTGCATTTCTCCTAATCTTCTCAACCACATCCACACATCCACCCAACAACGTTCCTTCACTTCTTCATTCGTCAACCTGTCCCTCCATGTCACATGGTCCTCTCAAGTAACTCATTTCCACTGCTCTCACTCTTGACGTGTTTCCCTCTTGCAAGGTCCATTCCTCGCTCCCATATGTTAGAGTAGGGATCACAATACTATCATGCAGTGATTTCTTAACTTCCATACTCACCTCCCTATTTCTCATCACTGCTTTCAGTGAACCATCAACCTTCCTTCTCTGCTGTACCCTTTCACGCACTTCATCCCCCAAAGTTCCATCCTTACTCATCACACTACCCAAGTACTTGAATGCACTCACACTCTCCATATCCTCACCATCCAACCTCACTGTACATTCTGTGACTTAATTCCTCTCAAACACCATAACTTTACTTTTGTTAACATTAACTTTCAGATTCCTCTTCCTACACACTGTCCCAAATTCATTCACCAAACCTTGCAACTCCCATTCATCTTCACTCAACAGTACCGTATCATCAGCAAACAGCAACACCAGAATCTTCCAAATCTCACCCTCATTCATTAGAGCCACCCCTACATCCACTGCCCTACCTTGCACCTCCTTTACAACCCCATCCATGTATATATTAAACAGCCATGGAGACATCACACAACCCTGTTTCAGTCCCCCATTGAGATCAAAGAACTCACTCAGCTCACCATCCACTCACACCATAGCCCTAGCTTCTTCGTACATACTCTTCACGGCATTCAACAATTTCTCATCCACTCCATATATTCTTAATACCTTCCACATACCTTGCCTATCTATTCTGTCATAAGCTTTCTCCAAGTCCATGAAGGCAGCATACACTTTCTTTCCCTTCTGTAGATACTTCTCCACTAAGCATCTTAGAACAAATGTCTGATCTACACACCCTTTTCCCTTCCTAAATCCCCCTTGTTCTTCTCCAACTAGCTCCTCTGTCATTTGCCTAACCCTATCAATGAGTATTCTACCATATATTTTACCAGTCACACTAAGAAGGCAAATGCCCCTATGGTTACCACATACCTCTCTCTCCCCTTTTACTTTATATAAAGGAACAATTATACCTGATTTCCAGTCCTCTGGAACCCTTCCCTCTTCCCAAGCCAATCTACACAACTTCCATATCCACTCCACAACAATCTCACCCCTATACCTCAGCATTTCACCACACACTTTGTCAATTCCTGGGGCCTTCCCCAACTTGATCTTCTTCATTGCTTCCACTACTTCTGCTCTACTGATCTCTTCCTCCCTCCTCTCATCTCTTCTTCTCCCAGCCATTCCCCAACCACTTATACTTGCACTGCAGTCACACTCTACATTCAACAAATCCTCAAAGTGCTCCTTCCATCTCCTCAATTTCTCTCTCTTCTCCACCAACAATCTATTATTCCTATCTTTCACTCCCCTACTATTTTTCCCCTTTCACACTACCTTACTTTTTTTACCTCCTTCCAAAACAATTTCTTACTCTCCCTCCATTTCACACTCAGATTCCTCCCAAACTCTTCATCCACTTTCTTCTTACTCTCCTTCACCAGTCTCTTCACCTCCCTTCTCCTACACACATATACCTCTCTCTTCTCTCTCTCATCTTCTCCCCTACCTCTACTCGCTAACCATTCACTATATGCCTTCTTCTTTTGTTCCACAGCTCGTTTCACCTCATCATTCCACCATGCTGTCCCTTGCACATCCTTGCATGTCCTCCTCACTCCACAAACCACCTCACACGCTGCGCCTATCTCTTCTGCAAATATCTTACATACGTCTTCCACCCCTTCCATCTGCTCTAACTCATACCATCCCAATCTTTCTTCCACTATGCTCTTTTACTCTGCCATTTTCTCACTATCTTGCAAATTCTCCACTCTTCTCACAGGAGCTGTTTCCTCCTGTCTTCCCCTTCGTCTCTTCAGCCATTTTCTTTGCAGCTTTACCTTGGCCATCACTAAGTGATGGTCCGAGACTCCATTCCCCCACCCTCTCCACACTCTTGCATCCAACACTTGTCTTCTCATTCGCTCATCCACACACACGTAGTCTATCATTGCCTTTCGTTCAACAAGTTCACCATCCATCCTCCTCATTACTCTCCATGTATACCGGTGGATCATCTTATGTTGGCCATTGCCAACCCCTTACCAGCATAGATGTCCACCAAAGCACTACCATTCCCATCTACGTCAGTTGGCACACCCCACTGACCAACCACTCCATCCACTCGTACATTCCCAACTTTGCCATTGATGTCTCCAATCAAAAGCACTTTCTCGCTCCTCTCAAATTTGTCCATACATGGGTAGTAATTAGAGAGTTACTGAAACAAACCCAAGAGCAGGAGAGAGAGATCATAGCTTTATGAGGTAAACTGGAAAAAGTTTGCACACTCAGTGTAGAGCAAGAAAGAGAAGTCACAGAATTGAAAGTAAGTAACAAATCAGCATCAAATGAAATAAAACAGCTCAAGAGGGAGAATAAGAGGTTGGAAGAAGAGAGAGACAGGATGAAAAGCAAACTAGATGAGTATGAATCTAAATCAAGAATACAGGACGAGCACATTAAAGAAATCAGTGAGCAGCATGAGGGGTGGAAGAAAATTCAGGAAGAGGGAAATGTAAATTTGAAATAGATTATAGAACAGCAAAGCAAGGAAAAGGTGGAGAGGGAAGTGGTTAGGGTGCTGAGATGTAGAGAATCTTTAGTTAGGGATGTAGTAGATAAGAAAAAATGTGTAATAATTTCAGGAGTTAAAGAAAAACGTATGACAATAAAATCAGAAAGAGAAAGAGAAGAACTGAGTAAGGTTAAAGAAATAATATCAGTAGTCATGGAGGAAAACAACGAAGTTCAAGAAAAGATTGAAGAGGTGTTTAGGTTAGGAAAGTACGAGGAAGGAGGGGCAAGGCCATTGAAGGTTGTCTCAGGCAACAGTAAATGAAATTATCAGTAGATCATGGAAATTATCAGACAAGGAAGGTTCAAAAATGTTTGGATAAGGAGAGATGCAAATGAGGAGGAAAGAGCTAAAATAAAGGAATTAGTAAAGGAAGCAAAGGTCAAAAACAAACAGAGAACGGAGGAAGAGAAGACAGTGTTTTATTGGAGAGTCATGGATCAGAAATTAAGGAAGTGGTACCGGCGGAAAGAAGGAGAAAAGTGGGTATAAAAAACATCAAAAATAATTGGAAGGTGGCATATACTAATGTTGATGGTTTAATATCGGCAAGGCTAGAAATCAACGATTTTTTGAGGGTACATGAACCTGATGTTATGTGCTTTGTAGAGACCAAATTAAGAGAAGATAATGATGTTCGTATGGGAGATGGTAAATACAAACTGTGGAGAAGGGACAGAAAAGAAAAAATGGGAGGAGGGGTGATGATAGCAGTGAAGAGCAACATAAATGTAGATACTGTGGAAATGGGAGAGGGCAGGACCGAAGTGATAAATATGAAATTAGAAACTAGAGAGAATAACAAGAGATATATGGCAGTAGTGCATGTTCCCCCTAAGACAAGAGCATGGAATGATGATGAATACCAGGAAATGTTGTCAGACATGGCTAGCTATTTACAGAAAATGATTGAGAAGAGTAACAATATATTTTTCATGTGTGACTTCATTTGCAAAGAGGTGAACTGGGAGGAATGGGACTCAGGAGGCAGTGAAGATTTGTGGGGCATTACATTATTAAATATAACAATGAACAATGTGATGACGCAAAGGTCAAAGAAGAGACACAGTTCCGACGTGAGGACACACTAGCAGGACTAGACTTACTGTTTACCAAACAACCTGATGTAATAGAATCCTTGGTGTATCTGTCTCCTATTGGAGAAAGTGATCACGTGGTCTTTGAGTTCCAGATGATAACAGGGAACTTGGAGCCAAGAGACGAGCTTTATAGACAGGGAAAATACAAGTTTGGGAAAGCAAACTTTACAGGATTGAGAACATTCGAAAATGCAGATTGTAGGAAATTCAGAGAAACAAGAGAGATACAGAGGAAGTGGGATATTTTTCTAGCCTTCTATAATTCGGTAGTGGAAAAATTTGTGCCAAGAGTAAGGGAGAAAGAAAACAGAAAATTGGAGTGGTTTAACAGAAGGTGTATGATAGCAAAAAAAGAGAGAGACACGGCATGGAACAATTGGAGAAAGAGAGGTAACAACAGAACAAAGGAAGATTACAAAAGAACTAGAAATGATTACACAAGAATACGTAGAGAGGAAGAAAGGAATTTTGAAAAAGGTATAATAGACAAATGTAAGGATGAACCCAAACTGTTTTATAGATATGTCAATGGCAAACTGAAACAAAAGGAAGGAATTACCAATCTGAAAGTAGAAAGTGGAAGGAGAGGTCTATAAAGATGCGGCAATACAAGCAGAAATAATGAACAAATGTTTCCAATCAGTTTTCACTAATGAAAGTGAGTTTGTGGAAGGGGAGGGAGTGACTAGAAATGTAGTGATAAAAGATATAAAAGTGGAAGTACAGGAAGTGTATAAATTACTGGAAACTCAAGATGTGAGGAAAGCTCCAGGACAAGATGGAATCTCTAATTGGGTACTGAAGGAATGCAGAGAACAACTGGCGGATAAGATTCACGGTTTAATTGTGTGTTCTCTGGAACAGGGGAAAGTGCCTCAAGAATGGAAGAGTGCAAATGTGTTACCAATTTATAAGGGAGGAAACAGGGAAGAACCCCTGAATTATAGACCAGTGTCCCTAACCAGCATAGTCGCAAAATTGTGCGAGAGAATTCTGAAAGATAGGTGGGTAAAATATCTGGAAGAGATGAATATTTTGGCTGAAAGTCAGTTTGGATTTAGAAGTGGAAGGTCATGTGTTTCCGACTTGTTGAGTTTTTACTCAAGAGCAATTGACATGCTACAGGAGAGAGATGGTTGGGTGGATCGTGTGTATTTAGATTTAGAGAAGGCCTTCGACAAGGTACCTCATAAGAGACTAATGTGGAAACTAGAGCAAATGGGAGGAGTGAGGGGAACCTCCTGGAATGGATGAGAGACTTTTTGAGAGACAGACAAATGAGGACAGCAATAAAGGATAGGATGTCTGGATGGAGGGAAGTAACAAGTGGAGTCCCACAGGGCACGGTGTTGGCGCCAATAATGTTCCTGATTTATGTAAATGATATGGTTGATGGAGTGAACAGTTATGCAAGTCTGATTGCTGATGATGCAAAGATCTTGAGGAAGGTAGAGGTTGAGGGGGATTGTAAAATGCTGCAGGAGGATCTGGATAGGATACACGATTGGAGCCAGATGTGTGAAATGAAATTTAATGCAAAGAAATGTAAAATTTTGGAAATGGGTAAAAGTACCAAGAGGCCATCACTGAGTTATTTGATGGGTAATGAACCAATCACAAAAGCAAGGGAAGAGAAAGATTTGGGAGTGCTGGTCCAGGACAGTTTGTCACCTAAAAAACACATTAACAAGTCAGTTAGAGAGACATATAAACTCCTGACTAATATAAGAGTAGCTTTTCATTATATGGATGAGGAGATTATGAAGAAATTGATAATGGCTATGATTCACCCCAGGTTAGAGTATGCAGCAGTAGTGTGATCCCTACACAAAAAGAAAGATATAAACAAGATTGAGAGAATACAAAGAACAGCAACTAAGATGGTCCCCAGTCTAGCAGATCTGTCATACAGAGAGAGGCTGGAAAAGCTGGAGTTGCCTTCCTTAGAGGAAAGGAGAGAGAGGGGCGACATGATTGCAGTGTTCAGGACCATGGTGGGAGTAGATAAAATTGACAAAGAAGATCTGTTTTTATGGGATAAAAGAGTAACAAGAGGACATTGAATGAAACTGAAGAAACCAAGCTGTTTGAAGGATATCAAGAAATATAGTTTTCCTTATAGATGTATAGACCTGTGGAATAGCCTGGACAAAGAGATCGTCCAGTCTAAAAACTTAAACGAGTTCAATGCTAAATTTGACTTATTGAGAAACAGAGACGGGACCCCATGAGCGTAGCTCATTTCCTGTATATCACAATTAGGTAAATACACACACACACACACACACACACACACACACACACACACACACACACACACACACACACACACACTAATGTTGATGGTTTAATATCGTCGAGGCTCGAAATTAACGATTTCTTGAGAGAACATGAACCTGATGTCATGTGCTTTGTAGAGACCAAATTAAGACAAGATATTGATCTTCATTTGGGAAATGGTAAATACAAACTGTGGAGAAAAGACAGAAAAGAAAAAACCGGAGGAGGATTGATGATAGCAGTGAAGAACAACATGAATGTAGATACCATGGAAATGGGGGAAGGCAGGGCTGAAGTGATATATATGAAATTAGAAACTGGAGAAAATGTTAAGAGAGATTGGCGGTAGTGTATGTTCCCCCTAAGACGAGAGCTTGGAATGATGACGAATACCAGGAGGTGTTGTCAGATATGGCTAGCTATTTGCACAAAATAATTGAGAAAAGCAATAATATAATTTTGGTGGGTGACTTTAATTGTAAAGAGGTGAACTGGGAGGAATGGTACTCGGGAGGCGGCGAGGATTCGTGGGGCACTATGTTATTAAGTATAATAATGAATAATGTGATGACACAATGGGTCAAAGAAGAGACACGGTTTCGAGGTGAGGACACACCAGCAAGGTTAGATTTACTGTTTACCAAAGAACCCGATGTAATAGAATCATTGAAATATCTCTGTCCTTTAGGAAAAAGTGATCATGTGGTCATTGAGTTCCAGATAATAATAGGGAACGTCGAGCCAAGAGACAAGCTTCATAGACAGGGAAGATACAACTTTGGGAAAGCAAATTTTACAGGATTGAGAAACTTTTTTGAAAATGCGGATTGGAGAAAATTCAGAGAAACAAGAGAGATACAGAGGAAGTGGTATATCTTTCTAGACCTATATAATTTGGGAGTGGAAAATTTTGTACCAAGAGTAAGAGGGAAAGAAAACAGGAAAAAGGAGTGGTTTAATGGAAGGTGTATGATAGCAAGAAAAGAGAGAGATAAGGTGTGGAACAATTGGAGAAAGAGAGGTAACAACAGAACAAAGGAAGAATATAAAAGAATTAGAAATGAATACACAAGAATACATAGAGAAGAAAGGAATTTTGAAAAAGGTATAATAGACAATTGCAAGGATGAACCCAAACTGTTTTATAGATTTGTTAATGGCAATCTGAAACAAAGGGAAGGAATCACCAAACTGAAAGTAAAAGGAGAGGTCTATAAAGATGCAGCAATGCAAGCAGAAATAATGAACAAATGTTTCCAATCGGTTTTCACTAATGAAAAAGAGTTTGTGGAAGAGGAGGGAGTGATTAGAAATGTACCGGTGATAAAAGATATAAAAGTGGAGGTACAGGAAGTGTATAAATTACTGGAAACTCAAGATGTAAGGAAAGACCCAGGACCTGATGGAATTTCCAATTGGGTACTGAAGGAATGCAGAGAACAACTGGCGGATAAAATTCACAGTTTAATCATGTGTTCTCTGGAAGAGGGGAAAGTGCCACAAGAATGGAAGAGGGTAAATGTGGTACCAATTTATAAGGGAGGAAACAGGGAAGAACCCCCTGAATTATAGACCAGTGTCTCTAACCAGCATGGTCGCAAAATTGTGCGAGAGAATCCTGAAAGAGAGATAGATAAAATATCTAGAAGAGATGAATATTTTGGCTGAATGTCAGTTTGGATTCAGAAGTGGAAGGTCATGTGTTTCTAACTTGTTGAGCTTTTACTCAAGAGCGATTGACGTGGTACAGGAGAGAGATGGTTGGGTGGATTGTGTGTACTTATGTGTACTTAGACTTAGAGAAGACCTTTGACAAGGTACCTCATAAGAGACTAATGTGGAAACTAGAATATATAGGAGGACACTAAGGGGAAACTTCTGGAATGGATGAGAGATTTTTTGAGAGACAGACAAATGAGGACAGTAATAAAGGATAGGATGTCTGGATGGAGGGAAGTAACAAGTGGAGTCCCTCAAGGCTCGGTGTTGGCGCCAGTAATGTTCCTGATTTACATAAGTGATATGGTAGATGGAGTGAACAGTTATGCAAGTCTGTTTGCTGATGATGTAAAGATCTTGAGGAAGGTAGAGGTTGAGGGGGATTGTAAAATGCTGCTGGAGGATCTGGATAGGATACATGATTGGAGCCGGACGTGGGAAATGAAATTTAATGTAAAGAAATGTAAAATATTGGAAATGGGTAAAAGTACCAGGAGGCCATCACTGAATTATTTGTTGGGTAATGAATTAATAACAAAAATGAGAGAAGAGAAAGATTTGGGAGTGCTGGTCCAAGATAGTTTGTCACCAGAAAAGCACATTAGCAACATAGTTGGAGAGACTTATAAACTCTTGACTAACATAAGAGTAGCATTTCATTATATGGATGAGGAGATAATGAAAAAATTAATAGTGGCCATGATCCGCCCCAGGTTAGAATATGCAGCGGTAGTGTGGTCCCCACACAAAAAGAAAGATATAAACAAGATTGAGAGAATACAAAGAACAGCAACAAGATGGTCCCCAGTCTGGCAGACCTGGCATACAGAGAGAGGCTGGAAAAGCTGGACTTGCCTTCCTTAGAGGAATAAGAAAGAGGGGAGACATGATT
Organism: Coenobita brevimanus; assembly: GCF_032717465.1. Lineage (NCBI taxonomy): Eukaryota > Metazoa > Arthropoda > Malacostraca > Decapoda > Coenobitidae > Coenobita > Coenobita brevimanus. Next base: position 21,452,643 of record NC_137010.1, on the reverse strand, counting down.
TCAGTGTTCAAGACCATGGTGGGAGTAGATAAAATTGACAAAGTAGATCTGTTTGTATGGGATAAGAGAGTAAAAAGAGGACATGGAATGAAATTGAAAAAGTCAAGCTGCTTGAAGGATATCAAGAAATATAGCTTTCCTTACAGAAGTATAGACTTATGGAATAGCCTGGACAAAGAGATCGTCCAGTCTAAAAACTTAAACGAGTTTAAAGCTAAATTTGACTTATTGAGAAACAGCGACGGAAACCCACGAGCATAGCACATTCCATGTATATCACAATGAGGTATATTAGGTAAATACATAAATATTTGGAACGACTTAGACGTAGAGGTGGTGCATGAGAAAAACATTCATGTGTTTAAAGGTAGACTTGATAAATTTGGATTTGGAGACAAGACAACACGAGCATTGCTCAATTCCTGTATACTACAAGTAGGTAAATACAAATAGGTAAATACACACACACACACACGAACAGCCGGAGAGAGCGGACGTCCCAGGCATCGCTCCTAACCTTGAGTAGTTTCAGGAATTTTGTCTGTCCTGTCTCCTAGGGTCTTTCTTTAAATTTAAAATAATGAAAGTTAGTAGACTACCAAAAAGGTAAAGATTTGTTGGCAATAGTATACATGAATGTTTGTGGCTTATTCGGTAACAGCTGTTTAGGTACTTTAAACATGGCCGAAAATGTAAACAATGAGGGAATGGAATTTCAAGGATTTGATGCTAATACTAATGTCATGGACATGGTGAAAACATTAATTATGAGGATTAGTGAACTCGAAAAAAAAGTAGAGAATCTAGTGATAAAGGATGTGTCAGGAAATACGGAAACCACCATACAGAGTCTAATCCAGTCCAACGAAACAGCCAATGAAGAGATTAGGAATTTGAAGAGAGAAAATGTTGAACTGAGGAGGAAACTTGAAGAGAGTACTAATAAAACTGAGAAGGTGAGTAATGTATTAGAAGAACATAAGGCAAAGTGGGCACACGTAGAAGAAGAACAGAAAGAAGTGGTCAGCTTAAGAGAGATCATCCAGGAAGAAAGGGAAATGAACAAGAAAGAAATGGAAGAAAATGTAGTGAAAATACTGAAGAAAAAAGAGAAAATAGTGAGAGAAACTGTAGAAAGGAAAAGATGTGTGGTAGTATTTGGAAACAGGGAAGAGGAAGAAAAGGTTAGGTTTGCAAGACTCGAGAGAGACACGAACATGGTGAGAGGAATATTAGGCAAGATTGACCCCGAAGGAGACAAGTGGGTAAAAGAAATTGAGGAAGTAAGGAGGATAGGGCCTTATAAGAAAGGGGAAACAAGACCAATGAGAGTCAAGTTTACATCAGAAAGTGTAATAAATGAGATACTTAAAGTGACCTGGAAATTAAGCAAAGAGGCGGGGATGGAAAATATTATAATAAGAAAAGATCTGAATGAAGAAGAAAGAGAAGTTTTAAAATCATTAAAGGAAGAAGTAAAGGAAAAAAATGATAAGAGGACAGAGGAAGAACGTAATACTTTTTTTTGGAGAGTATTGGATATGAAAGTAAGGAAATGGTATTTAAGGAAATAGAAGTGAAGGAAACTAGGGGGGATGGTTGTGAAAGATCAGAAGTTCAGGAAGTGGTATGGACAGAGAGTAGGAGAGAAGAGGGTATTAATAATGTCAAAAATAATTTGAAGGTGATATATACTAATGTTGATGGTTTCATATCGACAAGGATCGAAATTAATGATTTCTTGAGAGAACATGAACCTGATGTCATGTGCTTTGTAGAGACCAAATTAAGAGAAGATATTGATGTTCATTTGGGAGATGGTAAATACAAACTGTGGAGAAAAGACAGAAAAGAAAAAAAGGGAGGAGGAGTGATGATAGCAGTGAAGAACAACATAAATGTAGATACTGTGGAAATGGGAGAAGGCAGGGCTGAAGTGATATATATGAAATTAGAAACTGGAGAGAATGTTAAGAGAGATATGGCGGTAGTGTATGTTCCCCCAAAGACGAGAGCATGGAAGGATGACGAATACCATGAGATGTTGTCAGATATGGCTAGCTATTTGCAAAAAATAATTGAGAAAAGCAATAATATAATTTTGGTGGGTGACTTTAATTGTAAAGAGGTGAACTGGGAGGAATGGTACTTGGGAGGCGGCGAGGATTCGTGGGGCACTATGTTATTAAATATAATAATGAATAATGTGATGACGCAGTGGGTCAAAGAAGAGACACGGTTTCGAGGTGAGGACACACCAGCAAGGTTAGATTTACTGTTCACCAAAGAACCCGATGTAATAGAATCATTGGAATATCTCTGTCCTTTGGGAAAAAGTGATCACGTGGTCATTGAGTTCCAGATGTTAATAGGAAACGTCGAGCCAAGAGACGAGCTTCATAGACAGGGAAGATACAACTTTGGGAAAGCAAATTTTACAGGATTGAGAAACTTTTTTGAAAATGCGGGTTGGAGAAAATTCAGAGAAACAAGAGAGATACAGAGGAAGTGGGATATCTTTCTAGACCTCTATAATTTGGGTGTGGAAAAATTTGTACCAAGAGTAAGAGGGAAAGAAAACAGGAAAAAGGAGTGGTTTAATAGAAGGTGTATGATAGCCAAAAAAGAGAGAGATAAGGCGTGGAACAATTGGAGAAAGAGAGGTAACGACAGAACAAAGGAAGAATATAAAAGAACAAGAAACGAATACACAAGAATACGTAGGGAAGAAGAAAGGAATTTTGAAAAAGGTATAATTGACAAATGCAAGGATGAACCCAAACTGTTTTATAGATTTGTTAATGGCAAACTGAAACAAAAGGAAGGAATCACCAAGCTGAAAGTAGATGGAGAGGTCTTTAAGGATGCGGCAATGCAAGCAGAAATAATGAACAAACGTTTCCAGTCAGTTTTCACTAAAGAAAAGGAGCTTGTGGAAGGGGAGGGAGTGATTAGAAATGTTCCGGTGATGAAAGATATAAAAGTGGAGGTGCAGGAAGTGTATAAATTACTGGAAACTCAAGATGTAAGGAAAGCCCCAGGACCTGATGGAATTTCTAATTGGGTACTGAAGGAATGCAGAGAACAACTGGCGGATAAAATTCACAGCTTAATTGTATGCTCACTGGAAGAGGGGAAAGTGCCAAAAGAATGGAAGAGGGCAAATGTGGTACCAATTTACAAGGGAGGAAACAGGGAAGAACCCCTGAATTATAGACCAGTGTCTCTAACCAGCATGGTCGCAAAATTGTGTGAGAGAATCCTGAAAGACAGATGGATAAAATATCTGGAAGAGATGAATATATTGGCTGAATGTCAGTTTGGATTCAGAAGTGAAAGGTCATGTGTTTCTAACTTGTTGAGCTTTTACTCAAGAGCGATTGATGTGGTACAGGAGAGAGATGGTTGGGTGGATTGTGTGTACTTAGACTTAGAGAAGGCCTTTGACAAGGTACCTCATAAGAGACTAATGTGGAAACTAGAATATATATGAGGACTAAAGGGGAAACTTCTGGAATGGATGAGAGACTTTTTGAGAGACAGACAAATGAGGACAGTAATAAAGGAAAAGATGTCTGGATGGAGGGAAGTTACAAGTGGAGTCCCTCAAGGCTCAGTGTTGGCGCCAGTAATGTTCCTGATTTACGTAAATGATATGGTAGATGGAGTGAACAGTTATGCGAGTTTGTTTGCTGATGATGAAAAGATCTTGAGGAAGATAGAGGTTGAGGAGGATTGTAAAATACTGCAGGAGGATTTGGATAGGATACACAATTGGAGCTGGACGTGGGAAATGAAATTTAATGTAAAGAAATGTAAAATATTGGAAATGGGTAAAAGTACCAGGAGACCATCACTGAATTATTTGTTGGGTAATGAATTAATCACAAAAATGAGAGAAGAGAAAGATTTGGGAGTGCTGGTCCAAGATAGTTTGTCACCAGAAAAGCACATTAACAAGATAGTTGGAGAGACTTATAAGCTCTTGACTAACATAAGAGTAGTATTTCATTATATGGATGAGGAAATGATGAAAAAATTGATAGTGGCCATGATCCGCCCCAGGTTAGAATATGCAGCGGTAGTGTGGTGCCCACACAAAAAGAAAGATATAAACAAGATTGAGAGAATACAAAGAACAGCAACCAAGATGGTCCCCAGTCTGACAGACCTGTCATACAGAGAGAGGCTGGAATAACTGGATTTGCCTTCGTTAGAGGAAAGGAGAAAGAGGGGAGACGTGATTGCGGTGTTCAGGACCATGGTGGGAGTAGATAAAATTGACAAAGAAGATCTGTTTGTATGGGATAAGAGAACAACAAGAGGACATGGAATGAAATTGAAAAAGTCAAGCTGCTTGAAGGATATCAAGAAATATAGCTTTCCTTACAGAAGTATAGACTTATGGAATAGCCTGGACAAAGAGATCGTCCAGTCTAAAAACTTAAACGAGTTTAAAGTTAAATTCGACTTATTGAGAAACAGCGACGGAAACCCACGAGCATAGTACATTCCGTGTATATCACAATTAGGTATATTCTTAAATATTTGGAACGACTTAGACAAAGAGGTGGTGCATGAGAAAAACATTCATGTGTGTAAAGGTAGACTTGATAAATGTGGATATGGAGACAGGACAACACGAGCATTGCTCAATTCCTGTATACTACCAATAGGTAAATACACACACACACACACACACACACACACACACACACTATATATATATATATATATATATATATATATATATATGTATGTAATAGAATTTAACCTACTGGAAAGGAAAATTTTAGTGAATTAGAGGCATATCAGTTGCATGAAAATGAGTAGTAGTCAGATTCCATATATTTCTCGCACTCTGGAGATAATCCCATATTTTGTTAATTTCATTTTGCCATACCTCAAAGTCACTATATTTTCTCTTCTATTCATTGAAAATCTCTTTTAGAGGGAGAGAGAGAGAGAGAGAGAGAGAGAAAGAAAGAAAGAAAGAAAGAAAGAGAATCATCTAGTTTATCTCATGTAGTTTAAATCAGTTAATTTTGTATGCACACTGATTTGTATGGAATAGCGAACAACAAAACTTATAGATACAGTATATAAGTATCATAATATATTATACAAAATTATAAGCATATACAGTGTACTCACTAGTATTGCACCTAATTGGTAGCATAATCGCGTCGCTAAACTAATACTGTACTCACGAAACTCGAGTGTATGCTTTACATGTAATAAGTAGTAATTTGTTCCGTGGTCAGCCACCTCATTACTGCTTAGCTACTCATTAATGACACAATACTGTACTCCTATTATAAATTACATGCAGTTAATTAGGCATATATTACTGAACTGTAATAAAGATTTTACTAACAGTGACACACTGGCTAAACTGCTTGATGAGGCTTGAAGATGAGTTCTGTGGCTGGAAGAGGTGAATACTTACCATCAGCCGGTAAACATACGGTTTATTTGAGGCAATAGAAGCACCTTAGTAATTCACTTCTCCTTCTTCCTGGTAGTCTTGTTATATTTTTTGAACATTTCTGGAGTGGTAAATAAACTTTTCATGTCAAATTTATTTTCCCATTGTTTATATCTGTGTTCTGTTGTGTCAACTTGTTTGACTGGTCAGCTGTAATGGTCGAAGGACACCTAAGTGTTTAACTAAATCTAACCTAACCTAGCTTAACTGTACCTAATAATTAATCTAACCCAACCCAACCTAACCTAACCTAACCTGACCTGGCATTCAGTTGGGAAATGAAATCCACCTTTCAGTATGTTGAGAAAGATTTCTTCTATTACGCCATAAACAAACAATCATAGGTGCGGCTTACGGAATGTGATGATAAAAAGTGGGAAATTTACCACCCTGAAAATAGTCAGAAAAATACAGAAAACTAACTGGAGGAATATGAATGGAATTGATAAGGTGCTTCTACTTCCTCAAATAAAGCATATGTTTACCCCACCTGCCCCCTCACTGTTCCCCTCCACCACTGCTGAGTTCCCCACACCACCACTTCCTGATGCTTCAACATCAAAGTCCCCAGTATCCAGTTGGGGCTCATCAACTCACCATCATTGTGAACAAGTGACTGAGGAGATGCGTATGCGTGCAATCACTCGCTCCCGGGGCTCGTGAAACTCTCAGTAAAATTGTGAAACTCCTTGCAGAGGAACACTCCTTTGCATCACAAAACTGCTGTTCATAAAAATTTTGTGAAACTAGTGAGTGCACTGTACTGGATTTATACTCTACAAGTGTCTGTGTTCCTATAAAGCCATGGCAAGAACACTTAATTCATGTAACTCTTGCACAGAATTTTGAACTCTATTTTATATATTGCAAGAACATTAGTTGAATGTTTCTTGGTCACGGATGTAAGAAGGAAATGCTTAGAAATAAATATTTTGGGGTGAGTGAGGCTGGTCACTCTTATCTTATATGTCAGGACCAACTTGCCTAGCCCTGGGTTGCTATGCCCCTCCGTGGGGCAACATAGGATTGGATGATGAATGGATGGATGGAAAATCCAACATCATCTGTGGTAGCATCATATACAGCTGTCAGCCATTGCCTGCTGTGTCACCAGATATATGGTTTAATTTATCAACCAGTGCTGTGTCTAACTGCCCTAAATGAAAATAGGAAATTAGGTTATAATGATGTGTATGAACAGTACTTCAACAGTCCAAACAATCTCTCATCATCATCAGCCAAACCCTTATTGCCCAGTCAGGAGCACTGGGACCTTGGGCTTGGCTTTCATTTATTCACACACGTAATGTGCTAACATGTTGATATGCAATTGGAACATTAGACAGTTTGCATTAAGTTTTGTTTCTAAGTGGTGGAGGGGGCTGGTCACAATCCACTCATTCAAAACAGTGCAACCTTAAGGTGACTCTACACTGAATGTAAACCAGATGGTTTCGTGAAATCCAAGATGCCATTTGCTACATTGGATGGTAAGCATATGACTGACTGACACCTGGTGGTGGTCTAGTGGGTTAAGGCACTCCAGCTGGACAGGAACTGTAAAGGTTTACATCCAGGGAGTGGTTGGGGTTTATTGCTCACACAAATACACTTAGGACAAGTGAAGCTGGTATTCCTCAACTTAGTTGCCAAGACTAAGTAACCAAGCCCTAGGCTTTTACATTCCTGATGGAGCAAGAAAGGATTGGACGATGGACAGAATCACAAGAGCTAGGTATATGAGAGCAGTGCAGGTTTGCATTGTTCTTGTTCCAGAAAACTTCACATAAACCACTGCACTCAAGCCAATAATCCTTCTACAGTCATTTTCACAGGAGGTACTCTCATGGCCCCTTGCCATCCTTCACCACAGTTCCAGCTCATCGTACCCAATTGTGTTTCCTCAACATCCATTTTACTCTTCTGTCACTCTCTGTCCCTCAGTTGTGGATGTTATTTTGAAATGAACCATCATTGCACTCAAACCTTTTATCCAGCAGTGCTCATTTTCACATGGTATCCCTTCTTGCACAATCCACACTCACCAGATTTCTGGTCTGTTCCTCACATTCATTTGGTTGTCATGCCCATTTCTTCATCCCCTTCCCCCTTGTTGGTTTCATGGCACAGTGTGCCATAGGTCTTGTAGTCAGGGAACATGCATGTTATACTGTAATTATACTGTAATTCCGTTAAGCATAGATTGTGGAAGTTAACACCATGAGAATAATCTGTGACTAACAGCATTCCAACAGGCCACATATCCATCACTCTTACATGAGATGCAGGTACAAGTATACAAATTCCAAACAAGATTTGCACTCCAGTAAAAATAATCTTATCCCATAATAATTACTGGCTTTTTTTGTCATCAGTTTCCAGCAGTTGGTGGTGTTTAAATTACTGGTTTTGGCACTTTGTTAAGCTTCCACTCAGTAGAAAAGTTCAGTTATATGCCATAATGTCCAACCTAAAAACTAGGGCTCCACGATTCCGTCAGGACTGTGATTCAAAACAGACTTCATAACAGTCCAAGTATGCCAGGCTGTGACATCGTGGTATGTATAGGGGAAAGCTTGGAGAGCTAGCTTGCCTGCCTGCTATTCTGAGTATGTCTGGGTAAGTTCACCAGGCAACTGGTAAACTCCTTCCACTTCCAGTGTTCACCCAGTCATTTCTTCTGTTGGTGTCTTGTGACACTTCCTGTCTGGGCATGATTAATATGAGCTGATGAGAGAAAAGGAACAGTAGCCATTTTTTCATCTGAAAAGGGTAGTGTTTGCACATTTTTTCATGCATTTCTGTTTCAACTTTTCGTCAAGATGAGTGAAGATAGTGAAAATTCAATGATGAGTATCTGCTTGGTGAAAGTGAAGATGATAGTGATGATGATCTTTCTGATGGTGATCTAAGTGAAGTAGAAGATATATTAGATGAGCAGGAAGTGAGAGGTTGCTGGGTGCTAGTGCCTAACACATTTGAAAACCGTTGCCCACAACCCAAGCCCCAGTTTACTGATGTATAAATCCAGCATTCAACCCCTTTTGTTCACTACAGGTGATGCAAATAAATATTTTTTTTATTATAATATGATGACATAACTGTGTTCATGAATAAATGAAAGAGCAGACATGTTTTTTCTGGAAGAGCCCACAGAAGATTGAAAAATCAAATGGTTTGAAATGGTTTCAGGTGACGAAAGATGACATGAATACTTTTTTGTGTTCTGTGGTGGCTGTGGGCACCGTAAACATACCTTGCATGAATATGTACTGAAATACATAGCTATATATGTAATGGGGTGCATAAAAGCCTGCGATGCTTAGAGGCAAAGTGGGGATCCTCTTTTTGGCTCAGTGGCAATGTGTGCACATTTGAAGCGTGAGGGCCTGAGATTGAATCTCAGCCAGACAGTGTGATTAATTTGTTAAGTTTCATTTCAGTTATTACATGGGTTGGCAGAGGTGTGGGATATGAGGCAGAGCTTGGAGGGCAATGATGTTGTTGATTGACTGGCAGCGTCCTAGTCCCTAAAACTTATGGATGAGCTGTTCTGTGTGGTCCGCACCGTCCCCAATTGTGGCCTCTGATACTGCGCCACCGTTATTTGAAACTCACCAAATTAATCACCAAGGGGAGAAAAGAGTGATGTAATGGGGTATATAAAAGCCCATGTTGATTAGAGGCAAAGCTGGAATCCTCTCTTTGGCACAGTGGTAACGTGCATGCATTTGAAGTGTGAGGGCCTGAGATCGATTCTCGTCCAGACATTGTGATTAATTTGTTAAGTTTCATTTTGGTTATTGCGTATATACACAGACCATGAAAAGTATATACAGTACTGAGGCTTTCTCTGCATGTTTGTAGTATTTTGGAATTCCTTCCATCCTTGTATGTTCATCTTTCCTTCCTTCTTTCCTCTTCCTTCTGTCTGCAGGTGACTCTACACTGAGGAACAAGCCAGATGGTTTCCTGTACATCAGGAAACCATTTACTATGCTGGTTGGTAACCATGTAACCAAACTAAGGCGCCTAGTGGTTTAGTGGGTACTTAACTTCTAAAGTACTAAGCTCAACGATTTATGTTTTTTCACAATTTTTTAAATGGACGAGGAACGTCAATTGTGCAACTTCCACAAAAAACTGGCGGCAGCTTGCTCCACCCTGGCTGTGACATAGATGGCTTCTGATCAGAACTAAGTGTTGGACACGTGGATGGGAGGATCCATGCCTGTATCCAGGGGGTGGGGGTGTATCCCCCACCTCCCTCTCACCACGTCCCTCTACCCCACTACGTTGTTACTACCCTACTTTAGTCCGTTCTTACCATCACCCCTTCCCCTCCCACACCCTCCTCATGCATCCTCCACCCTTCCATTGTGGATCCCCCCCATCTCACCCCCCTAGTCATCTGAGGGAAGGGTATTTCCCCCCTACCTTCCCTCTATGTCCCTGTACTCCACTGGGGCCCTTCTTTTGTGTCTGGTGGTGGTTTCCTCCCATCCCTTCATCCCTCCCACACCGCACCCCCTAGCACAGAGTATCTTTACCCTCCCCTGGCATATTTTTCTTTCTTGCCTGGACTGCTAAGGGTAACTATTATCAACTTTGATGGGTCATAGCTCAGTAACTATTGTGTCTAGGAGGGTGGGGTTTGCATTTTCAGGTGTGTACATTCAAGCTTTATCAGTTGGGCTTAAAACTTTTAACCTTTGAGAAAGTCGAAAAATAGACCTATTTTTGCATCCTGGGGAGTAGCCAAGGCTGGAGAATTGGTACCAGAGGGGTTAAGGCGCTCCAGTCGGATTGAGCATGTATTGGTTTATATCCAAGGGATGGCTGGGGTTTATTGCTCTTGTAATGCCACTCAGGGATGGATGAGGCTGGTCACTCTCATCTTAAATGTCAGGACCAACTTGCCTAGCCCTGGGCTTCTGTGCTCCTCATGGGGCAGCACAGGATTCAGTGATGAAGATGAATTATTATTATTATTATTTATTACACACGGTAGGTGGTGGCGACCATCATCCACTCACTTGATGTAGAGCTGCCTACTTCTTCCTTAGCCTTTATCATTCTTTTTCTGTGTCTGCCCTCATCTCTTCCTATTTCTTCCATCTTTTCTGTTACTTCTTATTGCTCTTCTTTCCTTTACAGGTGGCTTTACATTGAGTGACAAGCCAAATGGTTTCCTGTAAGCCAAGAAACCATTTACAACGCTGGGTGGTAACCATATAACCAAACCATACGTGCTCCCTATGTGTCAACAAGTGGGTTGATGGAGGATTAGTGCCCCTCCCTATAAAACAAATAACTCAAAGTCAAATGGCCACCCCTTACGGGATTGTGGCGTCTAGCAATAGATAGATAGATTATTATTATTATTATTATTATTATTATTGTTTTTACTGTATTTTGGTTTAGTCATGTGGAAAGAATGGATAGCAAGAGTGGTGAATGAATTTGAAGGATGGAGGAGGTGAGGTAGGCCAAGAAGAAGGTGGAGGGATATGGTGGAAGATAGGTATGGAAGTTGGTGAGACTAAGGAGCCAACAAGATATTGAGTTGGATGGATGAAACTTGTGCAGAGAAGTGCATAACCAGGGATTTGGCACCCCTTTTTAATATGGCAGTGTTCGGATTGACTTTATCAGATAGGTATATATGAAGCTACAAAACGTGATGAAATTTTTTTGGCCTATGTGATGGAGCCAGGATTTCGAGGGCTTGAATGATGAGTGAATAGAAGCATGGCCCATTGATTTGGGCAAACTTTGTCTGTCTGGATGTTGCTACTCCTCACCCTGCCCTAGGGTAGGAAAAGTGGTCCGGATGATGATGATGATGATGGTTATTATTATTTACTGGTTCTCCATGAAGTGATATTTAATCATTTAATAAATAATGTTATTAAAATGGAAATGCAGATGAAATGCACAACTATCATGCATAATGTAACCTCAGCAAGAAATAAAAATTATCTGATATAAGGGGTCTGGGACTGTGGATGTCGTCTGGTACAGAAGGGGTTAAGAGGATGTCTGGCCTATATTGACTTAGTTTTAAGTTCATTTTTTTTTTTTTCCCCTCATATCTTCCTCAGTTGTCGTTCTGTCCTTCCCCACAGGTATTTGATGACCTCCCAGAACGCCTGTTTGGTCCACATGATGTTCCAGTTGACTTTATTGTGACGCCCACAGAAGTAATCCAAGTTCACCATGATCTACCACGACCAGAGGGCATCTACTGGCACCTTCTGTCACCGGAGAAGTTCCGTCAAGTTCCCATCCTGCATGTGCTGAGGGACCGGGAGGCTGAGTGAGTCTGTTTTTATACATCTCTAGTTATCTGTCAGTTAATCAGTGTCTCTGCCTGTCTGTCTGTCTATCTGTCTGTCTGTCTGTCTGTCTATCCCTCTATCCATCTGTCTGTCTATCTGTCTATCTGTCTATCCCACTATCAGTCTATAAAAGAGCAACATTTTTTGTTTGTTTGTTTGTCCTTCAGTCACGCCCAAACCAAGGGTCAGAGACCTCCAGATCCCTACATATTCTGAATCAGGGCAACCCAAGGATGATTTTAAGGGGTCAAAATTGAGATCTGGGTCATTTGAGGTCACCAGTAGAGTGTTTACCTTTTTAGCCCAGGCAATGCCTGGTACCCTTGCAGCCCAATTTTTGGCTTGGAGATACATGACCTCCAGTTTGGACATAGGCTGTGTGAGGTCACTGATCAGAGGTCATTTTTGGTGTCGGGCTTGGTGGCCCGGGTACTAGGTGGTGATGGGGTGGGGGAAGTGCGGAGGCTCGGTGGTGTTGGTGAGCTGTCAGGTGAGGTGCTGGACGTGGCTGGGGGTGAGGTGGGGGCAGCAGGGGAGGGAGAGGGAGAGAGAGAAGGGAAGGGGGAGATATAGCAGTTGTAGGAGGTAGAGGAAGGTGGCATGGGGGTGGGGGGTGGGGTGGGGCGCTGGGCTGGAGCCGGGGAGGTGGGGGTGTGGAAGGGGCGGACATGCCAGTTTCTGAGGGTGCAGGACATGCTGTGGTATTCTACGGTCACCTGGTTGGGATTAGGGACGTGAGTGATAGTATGTGGCCGTAAAGTGCGGAGCAAGCTTGTGGGGGGTGGGGAGCTGTGCGATCATCACGGTATCTGCTGGCTTGTAAGGGTTGGAGGCGGTGTCGGGGCGGAGGTCCAGGTTTTATTGGGGGTGTGTCAGCTGTTGTGTGAGGTGGTGTAAGGGATCAGAGGTGGGGGTGGAAGCAGGGGGTTGCAAGTGCTGCCGAAGGGGCAGGAGGAGGGGTGTTTCTCTGAACACTTGCTCGTAGGGCGAGATGCCGTCCTCTCGGGGGCAGGAATTAATGCCCCATTGCACAATTTTTACGTGGACGGCCCAGTCGTCATTTTTGGTGGCTTCTGTCCAGGTGTGGAGTTGATTCATTAGGGTACAATGGCTGCGTTTGCACATGGCATTTCCTTGGGGCCAGTAAGGGGACAAGTGGGGGATGCTATAACCGAAAAGATGGGCGAGTTCCTCCCAGATTTTGCTGGTGAATTCTGGCGCATTGTCTGAATGGATGGCCTGCGGGATACAAAAGTAAGGAAAAACATGTCGGACCAGGGCATCAGCCACTGCGACAGCATGGTGTTCTTTCGCTGGGCAGGCTATGACGAACTTAGAGTACATGTCGATGAATGTAATCACGTACCTATAGCCCGATTTCGGGGGCAAAGGTCCCACTAAGTCGAGTGCCAATAGTTGCCAAGGTTTGTGGGCAATAATACGTCCAGCTGGGTGTACGGGTGATGTCCTTACCAAGGGCGCACGCTCTGCAGGATTGGATAATCTTGGCGAGGGTGGAGGGATTTGGCGTCCAATAGATGTCGTTAAAAACCTGTAGGAGTTTCTTCATGCCCAGGTGAATGCCGTTGTGGGCGTGCAGGTGTCGTAGGGCATCTAGGGCGGCGTCGGGGGCCAGAATGATATGCCCAGATGGAGCTAGCAGATAGTCGCCTTGGCAGTACAATTTTTTGAAGAGGGGCTGAGGGATCCTTCCAATGCCATTGTTGGAGTAGGTCGGCCTCCAGCTGAGTTTCGTTGATAGGGCGTCGGGAAAGGGTGTCCGCATTGGTATGGAGTTTGCTGGGGCGGTATGAGATTTCATAATTAAACTCCTCCAGAGTTTCGCGCCACCTGATGAGCTGTGCGTTGTGGGTGTTGGACTGTCGCAACCACTGGAGGGACTGGTGATCAGTGATGGTGGTAACCTGGGTCCCTGATAGGTATGCCCAGAAGTGCTCGAGTGCCCAGATGATACCCAGGCACTCCCTCTTGGTGGTGGTGTAATTCTTCTCCACCGGATTTAAGGTACGACCGGCGCAGGCAGTGATGTATTTGCAGCCCTCTTGGACTTGCACCAGCATGGCCCCAATTGCAATGAGAGAGATGTCTGTGTAGAGCCGAAATGGAAGTGTGTAGTTGGGGAAAGTGACAACAGGGGCAAATACGAGCTTATCCTTAAGTTGTTGGAAGGCGGCTCATTTCTCGTCTGTCCAGATGAGCGGCTTTTCCTTTCGGGTCAGGTCGTGGAGGGGCTTGGTGATGTGCACGAATCCCTTCACGAAATGGTGGTAATATGGAGTCAGGACAAGGAATGCTCGGATTCCATGGACATCGCTGGGTGGGGGGATGTCCGTGATGGCGCAGAGTTTGTCGGGGTCGGGAGATATGCCAGCCTGGGAGATGACATGTCCCAGGAATGAGATGGTTCTGGCGGCCAGGATGCACTTGGAGGGCCGGAGTTTGAGGCCTGCCTGTCGGATTCGGGAAAAAAACCGGCGAAGGCGCTGCAGGTGGTTGGCCCAGGTCTGGTTGAACACGATGACATCGTCCAAGTAAGCCAGACAGATCTCCCATGTAAGGCCACTGAGGACGGATTCCATGAGTCTTGAAAAGGTGGCAGGGGCATTGCAGTGGCCGAAAGGTAAAATATTAAATTCATAATGTTTCCCATTGCTGGTGGAAAACACAGTTTTGCCTCTGTCCTCTGGCCGCACCAGAACCTGCCAGTACCCTGACTGGAGATCGAGGGTGGAGAACCAGGATGCGCTGCATAGGGAGTCTAGGGTATTGTCTATTCGCGGGAGCGGAGTGGCTTCCTTGGTGGTGACGTCGTTGAGCCAGCGGTAATACTGTAGACGCAGAACCGCATCGTGCCATCCTTTTCCTTTACGAGGACGATGGGGGAGGACCAAGGGCTGGTAGAGGGGGAGACGACTCCAGCTTCAATCGTCTCCTGCACCTGGTGGTCTACCTCTTCCCGTTGCCTGGGTTTTTTCCACCGGGATGGCTATCGGATTGGTGGACCCATCGTATGGATCTCGTGAGCTAGGTAGGTGGTATGTCCAATGTCGGTGTGTCCTGCCGCAAATAGGTCCTGGAAGTCCAGAAGACGGCAGAGGGTGTCTTGATTGGTGGGCGGAGAGATGGTCAGGGATAGGGGGCAGAGGGGCGGGGGAGCGGGATGGAGAAGGGGCACAGGGCTTGGCTTCTTCCATCTCTCCAATTACAAGCCCTTTCGGGAAGGTGAGGGGTGAGGGAGCAAGATTTGCAATCCGGACCACCGAGTGATGAAGGGGAAGGAAGGTTGAGGGCAGGAGGCAGGCCGAGAGGGTTCTGGGCAGAAGGAGGGAGGAGAATAGAACGGAGGTACCTGAGGGCCGGTTAACCCCTTAAGACCGCAATTGTTTCAGTCAGGGTACCTCCCACAATCGCAATTTGGGGGTGTTTTGGTGACTTTCACTAAGGGCAAATTGACTGTGTTCTGGCTAAAGAGGAAGAATTTACACACCTGACAGCGCAATCCGTACCCCCATAGACGTAATGGTTACCGCACAATCGCGCGTCAAATTTAAAAAAAAGTTTATGATAGTTACCCCTCGAAAACAATAAAAAACATGAAAATTTTGATAACTACCTATTTTTTAAATTGAAACAGGTCATTTCAAAGTGTTTTGTCACACTAACCATGAAAACAGGTGTACAGTATATAGGTGTGGGGAGATAAAGTAGGCTGTGGAGAGTAGGCATATAGGTATGGGAGTTGGAAATAACCAGCTTTTCGCATGAAAAGAAAGCACTTCATTGTGTTCTGTAACATCTACCATGAAAACAGGTGTGTATGTAGCTGTGGGGAGATAACTAGTGTGGGGAGTAGGCCTACAAGGCCTTGGTGGTACTTGGGGAGAAAAATTTTGGCAACAATCAATTTCTCTTGTGGAAACCCTCCATTTCAATGGGATTTGTCATACCAGCCATAAAAACAGGTGTGTATGTAGGTGTGGGGAGATAAAACAATTGTGGGGAGTAGCCCTACAAGGCCTCATAGTCATTCCAAAACTAACATAGATGCATATAAATGTTTATAACCATCAAGGACATCAAAATAATAATGCTATAAATGCATGCATAAGAAAGGAAAGCAATAATTTGTTTCCGATTTCTCTTTTTGCTCTTCCAACTTCTCGTTACACTTTCATCACACCATTACAATTATCACATTATCATTACAATTCACGTTTATCATTACAGTTTCGGCAACAACCAAATTCTCTTGTGGAAACTTTCCATTTCATTGGAATTTATCACACCAGCTATGAAAACAGGTGTGTTTGTATGTGTGGTGAGATGAAACAGGTGCGGGGAGTAGCCCTGCCTCATAGTCTTTCGAAAACTAACACAGACGGACACTACTCAGAGGTGCTAATCTAGGCAGGTGGGAAGAATGAAAAAAAGAAAATAATAAGATGCGTCGTATGTGATACAATTTACAGCATTCTCTAACTACGTACGTACAGAAACTGGTAGGTAAGAGGTGAGAAAGTTAATGAACAGAGTGAGGTGTAAAAATTTGGGAAGAAGTAGAAATAATATGAAACAGGTACGTACATCAGGCCTGACACTCGGTGGCCTGTTGGGGGTTGGAAGGGTAGTGAGGGACAAGGAGGGAGAGATGGGGTGGGGTTTGGGGGGGGCATAGCTAGCAGGGAGGGAGGAGGGGCAAGAGAGGGTGGGAAGGGATGCAGGTTGTTGTGGGAGGGGTGGGAGAGTGATATGGGACAAGGAGGGCGTGAGGGAGTGGAGTAGAGGGTGGCATGGAGGCGGCCGAGAGGGGGGTGCCCTCCCACCGCCTGGGTTGGTCCAATCCCCCCTCATGCCACATCAAGGACGAGTTCTCATTGGCCTGAAGCCATGTACGTCATAATCGGGGTGGAGCAAGCGCTCCGCAGATTTTTACAGGCCGCATTCAATTGATGCAATTAGGCATTTTGGCATAAAACTCAAATCGCATCAATTGATGTGATTAGGACTAAAGGGGTTAAGGGGCACCCAAGCCTCGTGATGAGGGGGGGATAGTGACAGCTGAGGAGGTGGTGGTGGGGAAGGAGAGGAGGGGGGAGGGGGGTAGAGAGAAGGGGGGGGCGAGGAGTTTTCCTGCCGGGGCTGGGGCGTGCAAGTGCAGATGACCCTAGTGGGACGGGGGGGAGGGGGTTCTGGAACTGGAGCTGTCTATTCTGTCAGTTGATGGTGGCACCCAGCTTCTGCAGCAGGTCCAGTCCCAGATAGCCGTCGTAGTTTCAGCAAGAAGAGTCGAATACAATAAATTTGTTCATCTCCGATGCCAGCTGATGGGTGTCGACGGGCAGGGCCTGTGTTTCCCCACGGATCGGCAGGGGGGCCATCCCCCGTGTCCACCAGGTGAGTAGCCGTTAGGAGTAGCGAGCCAAAGGTCGACTTGCGACGGGAGAAGTAGTGGCTATATGGGCAAGATCTGGCCGCTCCCATGTCAACCAGCAATCTGGCATTTACCCCATTCAGCTTCATCTTGTGAGAAACTGGGGAGCGGTATTTGGGGGAAGTGGCCCCCGCCACCTTGGGAAGGTGCGGGGGCGGTCCTAAAAATCCAACTGTCGGGGGCCTCCTTCTTCCTCTGGCTCCTGCTCCCTGGGTTAGACTTCCTCTACGGGGCCAGGTTCGTCGTCCGGCTCCTCATTATCTAGGGAGGAGACTTTACTCCTGCCCAGGGTGGTGGTTTTTCGTCTGGCAGCCTTTAGCTGGTCCCTGATATCGTGCAGGGGGCATTGGGAGCTGCAGGCGGAGAACTCCCAGGGGTTGACTAGGATGAGGTTGGGGTTCTTCTTGTGAATGGGGCGTTGGTGGGCGGGGTGTGCTCTAGGTAAGCTGGGTGCCGGGGTGGGGCTGGTGTGGGGCATGGGTGGGCGTGGCTTGACTGGGGGAGCCGGAGCATTTGTGGGAAACTTGTTTACCACATTGATTTGCTTGGGTGCGGGTGGGAGGTCAGGAGGCGACGTATCAGTTGGATATCCTTATCCATGTCTCCTGTAGGGTCATGGATTGTGAAATGCTCCTTCACTATACTAGGGAGCACTTTCAGGAGAGTATTGAAGGCGTGTTGTTCCTGGGTGTCATCTGCCTCCGGGTAGGCAGCAGTAACCAGGCGTCTAGCCTGGATTAGGGTATCGTCCAAATTTCCATCGAAGGTTAGGCTGTCCAATTGAGACAGCGCTGCTACTTTCCCTAGTGAGGAAGTGATAGCTTGAGTCATGAGTTTCGTGAAATTTTTGCCAAGTGAGCCCTGGAACGATTTTCGGTGCTATATTAGCTGCCGCTTTGCCTAGTAATGGGAGCGTGACTGCGATTATTTGCTTATCGTCCTCAAGTCCGATATCCAGCAAAGGTTTAATAATTGCCAGGTATGTGTGAACATCATACTGTTTGGGGTCGAATTTTGGTAATTGCACATGCAGTTTAGTTGCCATTTTGATAGTATATCCTGATCACCTCTCTCGTATGCCCGGGTCAAGAACACTGCTGTCCACCAGTGTAATGCTAGTTGTTTTAGGGTTGGCTTCCCATCCCTAGAGCACCTAGTGAGTAGCGGGGTTCTCTTTCTAAACCGGAGCTTAGGCAAATAAGAGAGAGGCAGGACACAAAAACTCAAGGCACCACCTTACATGTGTATTACTTAATCTTACACAGGAACAAGCAGATGTCACAAATACAAACAAGCTGGACAATTATAATCCTTGGGCTGCAGTTTTGGAATAATAGTATCATGCAGGATACTGTACAGGACCTGATTGGTTAGGGGGAACAGCACTTGAGCTAGACACTTATGTTGGTGGGGGAGTTTAGATTTCCTAGGCCGGTGGTGGTGGTTGTCTCGATTTCCTAGGGTAGCGTTAATATTTTACACTGGGCCTAAACGTGACCTTATCGAGACGTGCCGTCACTGTTGCATAGAGTGTTCACTGTACCTTGGCCTGTAGATCACTTTTACATTATTTTACTATGTACCCGGGTAGGGCTGGCAGTACTGGAACTTCAACTCAGGGGCCTATGTATGATCTTCACTGTCTTACTGCGGCACTATACACCATGGTAGGCCTGTCCTTTACTGTCTTACTATTGCACTATCTTTTCCACCACTTTCTTTTATGCTCGAACCACCAGCCCACTTTACTCTGTCACTCCTACACTGTCTGTATGCTGAGTGTGTTCATTTTCACTCACTGTCAGGTCAGACGTGTCACAGTCAGGCGCAGGGGTGGCGGCGGAGGCTCAGCCTCCCTACTGAGGGGGCTGGGATCCACCAGGGGCGGCTAGGTCCCGGGGGTGGGGGACAGCGTGTGGGGGTGTCCTCTCTCGTCTGGGGGTGCTGGGGGCGTAGGGGCCCGAGGCTTCTGGGCTCGGGGTGGGAGTCCGGCCCTCTGGGCTAGGGCCGAACAGTCGCCTGAACTTTTGAGTCAGGCGCCTAACGGAGGATGAGGATCTCCGGCGTCTGGGTGCAGGGAGGTCCTGCCTGGGAGTCTGAGGGGCGGTTGGGAGGCTGCGGTCCCCGCAGGTCGGGGACTCCGTCAGAAGTGAGCTGCAGTGTCGGCCGACGTCGGGGGCCATCAGGGGCGTCTCCACTGGCTGTAGGGAGAAGAGCCCGGTGGTGGTCACAGGGCCTCTCCAATACTCCTCCAGGCTGGGGGCTCCCTCCAAGTCGTGGGTAGGTGGACCCGGCTCAGCACCTGATGAAGGAGTGGCTTCAGGTCGTCTCTGGTAGTTGGGCCTGGCTACTAGCCGTGGCTGTCTCAGGACACCTTCGGAGCGGCTACCGGCTGCCTCCTGCAGGAAGGTAGAGCGGGTACAGGCCGACTTTCCGAGTACACCTTCAGAGTGGCTTCCGGCCGTCTCTTGATTGACCTCCGGAGCGGCTTCAGGCTGTCTCCTGTAGGAGGGTGAGCGGCTTCTGGCCGTCTCTCCGGGGCACCTTCAGCGCGGCTTCCAGCCGTCTCCTGATGAAGGCGGGAGCGGCTACTGGCCGTCTCCTGTTTGGCCTCCGGAGCAGCTTCAGGCCGTCTCCTGTAGGAGGGCGAGCGGCTGCAGGCTGTCTCTCTGAGGGGCACCTTCCGAGCAGCTTCAGGCCGTCTCATGACGAAGGCGGGAGTGGCTTCAGGCTGTCTCCTGTAGGAGGGTGAGCGGCTATCAGCCATCTCAAGGGTGCTGTTAGGAACTGGAGAAACAGTTCCACCCCGGTCTTATCTGTGGGCAGCTCGCCCGACAGGTCGTCTTGTATCCCTGCTATTGTGGCGGCAGGCAAGTTCCGTGTCATAGGGGCACGCAGCCCAGGTGGACTTAAACCGTTTCCACCCGGAGCTCATTCGCGCTGTGTACACTCCTCCGTGGGCTCAATCTGGTGGCTCATTGCAGTCTGTTTTGATGTCCTGTTGCATTTTAGTAACAACGCTGGATCACACGGTTATGAGGAATATGAGAGATAAGGGTCATCTGGTTCACAATTCACGGTAGCAGATTCACGGTAAACATTGTTGATTTAGTCCTTCTAGTTTGTTTAGAGGTTATTATTCAGATATTAGGCCAAAAAGTGAGTTTAAACCTTCGGTCATTGAACTATTTATTTCCATTTGTTGCTTACTTGGTTATTGGGTTTCTGTCACTGCTTTGGTTTGGCATTCCAGTTTACTGCGATCAGGGAGGTTCAACAGTATTGAAATGGAGAGTTGCTTACGTTTTACACCATCACTGATACTGTGCTTACGTCTTAGTTAGAAGCCATTGCTAGGGTTAAATGTAAGTAAAATAAGGTAAGAATTAGTCAAAATATAGGGATCACTACACTCATCGCCATCTGTGGCAAGCTGGTAAACTAATTGGAAATCTCAAGTGCTCTCTTGCAACTTGTCCAGATTAAAAGAGGTGTCGAACTACCCAGTGCTGGAAAATTAGTGTTGTACAGTACCTGTATGTAATAAAATGTAAATAGGTGATTATGGAAGAGTGTTGCCCTTTTGTTTCTCAGTATCATTTTTCATGCAAAGTAGTATTCCTATATTAACTCTTTTGGATTTTTTTTTTTTTTTTTTTTTTTTTTCCCAACACATAATATAACTGCATCATTATGGAATTGTTCTTATAACTTACTGCAAAGTCAGTTTATAAAAATAAAGTCTATCTATCTATCTATCTATCTATCTATAGCCCGACGCCCTAATCCCGCAAAGGGTGGCCGCAGACAAAACGCCTCCAAGTCACTCTGTCACCCACCATTTGACTCCCCTCCCCCCAACTCACCCCCCCCTCCCTCATATGCCTCTCAACTCCATCCCTCCTCCTCATCCTTGGTCTACCCCTCCCTCTCCCTCCCTCCACCTCACCTACATACACCCTCTTAGTCAGTCTTTCATTCTCCATTCTCTCCACATGTCCAAACCACCTCAGTGTATTTCTCCTAATCTTTTCAACCACATCCACATCTACCCCACAGCGTTCCTTCACTTCTTCATTCGTCAACCTGTCCCTCCACATCACTCCACATGCTCCTCTCAAGTAACTCATTTCCACTGCTCTCACTCTTGACTTGTTCCCCTCTTGCAAGGTCCACGCCTCGCTTCCATACGTCAGGGTAGGGATCACAATACCATCATGCAGTGACTTCTTAACTTCCATACTCACCTCCCTATTTCTCATCACTGCTTTCAGTATACCAACAACCTTTCTTCCCTGCTGTACCCTTTCACGTACTTCATCTCCCAAAGTTCCATCCTTACTCATCACACTACCCAAGTACTTGAATGCACTCACATTCTCCATATCCTCACCATCCAACCTCACTGCACACTCTGTGACTTCATTCCTCTCAAACACCATAACTTTACTTTTGTTTACATTAACTTTCAGCTTCCTCCTCCTACACACTGTCCCAAATTCATTCACCAAACCTTGCAACTCCCATTCATCTTGACTCAACAATACTGTATCATCAGCAAACAGCAACACCGGAAGCTTCCAAATCTCACCCTCATTCATTAGGGCCACCCCCACATCCACTGCCCTACCTTGCACCTCCTTTACAACCCCATCCATATATATATATTAAACAGCCATGGAGACATCACACACCCCTGTTTCAGTCCCACATTGAGATCAAAGAACTCACTCAGCTCACCATCCACTCTCACCGTAGCCCTAGCTCCCTCGTACATACTCTTCACAGCACTCAACAATTTCCCCTCCACTCCATATATTCTTAATACCTTCCACATACCTTGCCTATCTATTCTTTCATAAGCTTTCTCCAAGTCCATGAAGGCAGCATACACTTTCCTTCCCTTCTCTAGATACTACTCCACTAAACATCTTAGAACAAATATCTGATCTACACACCCTTTTCCCTTCCTAAATCCCCCTTGTTCTTCTCCAACTAGCTCCTCTGTCATATGCCTAACCCTATCAATGAGTATTCTACCATATATTTTACCAGTCACACTAAGAAGGCAAATACCCCTATGGTTACCACATACTTCTCTCTCCCCTTTTCCTTTGTACAGAGGAACAATTATACCTGATTTCCAGTCCTCTGGAACCCTTCCCTCTTCCCAAGCCAATCTACACAACTTCCATATCCACTCCACAACAATCTCACCCCCATACCTAAGCATTTCACCACACACTCCATCAATTCCTGGGGCCTTTCCCAGCTTAATCTTCTTCATCACTTCCACTACTTCCGACCTACTGATCTCTTCCTCCCTCCTCTCATCTCTTCTTCTCCCAGCCATTCCCCAACCACTTATACTCACACTGCTGTCACTCTCTACATTCAACAAATCCTCAAAGTGCTCCTTCCATCTCCTCAATTTCTCTCTCTTCTCCACCAACAATCTATTATTCCTATCTTTCACTCCCCTACTATTTCCCCTTTCACACTGCCTTACTTTCTTTACCTCCTTCCAAAACAATTTCTTACTCTTCCTCCATTTCACACTCAGATTCCTCCCAAACTCTTCATCCACTTTCTTCTTACTCTCCTTCACCAGTCTCTTAACCTCCCTTCTCCTACTCACATATACCTCTCTCTTCTCTCTCTCATCTTCTCCCCTACCTCTACTCGCCAACCATTCACCATATGCCTTCTTCTTTTGTTCCACAGCTCGTTTCACCTTATCATTCCACCATGCTGTCCCTTGCACACCCTTGCATCTCCTCCTCACTCCACAAACCTCCTCACACGCTGCGCCTATCTCTTCCATGAATATCTTACATACTTCTTCCACCCCTTCCATCTGCTCTAGCTCATACCTTCCCAATCTTTCTTCCACTATGCTCTTATACGCTGTCATTTTCTCACTATCTTGCAATTTCTCCACTCTTCTCACAGGAGTTGCTTCCTCCTGTCTTCCCCTTCGTCTCCTCAACCACTTTCTTTGCAGCTCTACCTTGGCCATCACTAAGTGATGGTCCGAGACTCCATTCCCCCACCCTCTCCACACTCTTGCATCCAACACCTGTCTTCTCATTCGCTCATCCACACACACGTAGTCTATCATTGCCTTTCGTTCAACAAGTTCACCATCCATCCTCCTCATTACTCTCCATGTATACCGGTGGATCATCTTATGCCGAAAGTAGGTGTTGGTTATTGCCAACCCCTTACAAGCACAGATGTCCACCAAAGCACTTCCATTCCCATCTATGTCAGCTGGCACAGTCAGTTTCAGTCAATCCACATATATCCACTTTTGCATCCTCAAGCACCTGGACAATCTCTCTCTCTTTCACTTCATCATTCACTCCTCTCACATTCCATGTAATGTCCTTCGTCCGTTCCTTAGTCGTCAACGTATGGTCCGTCCGGGTCCGAGGCGCTTTATTTGCTTTTTTAGTTAGTTCTTTTTACGGGGTGGGGCACTAACCCACCACCAACCCTTTTAGTCGCCTCGTACGACAAGCAGGCATACTGGGGGAGTATTCTTGAAACCCCCCCTACCCCCAGGGGGTAATACAACATTTTTATGAAATCTTTAACAGCTGCTTTCAATAAATGATCAGCAGGAGACACAAAGCTCTGGGATATCGCCTGTAAATTATGGATCCTTTGGATTTTGGAGACACTGTGGAGCTTGTGATTGTAAATCCAGTTCTACCTGAAACTAGGAAAACCACTATGTGTGAGTGAGTTTGAGGTGAGCAAGGCCAAAATGCTGATGTGGCTAGTGAATGTTTGAATAAATAAGACATGAAAGGTCATGAGCAGATTATTAATGGGATGCTTCTGAAAAGCCTAGTATTCCGGTAGATGTCACCAGCATTGGGACAAACACAGGCCCCGCATTGTTTAAAAGGCATATTTTTCTTTGTTAAATATCAACACTGTTATGTGAAACTGTGAATCATGGCAATGTCATATGTCGTAATATAAATAATACAAATAGAACACGTGTATATAACGTAGCGTGAATTGTTTATATTTATCATAAACGGAAATTATCATTGATGGCAACCCGCCATTTCAGTGGTCCTATATTATTTAATTTTCTACATTTAGTACAAGTTAGGTTCTTAATACATACTTTGTTCAGACTGTAAATTATGCCTAGTGGTTATCTTGACTCATTCAGTCTCTGTGTGGGCAGAAATTTAATGCTGAGTAAATATTGGGACTCAGCATTTTGCTCACTCCCTTCACGCATGTGCACCACAAGACCCGTGTTGCCACGTTTTGAGAAGGCCGTGGTGCTTGCCCCCTCAGACCCTCCAAAGCAATTACAGTACCTTACTTTATCTAACCTAACCAGACCACAAGTAGTCTAAATTGTATTATTTTAAGCATTAGTCCTCGTGCGTTTGTTTTGAAAACAAATCTCTCGTGAAAAAACTTAAGTACTGGACTGTTTTGTGCGCAGGCGTGAAGGGAGTGAGCAAAATGTTGAGTCCCATTATTTATTCAACATTTAATTTCTGCCCACATAGAGACTGAATGAGTCAAGATACCCACTAGGTGTAATTTACAGTCTGTACAAACTATGTATTAAGAACCTAACTTGTACTAAATGTAGTAGAAACTAAATAATATAGGACCACTGAAATGGCAGGTTGCCATCACATGCCATCAATGATATTTTAATTTCCATTTATGATAAATATAAACAATTCATTCTATGTTATATATACCTGTTCTATTTGTATTATTTATATTATGGTATGTGACATTACCATGATTCACAGTTTCACACAACAGTGTAGATATTTAACAAAGAAAAATATGCTTTTTAAACAGCACAGGGAATTTAATGAGCCTGTGGAGTCACATAGAGAGACAGGCTGACGAATGAGGATATAAAGGAGCGTTGTGGTTTGGATGTGATGTGATAGGAAGCGTTATGAGGAACACACTGAGGTGGTTTGGCCATGTGGAGAGGATGGAGGGTGAAAGACTGACAAAGTGTATGTGAGTGTATGTGAGTGAGGTGGAGGGGGGAAGAGGGAGGGGGAGGCCGAGGATGAGATGGAGGGATGGGGTGGAGAGGTATATGAGAGAGGGGGGTGTGAGTTGGGAGCAGGGCAGTGAAATGGCGGGGGACAGGGCGACTTGGAGGCGATTTGTTTGTGGCCACCCCAAACGGGATTGAGGCGTCTGGTAATAGATAGATAGATAGATAGGAATGTGTTTGACCCAATGCTGGTGACATCTGCTGGAATACTAGCTTTGAAAGCACCCCATCAAGGAAAGAATCAGGTTGATGAAGTACTATAACGTATAGGGATGCATGTGACATGCATACCCCCCTTTACTAAAAGTGCTGTTGATGGAATTGTCTCCTTTGCGAAAGGCAAGGGATTGGTGGTGGTACTGTCAAAGAGGGAAAGAGGCCATGAGTGGTTTGCCATAGTGCATAAGAGATGTAGTGGCATTAGAGATAGGTTGCAAGATAATGCTTATTTCATGTGTGTGATGTGTCAGGGAGAGCATGTGGAGATTGTCAGGCGTGAAAGGATTGATCTTGCTGGTGATTCTTTTCAGTGTGTGGAAGAGTTTTGTTACATGGGAGACATGTTGTGCTGAAGGTGCATCCTTGAATGTGAGGCCTGGGGGGGGGGGTAGGTTTATGATGGAACAGTTAAGAGGTAGGATGGGACTGGAGTGTATTGATGTTGTGATGAGGAGGGGTAGATAGAGATGGTCTTGGCATGTGGAGAGAATGGGGGATGACATTTGTGTGCAGAAAGTGAGAAGTGTGAATGTTGGGGATGGGGTTGCAAGTGGCATGTCGAAAAAGACTTTGGATGAGGTCAGAAAGTGCAACATCAGAGATAAGGAACTGAATAGGGAGGCTGCCAGAAAACAAACAGCGTGGAGAACCGTCATTAAGGACCAAGACTGACTCATGCAAGCATGTTGGAGCCTTTATAAATGAAACAAAATAAATGATGAATCATATTATTTTGTGTACAGGTGATGGTTTGCTATTATGATGGAACCAAAAATGAATGGTTAGCGAAAAGGTTGTGTTGTCCATTTCTCAGAGTCATCATCATCATCATCATCATCATCATCCAATCCTATGTTGCCCCATGAGGAGCATAGGAGCCTGGGGCTAGGCAGGTTGTTCCTGACATTTAAGATGAGAATCTATGCAATACTGAAAGTTCTTCTGATTCAGCTTTTAAATGTATGTTCTCCTTTATGCCAGTGTTGGGATCTTACCCACTCTCTTTAGTCAGTGGCAGTTATGATGATAATGATGGTGATGATGGATAAGATGACAGCATGATATGACAACATATTTTTTTATAATGCTCTTTAATATTGTGACTTTATATTTTTCAATTTTGGATGATTTTTACAGCATTTATATTAATCATAGATAGTACGACATGTTTTTTTATCATGGATATTATGCAGTATATTTTTAAAGTTTGTTTTTCCAACACAGGAATGGTGTAGATGTTGCTTTGGCAGAGGGGGCAGAGCTACCCCCACCTGAGGAGATGCGGGGAAGTGGGCGGGGCAGGGGCAGAGGTAGAGGACGTGGGGGTAGGGCAGGGCGGGGCAGGGGTGCAGGCCGGGGTAGAGCCAGGAGCAGCGGGTCTGAAAGTGAAGACAACAAAGGCCAGAAGAACATCCAGGTGAGAAGATCCAACAAGAATGTGCAGGTGTGCTCATGATGTTTTAGGTTGTGGTGAACTGTTGCTGTAGTTGTAGTGGTATAGTGATGGTGAGAAGCATTGTTGTAGTAGTGAGGGTTTGTGCTGTAGAGGTGGTTTCAGTATTAAGAGATAGTGATGGTACTTGTTAAAAAGATGTTTGTGGGGATGGTGATTGTCGTGACTGGCGAATATAGTCATGGTGATACAGTTGCCTAGACATAACGGTGGTAGTTGTAGTAAGATGACCATGGTGATCGTGATTCTTGTAGTGTTGAGATAAGTAATGGTGGGAGTTGTAGGCATAGTGGTAGCATTGATTAGACATAGTGATTGTGGTTGTAGTATATAAAGGAAATAATGTAGGTGACATTTTTTATGTATAAGTAGTGAGATGTATTAATTTCACTTGTAGTTCTGTAGCATCATTTATTCAACATTAATAAATTGAACAGAAACCCTCTAGTGAACAGTAAACCACTGCCAACCAGAACCACATTAGCAGCAGTTAACAAACAGCTTTTGACATGCACTGAGACAAAATCTTAAACTCAGTTGTGTGAGACAAAGACAGGATATGACTGGCTCACTTTCAAGCAAACAAACACAATTACATGTATTCAACCAAAACAAAGAGCCAAAGACTGACCGATCCATCTAACTTCCTCAGTAGTCCTATCCTATGCTGACTGATTAGCTGTACCAAAACACAGTTTCATCCCCCATTATGTAGCAACCCTGCAGACTTGACACACAGTCACATGGTTACAGAGAACAGAATGAGTGCTTCCCCAAGTAAATGAAGCATCATCTTTTGCACATGAATCTCAAGTTTGCCCTCAGCTCTCCCTCTCAAACCAATTTCTTTCCTTTAAATAGACATTCCAGAGATCTTACACTCCCACTGAATACACACATGACTTACTTAACACACAAACAATATACTGTAAGTGCCAAGGCTACTCAGAATGTATGCTCTGATAACTGTTCTAAAGTTGTTTAGTATAGTTTACAAATAATTCATCTGCATAACATTATAATATGATTCATGAACCAAAGTTGAATTCCCACCATATCATCCACAAGCATAAAATAATACAAAAACATGGAACAAAGCCTTAAGAATAATGGCAGGATATCCAGAGACCTTCAATACAGGGATAGGGAAAGTGGAGATCAAGTAGACTGTTGACTGTAAGGTTGTGAGTTTGATAACCTTGCTGGGGCAGGGAAGAGATTGAGGATCTGAATGTTTGGTGAAGCCATGTTATTGTAATTGATTATCCACAAGACCCATGAGAATATCATAAAAACACCCTTCCCAGTGCAATCATACCAACTTTAAATCCAGCAACTCTTGTGAGTTAAAATACAGTAGGACCCCCAGTAACTGGCAGTCATCGGAATTTTTAGGTACCGAATAAGCAGTTTTGCCGGATTGTGAGATTTACTCTTATGGATACCTCAAAGTGTTCTATACCCTATAAAATACTTTTGTGATCTGTTAGAACCTCAAAGCAACATTATGAAGTCGTTTACACTGCAGTGTAGTCTAGTATTCACCATCACTGGTAGAAGTTGCTGTGAAAGGTTTTGTGGCAGTGCAGTGATGCAATACTGTAGAATGCATAAGTAGTTCAACTTCTGAGGAAAGGTGCTACTACAGTATTCATGTATAGTCACTATGAAATGTAGGCATATATTTTATTCATTACAGTGCAACCTCAAAAATTCAAGCATTTAAAGTTTGGACTCCATCTAAAACTTGAATACCATAATTTATTACATCACTGCCATTTTCATTCCCAAATCAGGTCCCATATTAAATGACCTCAGAAACAAGCACGTAAAATTGACAGCTAAACTTATCTGCCATTGACTGATTATTTGATTTGGTTTAAACATTATTCAGATTCTGCTGTAATTATGGGATCAAAAAAGTGTCCTAGTTGTAGAGTACTGATTAACGCAGTGTTGTGAAAAAAGTACTGTACACAGCGTAGCAATCTAGTCACATGTAGGTAATATGCGCACATATTATGAGACAAGTGTGGGGATGGAAACATGATCATACTGTATGTGACATAAAAACATGATACAGTAATTTTTCAAGTGTTCTGTAAGTTTCAGACTGAAACTAGAGTAAATAACTGTCTCATCACTTGGTCTCAGTCATGGTATTGGGAACAGAACACCATTGAACATTACAAAGCAATATGATTAGATTATGAAGTTTTATGACAAGTGAAGTCCCTTAAGGCAGTATCACAGTAGTGCCTCATATCTCTGGCACGAATCATTCCAGGTGCAAGTTTCCAGGAACCAGGTACAGACCTTATTACAGTACAGTGTGCATCATACCTCAAATGGTTGGCAGATGGTTCTCCTCTGTTGAGTTTAACCCAGTTCTCTGGATCCACAATCGTCAATTAATGCACAGGGTTACACTTACGAGTGGCTTTTAATGCCATACCTGTTTTGCAGAAGCTGCCTAACTTCACTAACCACCCTACAGCATTTGTTCTTTATTCTCGTATTCTAATATACATTTCCACTCTATATTTGTGATATTGTAAAGCATATGTTTTCCGGATAAAGACATTGACAGTTGATCAGAAAAAATTAATAATAACTAGCAGTGGTACCCACCATTGCTGCCCAAAAAGGCAAACACTCTAATCCTGTTTATTTTAGTTCAGTCTTTTGTTCTAGTCCAGAAAGACCATTTACCACTAATGCTTTTGAAGAGAGACCATAAGAGTTCTAGGAACTTTCTATTTCAGCTTTTGCAGACTAACGCACAGTATTTGTGTGCACTTGTTTGCTATTACAGTTGGCCCCGAATGACCTCTGTCTGGTGACCTCAAATGACCTCGGAGGTCAACCTCACATAGCCTGTGTCCAAACTGGAGGTCATGTGAGTGTCCATGCCAAAAATTGGGCTGCTGGGTCCAGTCGTTCGAGCGTGTATTACCAGTGACCTCAAATGACCTCTGGTGACCTCAAATGACCTTGGAGGTCAGCCTCGCATAGCCTTTGTCTGAACTGGAGGTCATGTAAGTCTCCTTGCCAAAAATTGGGCTGCTGGGTCCAGTCGTTTGAGCATGTAGTACTGGTGACCTCAAATGACCTCATAGGTCAATCTCAATTTTCCTATGTCCAAACTGGAGGACATGTGAGTCTCCATGCCAAAAATTGGACTGCAGGGGTATCCGGCATTGCCTGGGCCAAAAAGGCGAACACTCCACTGGTGACATCAAATGATCCAGATCTGAATTTTGACCCCCCTCCCCCCCCAAGTCATTCCTTGGGTCACCCTGATTCAGAATATCTTGGGGTCTCTGGCCCATGGTTTGGGCGTGATTGAAGGACAAACAAACAACACTGCTCTTTTAGATATACAGATAACTGTACAGGTACTCCTCTGCTTACATAAGTTCAAGTTACATAAATTCAGAGGTACAGGTACGTTAAGACTAAATTCAAAGATAAAAAATTAAAAAATATGTCTATCTATCTATCTATTGCCAGTCGCCATAATCCCGTACGGGGTGGCCATTTAACTCTGAGTATTTTACGTATTTAAAATGCACACCAAGTCCTGCTTTGTTAATCAAGCACCTGGTGACAAATGTGCGCTTCCCACCTCTTTGTTTGTTTTGCCAGTATACATGCAGTTATAGTTGTAGCAGGATGTACACGGTTGGGTGTTTCATTATTTTGACCCACAGCATGTCTCAAAAATGGAAGAGTAGTGGTGGTGGTTAGAGCAGCAGCAAAAATTGACACTATAACGATGGAAACAAAAGTGGACATCATTAAGAGAGTGGAAAGAGGAGAGAGGCATGTTACCATGGTGACACACTGATGCACCAGTGGTGTCAGCGACGGTGGCAGACAGCATGAAATTTGTTGGCTACCAGTGTCTTCCACTCTACATACTTTTTTTTTTTTTTTTTTTTTTTTTTTTTTTGCAGTACTTTCATGCATAAAGTACATTCTTTTGAATTTATGTTTACTGATGCTTACCACTCAAAAACTAATGATTATTGAGTTGTTATTGAGTATTAGTTAAAGATATTATGCAACACCAAGAGTAAATACGGACTAGGTAAAAATTTGACTTATATAAGAGCTGCAGGAACCAATTAATTAGGTAAGTTGAAGAAGACATGTATACTGTATTTACTTTGTTGAATGGAGTACTTAGCAGTTTAAATGGCACTGTGTAAATAGTTAACTCAGCTAATTACAGTACCTCTCAACTAACACGAGTTTAAAAAACGCTTTTTCGTTTTAACACGAGCAAATATTTAAGGAGATATATTTAACTAACAAGGGTTTCTTGATTTAACGCGACTTTACACGTACGTGATGGTTTCAAATTAGCCGCGCGTGCCTTGGACAGTCCTGAGCTGATAGACTGTGTGTGGCCGTTTATGTATAAATACAATTTTTTATTTGTCTGTTGCTTAAACTGGTTTTATTCGAACTATAATATTCGAAAATGAAGTTTGGCCCCATTCTGAGCAATTTGGCTCATTTTCAGACAAAATTTGGCCAGGAAAGTGATGGTAGATCTAAATTGTTACAACTTGATGCTGCAGAAGAGAAAGAAGAGAACCACTCAGACCAAGATAGAGCAGTTCTTTATGAAGAAGACAGAAAACATAAGGGAGTTATCTTCATCATCAGTAGCACGGGAGTCAGAGGAAGAGGAAGGACAGCAGAGCGAGGAGAGACAACAAATTTAGGGTGGGGAGCGGCGGGAGGTGGGGTAGCGGGGTAAGGAGGGACAGCAGCAAACGACGAGTGATGCTTAGATGAAGTGAGGCTGTGTGTGTTATTGTTTGTGACCTACTTACTGTAATGAAAATGTTGCTTTTACTGTAGTGTTTTTATGACCTACTAATGCATTAATAATGTTGAGGAACTTTCACAATGCCGTGAATGAAGCAGAATTGAAAGAGAATCCACGTAAAAAACGAAAACATTATGTATTTGAGGAGAAGTAAACAATGCTTCGGCCCAACTAAGGCTCAAATGTTGTGTATTTCTCCCCAGATATACTGTTTTTGTTTTTTACTTGTATATTCCTTCAGATTAATATTGTTGCTTTTAAGTTTAGAGTAGCACAACTCCCCAAATGGGTAGACTTTCCCTGAGTCCAGGAACCTAACCCCCAATATTACCATTGTTTCTTATGGGAAAATTTTGTTCAGAAAACGCGTTTTTAACTAATGCAACCTCTCCAGGAACCTAACCCTTGGGTTATTTGAGAGGTTACTGTGCTCTAGGATGGGACTAACATCTGAGGTTTTCAAATACATTTCCGAAAAATGACATCAACCACATGCTCATGCTTCATTGTTGAGATAGCGCAACATTTTGCTTCCAAGAACTCCAGGATTGGACTAACATTTCGAGTTTTCAAATACAGTTCTGAAAAATGACGTAGACCACATGCTCATGCTTCTTTGTTGAGATCGCTCAACATTTTGCTTCCTCATATGAACTTTTTTTTATTGGCCCTGTTCCCCAGACTTGTGGCTGCTGACCAGCAGACCAGTGAACTTCAACACTTTTCAGTATTTCATTACAGCGCATTAATATATACACTTGTTCAAGTATTCGCAATTAATAATAATAATTATGAGAGGGGGGGGGTGTGAGTTGGGAGCAGGGCAGTGAAGTGGCGGGGGACAGGACGACGTGGAGGTGATTTGTTTGTGGCCACCCCAAACAGGACTGAGGCATCTGGCAATAGATAGATAGAATAATTACTTTGGATGGGACTACATAACTGAGGCTTCAAATGCTGAAAAGTGGCATAAGCCAAATGTTTATGCTTCACTTCTGAGATTGCCTGGTACATCAGTTACTGGTGTGACGGACCTGCGACTGCCGACCAGCAGACGAGTGACGACACTCAATCAGACTCTGGAAAAGAATCTATGTATCTATCTATTGCCAGACTCCACAATCCCGTAAGGGGTGGCCATTTGACTTTGAATTATTTGTTTTACGGGGAGGGGCACTAACCCTCCACGAATCCACTTGTTGACACATAGGGAGCACGTATGGTTTGGTTATATGGTTACCACCCAGTATTGTACAGTAGAAGTCCGAATTTTCGGCATCTATGGGACCAGGCAAGTGCCGAAATATCAAAATTGCCTAATTATCGAAAACCCTACCCACTCAGTACCTTATATGTTTCGGTGAACACTATCATCATTACTCATATCATTACAAATGTGTTTGGAGAGAGTACTGTATACTGTTTGATACTGTACAATACTGTAATGAATACAGTACTATACATGAATATGAAAAATAAAGAAATTAGTGAACATACTGTATATAAATGTAATGGTACAGTTGGCCTACAAGTTCACATGCACTTACCTAAACTTATAGTAGGTTCCTTACTTACATATGTACAATAGATGGGGTTGATTGGAGTCTGCTACTGCTGGAAGAAGTCTCCAGCAGTAGAGGGTCCTGCAACAGGCTCTAAGGACTCTTCTCCCTGTTGCTGCGGCAGTAGAGCTTGAGGTTCAGAGACTGCTGTTGGTGATGGAGAGGAGGGAGCAGAGGAGCTTACGTTAAACTCATCCATAATCTGTTTCCTACTCATGCCAGCCTCTAATTTTTTCAACAGCTCAGTTTTTCGAGCAATAGTCAACATCTTATGTGTACGCTTCTTGCTAACACCAGTTAACTTTCCACACGTGGAGGCCATTTTCAAAGCACGCAGAAGATGTTTATACTGTTCACAACACACGGCTGGTCCACTCAGGTGTTACAAAGCTCCTGTCTGATGTTACGGTGCTTACAGCACACTCGAATAGTAATTTCAGAGGTATTTCGGTACGAAGTTCACAAAGCACACAGAAGAATCAAGAGAAGTCGGCAGCAGCACGGCAACAACTCGGAAGAATGGCGGAAGAATGGCAAAACAGATTCTCTTTCCCATGCTAGACTCACTACATGTTTGTCCTCTCTTTATGCTATAGGAGAAAGAGCTAGCCTCTGAGCTTCATGGCAGTGGTAGACTCGTTCCATCACTTTCACTATCTCACTCACTAAGGCGGGTAAAGGCGGGTAGCTAGCTGGCGAGCCTCATGGAGAATTTCAAGACTGATGAAAAAAATCGGAGAATCTGCTGAACGATCGGAGATTTTCGTAAATGGGACTATTTCTCAAAACTGCCGAAATGTCAGATTTGCTGGGGAATTGGATGCCGAAATATTGGACTTTTACTGTAAATGGTTTCTTGGCTTGCAGGAAGCCATTTGGCTTGTCACTCAATGTAAAGCCACTTGTAAAGTAAGGAAAAACGATAAGAAGTGACAGGAAAGATGGGAGAAATAGGAAGAGAGGAGGGCAGGCACAGAAAAAGAATGAGAAAGGCTTAGAAAGAAGTAGGCAGCACTACATCAAGTGAGTGGTTGATGGTCACCACCACTTACCACTTAGAAGAAGAAGCATATTGTTTTCCAGTTTAACAATGTACAGTACAGTACCTGGCTTCTCTGATTTCACAAGCAGGAATTCCAACAGTCTTGGTCTGTGCCTGCCTACCTTTACCCCAGCAGAACATGCATGAGACTTGCTATGTATCTATCTATCTATTGCCAGACGCCTTAATCCCATATGGGGTGGCCACAAACAAATTGTCTCCTCGTTGCCCTGTCCCCCGCCATTTCACTGCCCTGCTCGCAGCTCACACCCCCCTCTCTCATAGACCTCTCCAC
Source organism: Coenobita brevimanus (assembly GCF_032717465.1). NCBI lineage: Eukaryota > Metazoa > Arthropoda > Malacostraca > Decapoda > Coenobitidae > Coenobita > Coenobita brevimanus. The sequence continues at coordinate 21,417,883 of NC_137010.1, read as the reverse complement.
TCCATCCCTCCATCTCATCCTTGGCCTCCCCCTCCCTCTCTCCCCCTTCACCTCACTCACATACACTCTCCTTGTCAGTCTCTCACTCTCCATCCTCTCCACATGGCCAAATCACCTCATTGTGTTTCTCCTAATACGTCTTTTCACATCCACATCCACACCACAACACTCACATCCTCATATGACACACTGCCTTTCCTTGTGACTCCACATGCTCCTCTCAAATAACTCATTTCCACTGCTCACACTCTTGACTTCTGTCCCTCCAACATGGTCCAAACTTCACTTCCATATGCTAGAGTTGGTGTCTCAGTACTGTCACGTAGTAACTTTTTCACTTCCATGCTCACTTCCCCGTTTCTTATCACTGCTTTCAAGGAACCAGCAACCTTTCTTCCCTGCTGCACCCTTTCAAGCACTTCACGCTCCAAACTTCCATCCTTATTCATCACATTATCCAGGTACTTAAACTTACTCACATTTTCCATATCCCCCTCATCTGACCTCACTGTACATTCACTGACTTCACTTCTCTCGAAGACCATAACTTTACTCTTCCCTGCATTCGCCTTTAGATTCCATTTCTTACACACTCTCCCAGATTCATCCACCAAGCTTGGCAGCTCTCCTTTGTCTTCACTTAACAACACAGTATCATTTGCAAACAACAGTACAGGGAGTTTCCAAACATTCCCCTCTTTCATTAGGGCTGCTCCAGTATCCACTGCCCTACTTTGTATCTCTTTTATAACCCCATCCATGTCCAGACTGAACTACCATGGAGATATGACACATCCTTGTTTCAATCCAACCTTCAAATAGAAAAATTCACTGAGTTCACTATCCACACGTGCTGCTGCCTTAGCACCCTTATAAATACACCTCACAGCATTCAGCAACTTCCCATCTACTCCATATATTCTTAATACTTTCCACAATCCTTGTCTATCCGCCCTGTCAAATGCTTTCTCCAAATCCATGAAGGCTGCTTACAATTTCTTTCCCTTTTCCAGAAACTTTTTCACTAAAGATCTAAGAATGATTATCTGATCTGCACAACATCTTCCGTTCCTAAAGCCTCCCTGTTCTTCTCCAACTAATTCCTCTGTTATTTCCCCAACTCTGTCATTAAGTATCCTACCATATACTTTTCCTATTACACTGAGAAGACAAATGCCCCTATGATGACCACATACTTCTTTTTCCCATTTTCCTTTGTACAAGGAAATAATTATACTTGACTTCCAATCCTCTGGGACTCTACGTTCCTCTCAGGTAAATCTGCACATCTTCCACATCCGTTCTACTACTATCTCTCTGCCGTGCTTCAGCATTTCACCTTGCACTCCATAAATTCCTGGGGCTTTCCCCGTTATAACTTTCTTCATTGCTTCCACAACTTCCATCCTACTGATTTCTTCCTGTCTTCTTACCTCCCTCCTTCTCCCAGCCATTCCCTAGCCACTTATACTCTCATTACTTTCATTCTCTATGTTCAGCAATTCCTTAAAGTGTTCTCTCCATCTGCTCACTTTTTCTCCCTTCTCCACTAGTAATCTACCATTTTTATCTTTCACTCCCCGATTGATTTCACTGCCACCCTGTCTAACTTTCTTTACCTCTTTCCAGAACATTTTCTTACAGTCCCTCCACTTTACACTCAAATTCCTTTCAAATTCCTCATCCACTCTCTTCTTACTCTCTCTTACTAATCTTTTCACCTCTCTCTTCCTTTCTACATATAACATCGTCTCAACTTCTTCCATACCCGTATTTGTCATCCGTTCATTGTATGCTTTCTTTCTTCTTTTGTACCACAGCCTGTCTCACCTCTTCATTACACCATGCTGTTCCTTGCACCCCTTTTCATCTTCTCTTCACTCCACACACCACCTCACATGCTGCACATATTTCTTCTGTGAATATCTTGCACACACCTTCCACGTCCCCTGTCTGCTCCAGTTCATATTTACCAAATTGTTCCTCCACTTCTCTCTTATATTCTGCCTTTTTCTCATCCTCTTGTAACCTTTTCACTCACCTTGCATCTGCACCTTCCACTCTTCCTTCCCTTTTTCTAGTTCTCCAATTTACTTGGACCATGATTCTGACCACCACTGAATGGTGGTCAGAAAGTCCACTCCCCCAACCTCTATATGCTCTTGCATCCTTTACACACCTTCACATCCTTTCATCCACACACACATAATCAGTCATTACCTTCCTTTCATTCAGTTCACCACCCACCCTTCTCATCGTTCTCCATGTATACCTGTGGATCATTTTGTGCCTGAAGAGGGTATTGGCTCTCACCAACCCCCTCCTGGCACAAATGTCCACTAACGCACTGCCATTCTCATCTATCTCAGCAGGCACACCCCACTCAGCAGCTGCTCAATCCACCTTCATATTTCCTACTTTACCATTCATATCACCAATCAAAAACACTCTCTCATTCCTTTCAAACACTTTCATATTCACTTCCACATTTTTCCAGAACTCTTCTCTCACTCTGCTTGCACAATTTTGCATTGGTGCATATACACACACAGTCGCCCACATTTGTAGTCCAACTTTCAATCTAACCCACACAATCTTTGAGCCAACTGATCCATACTCTGTTATATTCTCCGTGTATCTGTTACTCACAACAATACCCACTCCTTTTGCCCTCTCATTCTCACCTGCTGCCGCACATATACCCCATCCATACTCCCATTCTCTCACACTCTCTCCTCTCCATTTTGTTTCAGTTAATCCACATACATCCACTTTCACACCCCCAAGCACCTGGACAATCTCTCTCTCTTTCACCTCATCATTTGCACCCCTTACATTCCACGTCCCTCATTGACCAAATTACTCTCATTGCCAGGCAGACCAGGTACTAGTGTGATAGCCCCTTTAACCACGCGTCACCACTTGTCAGACATCACTAGCTGATGATTTTTACTCATATTTAACATAAGCATAATTGTTAGTAGGCAGCAGTGTCCTAAGATATTTTTTCTAGATTTTATGTATCACTGTTAAAGCATTGTATGTGCAGTATTTGAGTAAATTACCTTGAAACTCCCCCCTCCCCCCCATACACACACTGCATCACTTTGTAATATTTTGATAGTCCTACAGAATTGCAATAATACAAACATAGGTAAGTGTGCATTTTCATAAATACATCCTAAATAAACAGGAAACATTTTGTTGGTCAGGTAGGCACATGCATGTGGAGCACTGATTGCATCACACTAAATGCGTTGTAAGCAAAAATCAGCTGATTGCCCACAAGCAAATGGAAAGCTGTGGTGAGATAAGTGTATTTGTGTATTTCCACTTTAAATAAATACAGCAAATTCTCATTTATCCAGTGCATTGCAGCCAAAGGGGTAACAGAAGGTGATGTACCGATGGTAATTGATGTAATACCCTCCCCAAACGCTCTCAAAGGGGGTCTGACCCCCCAAAAAAAAACAATAATTGTATTGTATAACTGTTCAGACATAGAAAATCACCCTTGAGTACTGTACTAAGTGTGATAAAATGAGTACTGTAATAAGTGTGATAAAATGTACTGTACACACACTGTACATCCAACACCCAGAGGCTGAGTTAGGCAGGGTAAGGTAGGTTAGCAAGGTAGATAGAAAGAGGATCGGCAGACCCAACCTAACATGAGGAGAGAGAGAGAGAGAGAGAAAGAGAGATTGGTGAGGTATGAGTGGCAGAAATAAAATGGAAGACATTTGGGAGAGTAAACTCACGAGAGATTAGAAGGAGAATTTCTTAATATAGTAAGTCCTGTGTGGTTAGTGGCATATTTGGCCAGGTGTCGAGTAAACTTCACTGTCTGCACCGTGACACCACTGCTCTGTTGCTGGCAGTACCACTTCAACACTACCTGATCTAAATCCTGGTGCTTTGGTCTGGCCATCATTTTCCTTTCAAGACATTGGGTTGCCTACCCATACGCAGTCTCGTACTGCAAGATTTTTTCAAGTGCCTTCTTGACGTCCTGTAGGGTCATACAAGGGATGCCAGAAAACTCAGCTGCCTGATACACTGTCCATATGTCTGTCTATTTATCTATTGCCAGATACCTCAGTCCCTTAAGGGGTGACCACAAACAAATCACCTCCATGTTGCCCAGTCCCCTGCCATTTCACTGCCCTCCCCCGAGCTCACACCCCTCTCTCTCGTATATCTCTCCTCTCCATTCCTCCATCTCTACCTTGGCCTCCCCCTCCCTCTGCCCACCCCCAACCTCACTCACATATACTCATCCCTTTAGTTTCTTGTCCATCCACTCCACATGGCCAAACCACCTCAGTGTATTTCTCCTAACTCTTTCTGTCACATCCAAATCCACATCACAATGCTCCTTCACTTCCTTATTTGTCACTTTGTCTCTCCATATGACTCCCCTTACTCCTCTCAGGTAACTCATTTCCACTGCTTCTACTATTGACTTGTGTCCTTCCAACAAGGTCCAGGTTTCACTTCCGTATGTTAGAGTTGGTATCACAATACTGTCATGCAACTATTTTTTTGCTTCCATGCTCACTTCCGTATTTCTTATCACTGCTTTCAGAGAACCAGCAATCTTTCTTCCTTGTTGTACCCCTTTCAAGCACTTCATCTGCCAAACTTCCATCCATACTCATCACACTATGCAAGTACTGAAATTCACTCACATTTTCCTCTTCCTCATCATCCAGCATCACTATACATTCAGAGACTTCATTTCACTTGAAGACCATAACTTTACTCTTCCCTACATTCACCTTTAGATTCCATTTCTTACACACTCTCCCAAACTCATTCATCAAGCCTTGTGGTACCTCTTCATCGTCACTTAAAAATACAGTATCATCTGCAAACAACAGTACAGGAAGTTTCCAGATGCTTCCCTCTATCATTAGGGATGCTCCAACATCCACTGCCCTACCTTGTATCTCTTTTATAACCTCATCCATATACAGACTGAACAACCATGGAGACATGACACATCCCATTTTCAATCCAACATTCAGATAGCAAATTCACTCAGTTTGCCATCCACATGCACTGCAGCCTTAGCATCCTCATACAGATTCTTCATGGCATTCACCAGCTTCCTATTTACTCCTTATATTATTAATATTTTCCACATTCCATGTGTATTCACTCTATCCTTTGCGTTCACTAAATCCATGAAGGCTTCATACAAGTTCTATCCCTTCTTTAGAAACTTCCACTAAAGACCTAAAGACGAATATCTGATCTACACAACCTCTTCCCATCCTAAAACCTTCCTGTTCTCCAAATGTTTCCTCTGTTATTTCCCTATTTCTGTCAGTATGTGTCCTACCATATACTTTTCCTGTTACACTAAAAAAAAACAATGCCCCTATAATTACCACACTTCTTTTTCCCCATTTCCTTTGTATAGGGGAATAATTATACCTTATTTCCAATCCTCTAGGACTCTTAACCTTCCTCCCTGGCCAATCTGCACATCATCCATATCTATTTTACTATACCTTATTTGACTGACCTGTGCATCTGAGATGTATGGGGCAAGTAGGGTATCTTTGATTTGCACCTGCTAATTGGCCAGTGATGATGTAAATCTACAGCTCTTCTTATTTTAACACGTACTTTATATGCACTCAGACCTTGAGTACCACGGGCAATAGGGACCGAATAATGACTGTGGTACTCAAATCTGCATCACTCAGACAATATGTTTACATATGTAATGGTACAATGTGTTCTGGGATCTTTCCAAAACTCTCACTTTTACCCCTTCTTACCACCATACCCCACATAAATTACCCCACTTATACCCACCATCAGGTAAAACAATGAAAGAGATATAACGGTTGTAATTATGAACATCAGTGGTATTAAAAATAGCATTACCAAAACAGAAGTTGGGCTGGATACCATTGTGTTGTTGATACGTAGCTCCCCGGTATTCTTCTCCCGACCCCCACCCCCAATGTTGTAGTCAAAGTTTTGCCTTCTCTTGTATCATGTGGCCTTTGGGAGAGACCTTAGGCCCTATGGTTAGATGAAAATATATGGGTCTGACAGTTTTAGGAGATGAAATAGAATGAAAATGTGTGCTAACCAAAAAAAATTACTCTTTCATCCGTGTGCTCTTGTGAGTTAATGTTCAGTTTCACATTCTTCGTTTGATATCACACTTCCCAATGCATTTCGGACAGACTAACCATATGGATAAACTGCTCAGTCAGTTCGAAATATGTTGGGAAGTTGTGATATTGAACAGAGAATGTGAAACTGAATGCTAACTCACGAGAACACATGGTTGAAAGAGTACTTTTTTCTGGTTTGCAAATATTTTCTTTCCATTTCGTTCCCTGAAACTGTCAGACCCATAAATTTTCATTTAACCATATGGCCTAACATCTCTCCCAAAGGCCACATGATATGAGAGAAGGTAAAACTTTGACAACATTGCGGTTGGGGGGTGGGGGAAGAGTGCTGGGGAGCTATATATCAACAACACAACTCTTTCAACAATAGGCCTCAGACAAGGACTGACCAAAAGATGACGACCAAGGACCGGACAAAGGACATGGTAATCGAAACGTGGAATGTAAGGGGAGCGAATGATGAGGTGAAAGAGAGAGAGATTGTCCAGGTGCTTGAGGGTGCGAAAGTTGATGTATGCAGAATAACTAAAAAGAAATGGAGAGGTGAGAGTGAGAGAATATGAGTATGGATTGGGTATATGTGCAGGAGTAGGTGAGAATGAGAGGGCAAAAGAAGGCGTATGTATAGTTGTGAGTAAAAAATGCAAGAGCATAAGAGAGTATGGATCAGTTGGGTCAAGGATTGTGTGGGTAAGATTGAAAGTTGGAATACAAATGTGGGCGATTGTGTGTGTGTGTATGCGCCAACATAAGATCGTGCAAGCAGAGTGAGAGAAGAGTTCTGGACAAATGTGGAAGTGAGCATGGAAAAGTTTGGAAGGAATGAGAGAGTGTTTTTGATCAGTGATATGAATGGTAAAGTAGGGAATGTGAAGGTGGATGGAATAGTTGGTGAGTAGGGTGTGCCTGCTGAGATAGATGAGAATGGCAGTGCGTTAGTGGACATTTGTGCTGGGAGGGGGTTGGTGATAGCCAATACCCTCTTCAGGCACAAAATGATCGACAGGTATACATGGCGAGTGATGAGAAGGGTGGGTGGTGAACTGAATGAAAGGAAGGCAGTGATTGATTATGTATGTGTGGATGAAAGGATGCGAAAATGTGTAATGGATGCAAGAGCTTATAGAGGTTGGGGGAGTGGACTTCCTGACCACTACTTGGTGGTTGCCAAAATCAAGATCCAATTAGGATGGAGAAATAGAAGAAGGGAAGGATGGGAAGGAGGAGTATTTGTAAGGAGAGTGGAAAGGTTACAAGAGGATGAGAAAAAGGCAGAGTATAAGAGAGAAGTGGAGGAACGATTGGGCAAATATGAGTTGGAGCAGATGGGGGACGTGGAAGGTGTGTACATGATATTTACAGAAGAAATATGTGCAGCATGTGATGTGGTGTGTGGGATGAAGAGAAGATGGAGGAGTGTGCAAGGAACAGCTTGGTGGAATGAAGAGGTGAGACAAGCTGTGGCACAAAAGAAGAAAGCATACAATGAATGGGTGAGAAATAGGAGCGTGGAAGAAGTTGAGAGGAGGAAGAGAGAGTTATATGCAGAAAGAAAGAGAGAGGTGAAAAGATTATTAAGAGAGAGTAAGAAGATAGCGGATGAGGAATTTGGAAGGAACTTGAGTGTAAAGTGGAGGGACTGTAAGAAAATGTTCTGGAAAGAGGTGAAAAGAGTAAGACAGGGTGGAAGTGAAGTTAGCAGAGGAGTGAAAGATAAAAATGGTGGATTACTAGTGGAGAAGGGAGAAGAAGTGAGCAGATGGAGAGAACACTTTAAGGAATTGTTGAACATAGAGGATGGAAGTAATGTGAGTATAAGTGGCTGGGGAATGGCTGCGAGAAGGAGGGAGGTGAGAAGACAGGAAGAAATCAGTAGGGTAGAAGTTGTGGAAGCAATGAAGAAAGTTAGGTTGGGGAAAGCCCCAGGAATTGATGGAGTGTGTGGTGAAATGCTGAAGTATGGGGGAGAGATAGTAGTAGAATGGATGTGGAAAATGTGCAGATTGGCCTGGGAGGAAGGTAGAGTTCCGGAGGATTGGAAGTCAGGTATAATTATTCCCTTGTACAAAGGAAAAGGGGAAAAAGAAGTGTGTGGTAATCATAGGGGCTTCTGTCTTCTTAGTATAATAGGAAAAGTGTATGGCTGGATACATACTGACAGAGTTTGAGAAAGAACAGAGGAATTAGTTGGAGAAGAACAGGGAGGCTTTAGGAAGGGAAGAGGTTGTGTAGATCAGATATTCATTCTTAATTCTTTAGTGGAAAACTTTCTAGAGAAGGGAAAGAAGTTGTATGCGGCTTTCATGGATTTGGAAAAAGCATATGACAGGATGGATAGACAAGGATTGTGGAAAGTCTTAAAAATATATGGAGTAGATGGAAAATTGTTGAATGCTGTGAAGAGTATGTATGATGGTGCTAAGGCTGCCATGCATGTGGATGGTGAACTGAGTGAATTTTTCTCTTTGAAAGTTGGGTTGAAACAGGGATGTGTCATGTCTCCATGGTTGTTCAATCTGTACATGGATGGGATAATAAAAGAGGTACAAGGTAGGGTAGTGGATGTTGGAGTGGCCCTGGTGAGAGAGGGTAGTGTTTGGAAACTCCCTGTACTGTTGTTTGCAGATGATACTGTGTTGTTGAGTGAAGACGAAGGAGAGCTGCAAGTCTTGGTGGATGAGTTTGGGAGAGTGTGTAAGAAATGGAATCTAAATGTGAATGTAGGGAAGAGTAAAGTGATGGTCTTTGAGAGAGGTGAAGTCAGTGAATGTACAGCGAGGTTGAATGGAGAGGAATTGGAAAATGTAAATACGTTTAAGTACTTGGGTAGTGTGATGAGTATGGATGGAGGTTTGGAGGGTGAAGTGCTTGAAAGGGTACAGCAGGGAAGAAAGGTTGCTGGTTCCTTGACAGCAGTGATAAGAAGCAGGGAAGTGAGCATGGAAGTAAAAAAGTTACTACATGACAGTATTGTGATACCAACTCTAACGTATGGAAGTGAAGCTTGGACGTTGCTGGAAGGACACAAGTCAAGAATGAGAGCAGTGGAAATGAGTTATTTAAGAGGAGCCTGTGGAGTCACATGGAGAGACAGGCTGACACATGAGGATATAAAGGAGTGTTGTGGTGTTGATGTGGATGTGATAGGAAGCGTTATGAGGAATACACAGAGGTGGTTTGGCCATGTGGAGAGGATGAAGGATGAAAGACTGACGAAGAGAGTGTATGTAAGTGAGGTGGAGGGGGGAAGAGGGAGAGGGAGGCCGAGGATGAGATGGAGGGATGGGGTGGAGAAGTATATGAGAGAGGGGAGTGTGAGTTGGGAGCGGGGCAGTGAAATGGCGGGGGACAGGGCGACTTGGAGGCGATTTGTTTGTGACCATCCCGAACGGGATTGAGGCATCTGGCAATAGATAGATAGATAGACAAGAGTATCCAGCCTGATTTTTGAACTGTTAATGCTATTTTTAATACCACATGATTTGATACATGTAGTAGGTGGTATGGAGGATGATGAGATAGTGGTTTTGGGAGGGGACTTAAATGTTCATGTAGGTGAAGCAGCTCAAGGTTACGAAGGAGTACATGGGGGATGTGCAAATGGTATAAGAAATGCTGAAGGGGAAAAGATACTCGAGTTTGGGGAGGCATTGAACATGATTGTGTACAGTTGGCCAAAGAAGTGACGACAGAGTATCCAGAAGTTTTCGGTCATCGATAATGTACATATTCTTCCTTATACAGTAATCCCTCCAATATCCGGACGCCTATTTTCCGGACATCCCCAATAACCGGACATTTTCGTCCCGGGATCCGATATTCCCAAAATGGGCCAAAAATCACAAAAAATTCGAAAAAAATCCAACTTTTTCCCGCCCATAATTTGAAGTTGGCGTGCATGGCGCGGGTGAGCTGTGTTTTGGTGTATTGTTCTGCCGACGTCCGCTAGAGCGCCCCTGCATCCTCCCCGCTTACCGCCCGTCTCTTGTTGTTTGTGCACACTCGTCATCATGGTTGCCCACGTGCTCGCTTTTGTGGTGGTGCCTTACCTGCTGCAGGCTCTCCTGCTGCTCTCGTGCCTCCCCTTCGTGTGTGTGATGATGGCCCCGCCGCCTGAGAAGAGGAAGAGAGTGGTTTTGACTCTGGAGAAGAAGAGGGAGACATTGGACAAGGTGGATGCGAGATGGTCTACCTCACGTATCCTCCGTGAATTCAACCTGGCCCAGTCTACTTTGTTTGATATCAAGAGATCCCTCGACAAACTCATGCAGTACATGGCTGACTTCTCGTCGAAAAGCAAATGCAACGTGGAGAGGAAGGTGATGTATACTCCCAAGGATGCAGAAGTCGACCGCTTTACGTTGATTTGGTATCGACAGCAACTTGCTGCTGGTGTGATGGTGTGTGGCACGGAGCTGAAGGCTGCTGCTGAGAAGTTCGCAAGGCTTCATGACGCCCTAGACTTCAAGGCATCCGAGGGTTGGCTCTTCGCGTTCAAGTTACGACATGGCCTTACCAACCATAAGTCTCATGACAGAAGTTTGGATGCTAACGAGGATGGAGTAGAGGAGTTTCAGCACAAGGTGAAGGGCTTGATCGACAGGGAAGGCCTCACTCTCGGTCAAGTCTGCAACGCTGACGAAACTGGTTTATTCTATCGCTCTTTGCCTACGAACACTCTAGCCAAGGAGACGGAGAAGCGTGTACCTGGCCGCAAGCCCTCCAAGCAAAGCCTATCTGCTTTGTGTTGTGCTAATGCTAACGGCATGCACCGGCTTAAGCCTGTTATTGTTGGCCGTGCAAAGCAGCCTCGGTGTCTTCGTGGGGTGATGGATGTCCTTCCTGTCGTCTGGCACCATTCCTTGAAGGCATGGTTCACAGCTCACATCTTCAAAGACTGGTTCCACCGCCATTTCGTCAAGGAGGTCATACATTACCAGACGGAGAAACTAGGAATCCCACGCGACCAGGTAAAGGCCCTCCTTCTCGTCGACAATGCACCTGCCCACCTGTGCGACAAGGACAAGGACTTGGTGGCAGAGAATGGCCGCATTAGGTGCATGTTTCTGCCACCTAATACTACTGCTCTCATCCATGCAATGAACCAAGGAGTGATTGTGGCAACGAAGTGGCTGTACCGACGGAAGTTCCTGGACGAGGTGATGGTTGTTCTCGAGGACGAGGACGAGCCCAGGGAGGTACGGGACCCACGAGGCCAGCGGACTTTGGAAAACCTTCGCTGGTACAACATCAAGTCTGCCATTTACAACTGGGCCAGTGCATGGAAGGAAATCCCTGTCAAGACTCTAGAAAATGGTTGGTCTCGTCTGCTTCTCGGAACGGATGTGGAGCACGATTTCCTAGGTTTTGACATGGATGACTTCCATGCACGTCTACGTGCGCATGGGGACGATGTTGATGTGGACGAAGTGCGTGAGTGGTTGGATGACGACGAGGGCGATCCTGGGTATCAGACCATGTCTGATACCGAGATTGCATCTTCAGTTGCGGGTGTCAGTACCCAGCTTGAAGATTCCGACGAGGACGGCGACGATGATGCGGACTCCTCTCAGCATGACACTACTCCAGCCATCCCCAAGCTGAGTGCACTCCGGGAACACCTAGAGTTCGTTCTGGACTACCTGGAACACTCGGACTGCGACAGGGGGATGGGGCCCTTGGACTTGTGGAGGAAGTGCGAGCTTTCAGGCAGCGCATCATAAATTGTCAGAATCGTCATTCCTTGCGTCAATCAACGATTGACAGCTTTTTCAGGCCCGTGACCCTCGCTGTGCCCAGCCCTGGCTCCACTCCGTTGCCTCCCTAAGACAGGCCCTCATGCTCCGAGCCACAGCCCAGCACATCAGCCACGGTGAAGTCACCGCTCGACGTGAGTTTGCGTCTGTCTTCTGAGTTGTCTGCAGTGGGTACGCCATCTCCACGACCCAGCAACACACCCCTAGGTCACCTCCCAGTGATACTCTCAGACTCTGACAGTGATTAAACAGCAAGAACTTCTCCACTAGACCACACGGGAATTTAGTGTTGTCCAGTGAAAGAAAAACAGTGCATACAGTATTGTTAAGAAATTCGAAATTTGAGTGAAAAGACAAACAATTTTTGGACTAAATTTTACGTAAATTAACTTGAGTGTTTTGTTTTGAAAATGGTTTTATGAGTGGAAAGACTTAAAGTGCAGAGTGCAACACTTATTAAGTTACAATGGAGCATAAGTAAGACAAGAGTGCGCAGTGTGAAGAGAATGGACTTCTGAGTGCAAATGCCTAAGTTAAGTGCAAGACTTCATGAACAGTGTACTGCAAGTGCTTCAGGAAATCCTTCTTACTGTCAGAGTCTGAGAGGAGGCGGTTATTCATCGAGATGGCCATGGACTTGCTGTAAGTACGCAGAATGTTTCATACTGTACTGTACTGTATTTTCCATACTGTACTTAGGCGGTGGCGACCATCATCCACTCACTTGATGTAGTGCTGCCTACTTCTTCTTTAGCCTTTATCATTCTTTTTCTGTGCCTGCCCTCCTCTCTTCCTATTTCTACTATCTTTCCTGTCACTACTTAATGCTTTTCTTTCTGTTACAGGTGGCTTTACATTGAGTGACAAGCCAAATGGTTTCCTGTAAGCCAAGAAACCATTTACAACGCTGGGTGGTAACCATAAAACCAAACCATACGTGCTCCCTACGTGTCAAGTTGGTTGGTGGAGGGTTAGTGCCCCTCCCTGTAAAACAAATAACTCAGAGTCAAATGGCCACCCCGTACGGGATTATGGCGTCTGGCAATAGATGGATAGATAGACTTACCTCAAACACCTCATTTCACTCTTTTATGTCCCTTATTGGTGTGAACATGTAGTGTCTTAGGTGCTATATATGTGCAGTAGGGATGTGTTTTTTTGAGTTAGGCTAGGTTAGGGTCCATAACTACCAGTCCAGGAGCCAGGGACTTGTAAGTACCCAGAATGTTTAATATTGTATAAACCTACCTCAAAAACCTCATTTTATGGTTCTTTTGCATTTATTTCAGTCTTTTATGTCCCTTATTGGTGTGATTTGGGTCTTAAATAGATTCAATGCATGTCCAGAGGGAGTTGTATAGGTGTTTTTCTGAGATAGGGTCCATAAGTACAAGCTCAGGAGGCTGGTGCCCACTATCCGGACAGGACCACTTTCCGGACATGCCTTTGGCTCTCTTACATCGGATAGTGGAGGGATTACTTTGTGTTTTGTTTCCGCCAGATTAATCGTGATTTCAGACTATTCAGGCACTTCTTCGCATCATATAGTCTGGATAATCGGGCTGTCTCTGCATTTCCTTTCGTATCGAGTATCGATTTTCGTATCATCGAAACAGATATTTTCGTACTGTGGAATTTGTCCTATATTAATCGATTTCGTACCATCGAAAATTCGTACTTCGGGTTTTCGTATTTCGAGGACTCACTGTATATGTCTGTATCTATGTCTGGTGTTCCTTCTCTAACGCGGGCATTTGTTTCTGCAGCGACGTTGTGTTAGGCAAATATCACGTTAGAGGGACTCTTGAAAACCCGTTTTCTTCTGCACACCTGCCAAAAGTCCACTTTTTTCCCCCTTGTGGTGCGCAATTTTTTTATACCCACCAGTAAAACCTCGTAAATGCATTAATATGGTTATAAAAAATAATTTGGTCCATACACGACTTTTTAATTTCTTGTACTGTACCTTATGTGAGGAGAAGAGCAGACACATGTCACTAGCAATGAGGTAGAGGGGGAGAACTAGTAATGCAAAAAAAAAGAAAGAAAAAAAAAATTGTTCATGTTTTTACAAAAAAAAAAAAAAAAAGTGTTTTTTATAAGTTTTTTTGTTTTTTAATGTTTTTTTCCCCTAATTTCCCGGTACAAATGTTTGATTGTTTTTAAATGACTTTCTGTGCCAAAAGTTCATATTATTTGGGTCAGACATTAGTCAGATATTCTGACAGTCCTGGGAAGAGTAAAAATACAATATTTCCCCTGTAACCTGTTTGAACTGTGTTGACAAGGTGTTTATGTATTCCAAAATTTACAAAAAATTAACCAAGTTTCCTTCTCCACATTAGAGGCGGGGCTAGGAGTCAGGACTAGATCCTCTGACAAGTCTGACCTTCAGGCTTGATAACTGACTGCCATAAACCTTATAACCACAGTGAAATTTCTTTACTCCATTCTTAATTCTTGTTCTCATGACCATAATGATTTGGTAATATAGTACTGCTTCAGCCCAAGGCTCGAGCTGTATTCGTTTTTGTACAAAGGACCTCTACAGTAATTACAACAATTGCAAACAAGATCTTTATCATTCATAATGTAACAAATATAGGGTAGGGAGCTACAACACTGTCGGTATTTTATCTTTATTTTGTGTACAGTATAATAAGCACGAGATTAATAAGGACTAGAAAAGGTATATAAAATAAAATACAGTAATAGCTCGATTAACCAGTGTCCAATGCATCGACACATCTGTATAACCAGAATGTGAATTCAATCTGGCATGGGGTCGAAAATATCCCGGATATCTATCGTTGCCGATTCAAATCGCCCGCGTTCTGCCATCCTGATCCTGTTCCTTCCACTTCCTCAGCTCCTGACCCAGTTCCTTCCACTTCTTCAACTCCTGACCCAGTTCCTTCCACTTCTTCAACTCCTGACCCAGTTCCTTCCACTTCTTCAGCTCCTGACCTTGCTCCTTTTACTTCTCCTTTTCCACTATCTGAACCCTCATCTCATGATCCTGATGATCCCCCTATAATTCATGATTAGTTCTGTACAGTACAGGATAAAGTAGTGTATGCAGCTAAGTTTTCAAAATAATTTTTGCCTGTAACATATGCTCAATTTTTCTTTGAATAATTTTTGGTAATGTTTGCTGGTTTGTGTACAGTCCTGTACAATTTCTCTTGCTGTCTTTTTTGTGTATTGTAGTGTACCTGTACTGTATCTTACCTAATACTGAATAATGTACTTTATGAATTAAATTAAAGTCCCAAGTTTGGCCCTATTTCATTTGTTTGACCTCCCAGAAAATTTCTCAGAGTAACATTATGTTATCCGAAAAATTCCATATCCGGAATGGAAGAATCCCCATACATTCTGGTTAATCGAGCTTTTACTGTACTTGTTTGGCATGGTAACTTTTGCCAAGTAGAACAAAAACAAAACAAAAAGTATTTTCATTTCTAGAGCTTCATTACTATTGAACATCTTGAGCCTTGCCTATTTAATTCCAAATAATCTGAGCTTGTGCACTCATCTGTAGCAGATTTCATCCTAATTATCATCAGAGTCTTCATCTGCTTTGTCACTGCCCTTGTCACTTATTTCCATGTCATCAGAAGCACTTACACGGCCTAGTGTTGCCTATTTAAAAAAAAATAATAATAATAATAATTTCTTGAAAAGAAAAAAAAAATTTTTGTTAAAGAAAAGAACGCCTATTTTTTTTGCTTTGCATCACTAGGGAGAACACACACTAAAATCCACCGCATCACAGCCTGCCCGATTCAAATTACCGCGTTGTGCTAACAGTGCCCATGTTGCAGTGTTCATTTCCTTCTGTAAAATCATGCCGAGTTAGAGCAATATTGTGCTACAGCAAACTGCATTAGGGAAGGAACACCTGTGTATATATATATATATATATATATATATATATATATATATATATACACATATATACATATATATACACATATATACGGTATGTTATATATATATATATATATATATATATATATATACAGTAATCACTCTAATATCCGGACGCCCAATAACCGAACATCCCCACTAACCGAACCTTATCGTCCTGGGATCAAACATTCCCAAAATGGTCCGAAAATCCAAAAAAATTGGGAAAAAAATCGATTTTTTGCCGTCCGTAATTTGAACTTGCCGCGCACGCCGCGTGAGAGCATTGTTTTGGTTCGTCATTCCTCCGACGTCCGATAGAGCGCCGCTGCATCCTCCCCACTTCCCGCCTGTCTCTCACTGCGACAAGACCTGCGCTGTTCGCCATGGCTGCCCACGTGCTCGCTTTTGTGGTGGTGCCGTACTTGCTGCAAGGCCTCCTGCTGCTCTCTGCCCTACTCTTAGTGTGTGTGATGATGGCCCCGCCTCCTGAGAAAAGGAAGAGAGTGGTATTGACTCTGGAGAAGAAACGGGAGATATTGGAGAAGGTTGATGCGGGTTGGTCTTCCTCTCGCATTCTCCGCGAGTTCAACCTGGCCCGGTCGACTTTGTTCGATATCAAGCGTTCCCGAGACAAGCTCATGCAGTACACGGCTGACTTCTCGTCGAGAAGCAAACGCAACGTGGAGAGGAAGGTTATGTTTACCCCCAAGTATGCAGAGATCGACCGCTCCACGTTGATTTGGTATCGACAGCAACGTGCAGCTGGTGTGATGGTACGTGGAACGGAGCTGAAGGCTGCTGCTGAGAAGTTTGCAAGGCTTCACGACGCCCTAGACTTCAAGGCATCCGAGGGTGGGCTCTTCGCGTTCAAGTTGCGACATGGCCTTACTAACCGTAAAGCACATGGCGAAGCATTGGACGCTAACGAGGATGGAGTGGACGAGTTTCGGCACAAGGTGAAAGGCTTGATCGACAGGGAGGGCCTCACTCTCGGTCAAGTCTATAACGCTGACGAAACTGGCCTATTCTATCGCTCGGTGCCAACGAACACTCTCGCCGATGAGACGGAGAAGCGTGTACCTGGCCGCAAGCTTTCTAAGGAACGGATATCTGCTTTGTGTTGTGCCAATGCTAACGGCATGCACCAGCTTAAGCCCGTTATTGTTGGCCGTGCAAAGCAGCCTCGGTGCCTTCGTGGGGTGATGGATGTCCTTCCTGTCGTATGGTACCATTCTTTGAAAGCATGGTTCACAGCTGTGATTTTCAAAGACTGGTTTCACCATCACTTCGTCAAGGAGGTCATACATTACCAGACGAAGACACTGGGAATTCCTCGCGACCAGGTAAAGGCTCTCCTTCTCCTCGACAATGCACCTGCCCACCCGTGCGACAAGGACTTGGTTGCTGAGAATGGCCGTATTAGGTGCATGTTTCTGCCACCTAATACGACTGCTCCCATTCAACCAATGGACCAAGGAGTGATCGTGGCAACAAAGCGCCTGTACCGTCGGAAGTTCCTGGACGAGGTGATGGTGGTTCTCGAGGACGAGGACGAGCGCAGGGAAGGACGTGACACTCGAGGCAAGCGGACTTTGGAAAACCTTCGCCGCTACAACATCAAGTCTGCGCTGTACAACTGGGCTAGTGCATGGAAGGAAGTCCCTGTGAAAACTCTTGAAAATGGTTGGTCTCGTCTGCTTCTCGGAACAGATGTGGAGTACGATTTCCTAGGGTTTGACGTGGATGACTTCCATGCACGGCTACGTACGCACGGCGACGATGTTGATGTGGACGATGTTCGTGAGTGGTTGGACGACGACGAGGGCGATCCTGGGTATCAGACGTTGTCTGATATCAAGATCGCGTCTTCGGTTGCTGGTGTCAGTCCCGAACTTGAAGATTCCGACGACGAAGGCGATGATGATGCAGACTCCGCCCAGCAGGACACTACTCCAGCCATCCCCAAGCTGAGCGCACTCCGGGAACATCTAGAGTTCGTCCTAGACTACCTGGAACACCCGGACTGCGACAGGGAGATGGGGCCCTTGGGACTCGTGGAGGAAGTGCGTGCTTTCCGGCAGCGCATCATCAATCGCCAGAATCGTCGGTCCTTGCGTCAGTCAACGATTGACAGTTTTTTCAGGCCCGTGACCCCCGCTGTGCCAAGCCCTGGTTCCACTCCGTTGCCTCCCCAAGACAGGCCCTCATGCTCCGAGCCACAGCCCAGCACATCAGCTACAGTGGAGTCACCGCTCGACGTGAGTTTGCGGCTGTCTTCAGAGTCTTCTGTAGTCGGTACGCCATCACCAGTACCCACTGATGCACCCCTTGGACGCCTGCCAGTGATACTCTCGGGCTCTGACAGTGAATAAACAGCAAGAACTTCTCCACTAGACCACACGGGAATTTTGAGTGTTGTGCAGTGAAAAAAACGGTGTGTTGTGTTAAGGTTTTCAAGTTGGGAGAAAAGACTAAGTAGAAAAGAAATTTAACGTAACTAACCTTCTTTGTTTTGGCTTTGGAAACTTAAAAAAACTTGGGAAAAGTTAATGTGCAACACTTAAATTCAATGGAACATTATTTGGACTAAAGTGAACACTGTGAAAAGAACGGACTTCTGTGTGTCATTGACTAAGTTCAGTGCAAGACTTCAGGAAGAGTGTAGTGCAAGTGCTTCAGGAAATCGTTCTTACTGTCAGAGTCCGAGAGGAGGCGGTTATTCATCGAGGTGACCAGGGACTTGCTGTAAGTAGCCAAAATGTTTCATGTTGTACTATTTCCCATACTATATTTACCAGAATGTTTCATATTGTATTTTTTCCCATACTATACTTACCAGAAAGTGTCATACTGTACTTCTTTCCATACTAAACTTACCTCATGCATGTGCAGTAGGAATGTGTTTTTCAGAGTTCGGTTAGGTTCGGTTAGGTTAGGTTCGGTTAGAGTCCATAAGTGCCAGAATGTTTATTAATGTATGAACATACTTCTAAACCCACATTTTATGTTTCTATTGCATTTATTTCAGTCATTTATGTGCCTTATTGGTGTGATTTGGGTGTTAAATAGGTGCTATGCATGTCCGGAGGGAGTTGTATAGGTGTTTCTCTGTGTTAGGGTCCATAAGTACAAGTCCATAAGCTGGGGCCCAATATCCGGACAAAACCAATATCCGAACCTACCGATGGCTCTATTGATCCGGATATTGGAGTGATTACTGTATATATATATATATATATATATATATATATATACAGTACATACATATGTATACGGTATATATATATATATATATATATATATATATATATATATATATATATATACATATATATATACCCATACACACTCAAATAGTGCGATTCCCAAATAGTGCGAGCTGTCTCTCAGTATCCACAACGTCTGAAATTAATAATGCTGATGAAGCCACCACAACAGATGTGATTACTGAAGCATCTATGGAGGATGCATTACAGTAGGTGAGACAAGAGGAGGTTACACCGATGCCAGCAACACCAGAAACACCAGGAGAGCTCTCCATAATGCAAATCAGCCAAATCTTGGCTGCTGCAAAATGCCTTATCCCTTTGCTGCAGCGGCCATGACGACAACCTGCTGAATGTGCTCAGTGCGGAGAAATAGGAAAAAAATTGTGTGTTTTCAACTCGTGTTTTATCCCACTTATTCTTGGTCTTAAGAGCTAATATTTTTGTCAAACTTCAATCTTTCTACTATCATTTGTAACAAATTGCATGTCTGTATTTATTCCAAGCCCAGAGAATGATTTGAGAGAATACAAAGTGTGTTTTGATCGTCTGATGCAGGAAAGAGCCCAGGCAGTGAGGTGGAAATTTCCACCAAACCACAAGATTTTTTCATACAAACTAGGGTTACTGCCACATTACCACATCACAATAATTACAATAATAATAATAATGAATAAAAAACAAAACACTTCTAGCCAGTCTCGTATGGTTTTATTATGATATTCCAGTGTTTACGCTAGACTTTAGCGAAACAGTAGCGATAAGAGGAAAATCAATACAAACTTTATAAAACTTCGTGAATGACTTTTATTACCACTTACTTATATAAAGCTCTTATAATGTCATAGATGCATAGTTTGCAGCCGCAAAAATGTTCACTTGCTGATGCACTTAGCCTGTGACTTCTTTGATTATAGCAAATGTTACTAAATCATGTGTATAATTTAGCACAGTAATTCACAGTATAATATAGTATAACATTTTCATTCCACTCTACTATGATTTTAGTTTGATTTGGGTGCGTATTACTTTGTATTATTTACGAGAAAGGGGAGAGGTCAGCAAACCGGTTTACCAGCTCATCGAGGGGGGGGGGGCAGCAAACCGGTTTAGACCAGCTCATCAAGGGTATGCATACATGTTTGCGTGTATGTATGTATACAGTTATTTAGTACGGTGGGGCCTCTTGGACAGCGACCTTATTAGTCCACCAAAATGGTCACTATTCATGAAATTGCTGTCTGAGAGGCAAACTTCTAACCTAGAAAAATTAATACAGTCCTGGACTCCTTCAGCTATACCCCTAGTTTCCTCCATTAACCCGTAATATCACTTTATATTTCTTCAGTAAACAAGATAAATGTATACAGTACTACATATTAAAAGAAGATTAACAAACTTACTTTTAATTCATTTGAGTGCTTCTTACTGGTAAATATAGTTATTGTACCGTTGCAACCTGCTAGAGTCACTAAACAATAAATACTGCATGCACTCCAACTAAACCTTAAATTCCTACTGTGAACACTAATAAAATAAACTTTTACTTAACATGCAAAAGGACAAAGAAACTTTTAAATCACTTTTGCTATTTATTGTTAAAATTACTGTCGTGCTTGGTGGTTACTGTACTGCAGCAGCTTGGCGACCACAACCCTGACTCTGCTCACTCTCAATCTCTCGTCCCTGGTCTTCCTCTCGTCCCTCGCATCGTAACACACGGAAACGAACTTCATTCTCGATGCGATGGGCCTCTGTTTCCTCATCTTCCCAACCATCATATAGGGCTTCCTCAGGTTGAACAGGGGGCATGTCGACATCGTCCTCTTCGTCTGACGAGACATTCAAAATGGCTTGTCTTTGTGCCTCAAACCTTTCTTGCTGCTGACTTAAAAATCATGTGATCAGTGTCTGGCACCTTGCATTTATTTTATCATTCAGGTTCTTGGTGAAGATTTTCATCAGATCTCGGAAATACGCTAGGGCTTGGTCTCGACAGTTAAAATGGAGAGAGGTTACCTTGTCTTGAACTTCGGACAGTACTGCCAGGATTTCAGACAAATCCTTCACTGTTGGCTCATTTGGTTTCTTTTCTTCTTCCTTATCTTTTTGCACTTCCTCTTCCTCTTCCTCATCTTGGTTCAGCATCTCCTCAGCAGTTTCTTCTCGATCTTCACCTCCTACTAAGTCCATGATTTCTTTGTCAAACACACACGAGAGTCCCGGCACAGTTCTGATTATGTCAGCAGTCTCACGTGCCACCACTTGCAGCTCCTGCCTGTTTCAAATGTGGAAGCAGGGGGGCCCAAGCGTGTGCAATGGTGGCTTGATTGATCTGATCCCAAGCTTCACAGAACAAATCCACTGCATGCTTTACCCTAAAAGACTTCCAAAAGGCCTTGACAGTCATTTCCTCTTGATCCTCTTCCTCTTGACTTGCCTCTTGATCGGGTTCACTGTTGCTAGAGTTAGCCTCTTGGATCTTCTTCAGTTCTCGAAAGTTATCAGTCTTTTCCCTCAGTTTGCTGTGGAGCTTGACATTGAAAAAGAGTTTAGTGTTAGCAATTAACTCTTGATCTAAAGGTTGAATTTTGGCGGTAGTGTTGGGAGGCATAAAAACAACCGGTATGCTTGGGTGGCGGTCTACCATGAAGCGAGCATGCCCGGGTGCATTATCCAGTCAATATTTTTCTTCTTGCAATACTCGCGAGTCTGGGGCACAAAAATCTCGTCTAACCACTTAATAGAAAGGCTTGAGGTCATATATCCAGTGCTGTTTGAGTACCACACATAGTTGGGGAGTTTTTTCATGTCACAGTGGTGGTAGGAATGTGGTTCAGCATATTTATAGACAATAGCGGGTTTCATTTTGAAGTCCCGTGAAGCATTGCAGCAAAGCAGGACACTGAAGTGATCCTTGGCCATTTTGGTTCCAGCAGCCTGACGAAGGTTTTTGTGGGCATAGATGGACTTGGGTGATTTCTTCCAGCACACCCCAGTCTCGTCACAGTTAAAAACTTGATCTGGGGTGTACCCTCCTTCCTCTACAATAGCCTAAGCAATATGGAGAAATTCTTGTGCAGCTGTAGTGTCTGCAGATGCAACCTCGCCCTGGTAGAAAGCCAGCTTTACCCCACAGCGTTTTTCAAACTTGTGTAGCCACCCACATGAGGCATTGAAAGTAGCAGGATTTTCGATATTTTTTTTTGCACATTGTCCTTGGTACACTGCTATTGCCCTTGCACGAATTTCTGGTCCATCAACACTTGCTCCTTTTCTTAATCGCCTTGCTAACCACTTCATTACATAATGTTCAGTCACCACTTGGAGTCTTGTTTTTTTCGGTAGTGTCGTGCATGGCCCGTCTAGCTCCACCTGCACCACCCATAATATACTTTGTTGTGTTTTTTATTGCCGCCTTTATCTCATTCTTTTTCTTTCTTATGTTTCTTACACTTGATTCAGGCACATTCAACACTTTAACAATTTCACATGTCTTTGCACCGTCTTCAATCATCTGGATTATCTTTTTCTTTTCCTCCACGCTGTATTGTTTCTTTGGCTTGCCACGCATGTATTCTCTGGCCTTTTTTATCACTTTTACACTACCTGCACTTTGTTTTTTTCCCTGGGCCACCACCACCACTTGGGTCAGCCCCAGAAGTTGAAGCCATGATAATAGAACACTCAGTAGCCAGACAGTAAATGGAAGGTCATAAAAAAACTTCAACAGTGGCGAGACTGTGACGAGTTGAATGAATGCGCGGCATGTGGATAAACAATGGGTCAATGAACTGAGTGAGGATAGACTCGCACTAACTGTCAGTGTTACCTGGGTCTGACCAGGTCTGACCTTGGTAACTCTGCCCACCCACTCGCTACGTGTTAAATGCCTAGCGGATTAACTTTAACCATGCAGCATTAATCGCTGTTAGATAGTTTCTTTCCTATCGCTATCCATGCATTCGCTATTGAAAAAATCACTACCTGACGGGCTCCACTGTACTAGGGTAATTACCAGTGTTTTAAAGTTTAGCCCCTAAAGTTGGAGTCACTCATCCACCAAATGAATATTTCCCCATAAGTTATGTGTTTCAGTTAGTGCGATATCAAATAGCGCACGCTCGCACTTCCACTATATAGGCATGTTAATTGGGACCAAGGTGTATGTGTATGCAGGTAAACCCTTAATTTATGAGAGGGTTACGTTCCCAGACCCTTCGCGTATGTGATAAATTCACGTATACGTTCTGCCCATGTGTGCATGTAATTACGCATGTGTATTAAGTGTATTACATCTGAATAATACTGTTTATGCACTACATACACCTAATAAATTAGCATTAAAGTATGAAAAACAACAAAAATGTAAGAAATTTAACACTGAAAGCTGACAAGCACAGGTGTAGGTAGAGACACTTTAGCACAGTCTGGTGCACTAGCCCTCACTGCTTCCCAAATGCTACATTCTGCCTTCTTTATTGTACGAACAGTCGACTCATTCACCCCAAACATATGGTTCCGAGACAATTCGCCATCAAGTCAGTTCGCCGCCAAAACATGGACGATTCCCCGTCAGGACAATTCACACCCTGGACGATTCCCTGTCATTCTATAAATATAATTATTAATTAATACTTTAATAACTAATTTTCAGGGGGATTTTATAACTCATATATATAAAAAACTCACTGAAAGTAAGTAAAAAACTTAGTGAAAGCTGACAAGCACAGGCGTTGGTGGGCGGTAGAATGGGTGGTGGAACAGGGATTTACTGAGTGGTGGGAGGAGTTAATAACTAATTTTCATGGGATTTTATAACTCATATAAGTAAAAAACTTACTGAAAGCTGACAAGCACAGGCGTTGGTGGGTGGTAGAGTGGGTGGTAGAGCAAGGATTTACTGAATGGTGGGAGGAGGAGTTGACGGGTCATCGAGCTTATCTTCCTTAACCTCATCTTCATCACTTTGGTTGACTGGGGTTGTAGACTGATTGAGGGATGTACATGATGAACGCTGGCTGAAGAACATTGTTGTTTTAGGTTGAGATACTGCTCGCTTCATGTCACTGAGGATTTGGTGGTAACAAGCAAAAGCATTTTCAGCTTGTTCTTTACACTTAAGGGATCTTATCATTTTGGGATCTATGTTGCAAAAATGTTCTGTTACTGCCTTCAGCATCCTTAAACCCTCAGCCATGTTATCCAGCATCAACTATGATGCAGGCGAACCATTGTCGACCTTCTCATCCTCCTCATCCTTCTCAGTAGACTGAATCAGCTCCACCAGATCCTTGTTTGTTTACTCTGTGACTATCCAGCAGTTCCTACACTTCCTTATCATCTATATCATCAAATCCTTCCCGACCAATCTGTCATGCCAGTGATATGATTTTGAGACAGCTTCAAACCCCTTAAATTTGTGAACACATTCTGGCCACAATTGTTTCCAAAATGCATTCACTGTGTGTGGTTTTATTTTGTCCAAGGCCCCCTTGATTGTCTGAAGGCAGTTGGCGATGCTGTAGTCCTTCCACAGCTGCGTGATGGACTTATTCTTATCCCCCATCCCAGCCACAATGCACTGCATGCACTTTTTGGTGTAATACGTCTTAAAAGTGCAATTAACACCTTGACCCAGGGGTTGAATTAATGAAGATGTGTTAGGGGGGAGGTAGAGGATCTTCACACCCTCAGTTTCAGGTTCGTGGGCTGGTGGATATCCAGGGGCATTATCCAAGATGAGGAGGACCTTGAAGTCAAGCTTTATATTACCCAGATAATTATATACTTCAGGTAAGAAGTTGGAGTGGTACCAGTCCTTCAGGAGAGGCAGGGTGGTCCATGCCTTAGTGTTTGCCATCCAGAAGACAGGCAGCTGCTTCTTGTCTTTTCCTTTAAGGGCACGAGGATTCTGAGCCCTGTAAATTAAGCCCAGCTTAATCATAAAGCCAGCTGCATTACAACAGAACAGCAGCGTAAGCCGATCTTTGGCTTCCTTGAATCCTGGGGCATGGGTCTCCTGATGGCTGAGGAAGGTCCTGGCAGGCATCTTCTTCCAGAAGAGAGCAGTTTCATCCATGTTGAAGACCTGCTCTGGCAGGTAGCCTCCCTCATTAGTTATATCACCTAGTTCAGCCGGGAAGTCACGTGCTGCTTCATGATCAGCTGATCTACTTTCTCCACAGATGTGGAGGTTATGAAGGGAAAATCTCTTCTTAAAATTTTCACACCATCCTTTGCTTGCACTGAAAACTGAGGTGTCAGGAGCTGATGAAGTGCCTTCACCTCCATCAACTTCACACATAGTCTGGTACAGAGAAAGTGCTTTCTCTTTAATTATGTTGGAGTCAAGGGGTATACCACGCTTGTGAGAGTTCTCCATCCACAAAAATAGCACGTTTTCCATCTTTATAATGCGCTTATCTCTCATATGATGAGACACTTTAGCACAGTCTGGTGCACTAGCCCTCACTGCCTGCCGTATGCTACGTTCTGCCTTCTTTATTGTACGAACAGTTAACTCATTCACCCCAAACATGTGACCAACAGCACTTGCCAACATTCCTTCTCTAAGTTTGTCCAACACTTTAACTTTCTCTGTCAGCGACATCACATTACGAGCCCGCTTTGGTGTGTTACCACATGCATCACTAGCACTACGCTTTGGCCCCATGTTGGCGAACAAGGCAAGCAATCACTGGAAGACAGAAAACTAAGCCACAAATAATGATTCACGAGTCACCCATGGTTGGAAGGTCGGATTCAAACTGACTGTGTGGTGCGTGGTTGACCGACCTCCCACACACACACACACACACACACATGCACACGCACACACACACACACACACACACACACACACACACACACACACACACACACACACACATGTATGCACATGGGCAGCAGGTAGGCATTTTTATATTTTATTTATTTCTCTCATATATTAAAATTATTTATTTGAATACTATAATTTTGTTTTAATTATTGTACGAAAAAATTCGTGGATAACCGAAATTGCATGAAAGAAGTTCCCGTGAATTAAGGGATTACCTGTATATATATATATATATATATATATATATATATATATATACAGTACTGTATATATATATATATATATATATATATATATATATATATATATATATATACTGTAAGTCCTCGTATTCGGACGCATTATACTTCGACGCCTCGTTTTTTGGCATGAAAAAACTTTCCGAGTTGACTCACAATTCGCGAATTTCCCCACAATTCAGTGCTCCCAGCCGGCAGCCGACGACGCATACCAATGCTCATTTGTTGGCGGCCATCTTGCGACCACCCTGTCCACCATAACCAACATGGCAACCACCTTCAGTGCATACACCAGGACTACGCCTTAGGCTACCAACATCCTATCGACCTCGAGTGATATGAAGTCTCAAGTGATGGCCATCTAGAACAGAAACATATAGGAGCAGAGACAAGCCCAGATTACACAATATTTTCATGGGAGACAGAATGTGGCTGCTGTTCTGCAAGACTTTGACGTGCCAGCAGGGGTGGATGAAGGAGGAGAAGTGGACAGAGAGGAAGTGGAGATGCTGGGGCCTGAGTTCAACTTCGAGGGCTTCAGCATAGGTGATGGGGCTTCCCCAGTGAGGCCCATGTCACGTAGTAACTAGCCCATCTACCCTCAACACACCTTCACCTGCCACTCAAGCCAGTCTTCACTTTATTTTTGGTAAGGATTTTTGGTGTTACAGCTCTTTATGATAGCTTTAATGTCTTTTCAGGTACATGTTTATTGTGTTATGCTGTTTTAGCGCTAGTAAACACTCCTCATTTAAGTTTGGGTAGGGACTGTTTGGTTGTTATAGTACTTTCTGATAGGGTAGGTACATGTCCCACCGCAACTTTCCACTATTTTTCCCATTGATTCTTACCATCACAATTCAACGTTTTGCGTTTCGCACAGTTTTGGTGGAACATCCAAGCTGCAAAAAATGAGGATTTACTGTATATATATATATATATATATATATACAGTAGAACCTCTTTAGTCCGGACCCCTTTAATCCGGACTTCTGTTAATCCGGACAAATTTAAAAAAAAATAAGCTCCAAAAATATGTTGAAAGTAATTCTAAAGGCATTTTCAGTATCGGCGCGGAAAGCGATCGTCATTCGTTTAGTCTCGGATCACGCTAGGTCGCTACATGGGCGCCTGTTTAAACACACGCTAGCATTCGTTCCATCAACTAGTTCACCAACCATTTATATTTTTACGCTGTATTTCAAAAGTTAATCCTCCTTACCATGCCCCTTAATGCAAGTGTAGCTTCTGCAATGAATAAAGGTGTTAAAAGGAGGAGTTTGCTTACACAAAAATGGGTCAGAATATTCTGCAGAGTTTAATGATTACTGTAGGTTATTTTTTGTACTTAAATGTGCTTTACTTGTACATCAAACATTAGCTTCTTGCCCATATGGGCATTATCAATATGCCAAAGATGACAATGTATTTTTTGCCTACATAAGTTTTATTTTTATTCCAAATATTACAGTTAATTAATTAATTTATTTTTTTGCCTACACGGGCCTTAGTCACCTACTACAGTTTAAAATGTAGGCTAGTTTCTTGTCATGGCCTTACCTGTAAATTATGCAATACAAAACTATCTTACATGATTAGTTTTGTTATTTTAGTACCGGTATCTTTTCATCTTTTGCAGTTACGTAGGGTTGACATATGCCACATATGTTAATAATTAACAAACATACCATATGTAGATAGAGTTTGTATGAACTGAAGATTACCCTGATGGTCCGGACAATCTGCTAATTCGGACAACCCTTCCCCCCATGTAGTCCGAATGAGAGAGGTTCTACTGTATATATATATATATATATATATATATATATATATATATATATGTGTGTATGTGTGTATATATATATATATGTGTGTATGTGTGTGTATATATATATATATGTGTGTATGTGTACAGTATATATATATATATATATATATATATATATATATATATATATGTATATATACAGTATATATACAGTATATATATATACAGTAGGCTTGCACAGTGCGTGAGAGATTGGCTGGTCCATGACCTCGCGCACTGTGAATACATAATCTTATGGGAAAAATTACATATGAGCAGTACCCCCTCATACCTGGATATTTTTTGGCCCTTAGAGATATAATAAAGGTCATATTTTTCAGGCATTGTACTACAGATATATCTGCAGTAACAAAAATATGGGCAGTCACCTTAACAACAGTAGACAACAGGCCTGATGGACTTAAATAACAGGGGTTCCAAAGTGCGGCAACAATTACAGTGCCACACCTCCCACCGCACCAACACTTCCCTCCACAGACTCCTCTTGAGCACCTTCCCCAGGAGCCTCAAAGTCACTCACTTCGGCCTTAAACCCCTCGAATCCCAATGCTGACACTTCTGACATTGCATCCTCTTCA
Organism: Coenobita brevimanus; assembly: GCF_032717465.1. Taxonomy (NCBI): domain Eukaryota; kingdom Metazoa; phylum Arthropoda; class Malacostraca; order Decapoda; family Coenobitidae; genus Coenobita; species Coenobita brevimanus. Next base: position 21,389,299 of record NC_137010.1, on the reverse strand, counting down.
TCCTGAACAGGAACAGGAGCAGACGATGTAGCTGGTTCCTCAGTTTCACTAACTTGAGTCAGCTGTGTGAAACTTGTTATGAGCGTCTGTCTTCTTCCGTTTATTTCTTGCCTGTGCCTGTCTGTGTAGAAACGGAAGAGTTTGTCGATACCAACCAGAACTTCCTCCGTTCTTAGGCTGCTCACTTCCTGTTCCTTCACCTCTTCCTTGAGCTTATCCACGTCAGCAAGGATCTTGCTTATTCTTGACATACACAGCTCGGTCCTGCCCTCTATCACACTAGGCTGCTCAACTTGACTCTGCCTGGCTTCGTGCTTTGCATCAGCCTTGTCTATCCATTGCAACACTTCCTCAGGAGGCTGTTCCTCATTAGCAGCGTGCACTTCTCGTATGTCTGCCAATATAACGTCCTCGAATCCTGGTACAGCTTGTGCTGCTGTCAGTGTTGCTGCCTCAGCCTTGGCCAGTGGTTGAATGGCCATCTCCTGGGTCGTGCATAAGTGAGGCACGAGCATTCGCCATGCATGGTTCACTGTTGCAGGTGTAATCTGGTGCCAGGCTTGTAGGAGAAATCCAACTGCGTCCTTCACTGTAAAATGACGCCAAAATGCCTCAGCAGTCATGGCACCTGTGGCGGGTCAGGATACAGCTGCTGACGGAGATGGAATGGGAGCAGGTGCCTCATCGAGGTCTTCGTCGTGATCATCTTGTAGGGCATGAAGCTCCTCTTGTGTGTTGGTCTTCCTGTGTAGGTAGTCGTACACTTGCATACGGTAGAAGTGCTTCACAGTGGTGATCAGTTCTTGATCCAGTGGCTGCACTAGTGACGTTGTGCCGGGCGGCAGAAACACAACACGACAATCCTTGTGCAGATCTTCTAGGTTTGGAGGGTGACATGGTGCATTGTCCAGCACAAGGAGCATCTTAAATGGAATGCCCAATTCCTGACACTTGGCCCTGGCATCGGGGATGCAGCGCCTCGTTAACCGGTCTGCCATAATGTTCCCGGTCCTCCAACCATTTGCAGACTTGTACCAGTACACGCCACTCGCATCCATGTTCGTGAGGTTTTTGTAGCACCTTGGGTGTGAAGCTGTGTGTACAACAACTGGCCTCCTCTTGTGGCCCCCAGACAGGTTTACAGGGAACATTACTGTCATTTTACACTTCTGGAGCTTGCGACCAGGGGCTTGTTTCTGTCCTTTAGCGATGTAAGTTGATTTGGGCATGGCCTTGTAATATAATGATGTTTCATCGATGTTATGGATCTGGTCCTTGGTGTACTGCCCCTCTTCAAGAAGTGCTCTAAATATCGCAGGATAGTCTCTCGTGGCCAGCTCGTTGGCAGAGGCACGTTCACCAGACACTTTGACATGACGGAGTTCCTTGCGCTTGAGAAAACAGTCCAGCCATCCAACCGATGCCTTGAAAGGTTTGTCCACATTTAACTTGCGAGATGCAGCCTTGTAAAAGAGCTGGGCTTGGTTCCGAATAAATCTTCCATTCAGTGGGACACCTACCTTCTCCTTCCTCATTATGAAGGTGGCAAGATACCGCTCCACTGGTTTCATCGCACGATTTCCCACTGCGAACGGCCGTCTAGGTCAGAGGCACGATATGTCTTCACTAGAGCCCTTGTGGCTTCACGTTTCTTTCACACTGTTCTCACTGTTGATTCAGCCAGTCCCAGGGCTTTTCCGATGGTGGTGTTTCCTTGACCCTCCTCCTTCATCTTGATGATCTCTAACTTGGTGGTGTGCATCAGAAGTTTCTTAACTCTTGGGGTTGGAGCCATGGTGCGGCGAAGTACAGGCCAGGATGGAGCAGCAAAAAAACGCCACACATTGTACGCGACAGGTTAGCTGTAGAGAGCGGATCCACACTGTGCATGAGCCAGGACTGTTATGGCACGTCCGCTGCCTTGTACCCCAAGCTGCGCAGTAGAATGCCTGGGAATTTCTGCGCATTAACATGACGACATGTGACGCGTTGTGTGAGGGGTGGTCACGTACTAACAGAAAATGGCATTTTTGAGCCACTCCTTACCTCTAGCTCGCATTCTTTGAGATAAATTTGCGCATTCAAGGTTTGGGGTTATGATTTTTGGTCACTCGCGCACAATGCGAATAGCGCACTGTGCGACCCTACTATATATATATATATATATATATATATATACAGTGTTTTAGTGGTAGGTGGGGCACTTGCCATCCACTTGCTTGATGTAGTGCTGCTTTGGGTGTCTGCCCTTTCCTCTCTTGTATCCTTCCTCTTCTGTCTTTCTTTCCTTCACTCTTTCCTCATTCTTCTGCCTATAGATGACTTTACACTCCCTCTTCTGTCTTTCTTTCCTTCATTCTTTCCTCTTCCTTCTGCCTTTGGGTAACTCTGCACTGAGTGACAAGCCAAATGGTTTCCTGTACACCAGGAAACCATTTACTACGCTTGTTGGTAACCACATAACCAAATTATGGCGCCTGGTGATTAAGTGGGTACTTAAGGTCCTCCAATCAGATTGAACCTGTCTAGGTTTATATCCAAAGGGTGGTAGAGGTTTATTGCTTACATAATGCTACTCTTGGATGAGTGAAGCTGGTCACTTTCATCTTAGATGTCAGGACCAAGTTGCCTGGACCCGGCTTTCTACACTCCTCATGGGGCGACATAGGATTGGATGATGGATATATATATATATATATATATATATATATATATATATATATATATATATACATATATACATATATATGCACAGTATACGTACAGTATTTGTAATGTTACCAGGGGTGTACAGTGGTTACATTCCTTTAAATAATCTGGAATGTGGTGACTTATCCTCAGGTTCCTGCACCCCAGAGGGCTTTTGGAGCTGTACATTAGTTTTTATTATGTGTAGTATGGTTTCATTTTTTGCAGATTGGTGTAGCCAGGTTTTACATCGTAGAAGTAATGATTGATTTGCTTTGGCATGGGTAGGTTTAGCATATCAGAATTAAATTATATTGGTTTTGGTAAGCTTTGGTTGACTAAATTTTACCTGATTATTTTGGGTTTGGTTTGATTTATTTAGGTTAGGTTTGATTAGATCAATTAAGGTTCAGTTCAAGTATTTTATGGTTTGCATAAGTTGACATACCATAAAACTAATGAAATAAACAGTAACGGTAATGTATTGCCTAGGAATGGAGGATTAATCCTGGTATCTCTTGACCCTGCAGGTGACCATCAATGTAAACAAGAAGAATCGCATAGTGCGTCGGACAGTGGAGGCCACAAATGAGTATGACCGTCTGGGCTCGGCTGATTTGGATGATGATGAGCAGCCCATTCGCCGACCACCCAAGAAACTGCGTCTGCCTATTACTTATGCTGTATTCCTTGGGAAGGTGCCCCCTGCATCCAGGTATGTTTTTATGTGTACAGTATTTACCTACAGCAATCGTGTTCTACAGGTTTTGAACTAAGCTTATATTGTCCCACCTCCTATGGTATAATTATCCAACTCTGCTTTGGAGCATGGATATTCTTTGTGCAAACTACATTTCCATCCAAATTATTCCATTTGGTTTTGCTTCTGTTTGGAAAGCTATATTTTCTTACATCACTCGAGCAAGTTGGTATCTTTAATTTAAAACTACCACATGTCCTCTCATTCTCCCCGCATCCACTATGATATAATCATCCTTATCATTGATCTCTGTACTATCCATACACTTATATATCATTATCATATCTCCTTTCTCTTCTCCTTCCTGTAATGCAGTCAATTTCGGCCTTTCCAGTCTCTCTTCATACTTGTGTCGCAAATTCCTAAAACCTGGTGTCATTTTCGTCGCCTCTCTTTGCAGCTTTTCTATCTATCTATTGCCAAACACCTTAATCCCATAAGGGGTGGCCACAAACAAATTTCCTCCATGTTACCCTGTCCCCCACCATTTCATTGCCCTGCTCCCAGGTCACAACCCCCTCTCTCAGATACCTCTCCACTCCATCCCTCCATCTCATCCTTGGCCTCCCCCTCCCTTTCCCCCCCTCCATCTCACTCACATACACTCTCTTCGTCAGTCTTTCACTCTCCATTCTCTCCACATGGCCAAACCACCTCAGTGTATTCCTCTTAACGCTTCCTATCACATCCACATCCACACCACAATGCTCCTTTATGTCCTCATTTGTCAGTCTGTCTCTCCATGTGACTCCACATGCTTTTCTCAAATAACTCATTTCCACTGCTCTCACTCTTGACTTCTGTCCCTCCAACAAAGTCCAAGCTTCACTTCCATATGTTAAAGTTGGTATCACAATACTGTCATGTAGTAACTTTTTCACTTCCATGCTCACTTCCCTGTTTCTTATCACTGCTTCCGATGAACTGACAACCTTTCTTCCCTATTGTACCCTTTCAAGCACTTCACCCTCTAAACTTCCATCCTTACTTATCACACTACCCAAGTACTTAAACACACTCACATTTTCCATTTCTTCCTCATCCAGCCCCACTGTACATACACTGACTTCACTTCTCTCGAAGACCATAACTTTACTCTTCCCTACATTCACCTTTAGATTCTGTTTCTTACACACACTCCCAAACTCATCCGCCAAGCCTTGCAGCTCTCCTTCGTCTTCACAGTATCATCTGCAAACAACAGCACGGAGATTCCAAACACTGCCCTCTCTCACTAGGGCTGCTCCACCATCCACTGCGCTACCTTGTATCTCTTTTATAACCCCATCCATATACAGACTGAACAACCAGGGAGTCATGAGACATGCTTGTTTCAATCTAACCTTCAAATAGAAGCAGCTTTTCAGATTTATATGTTTCTTTAAATGGGAAGACCACATCATGGCAGCATATTCCAGTTGTGGTCTTACTGTTGTTATTAATAATTTTCATAACATTTCCTCATTCATATAATTAACCTACTGCGTCCCGGCAGACTTTTCATCACTTATTCCTCCCCCCCCCATGCGCCACCCAATTCCAGCAATTTTTTTTTTTTTTTTTTTTTTTTTTTTTTTTTTTTAAATCAAACCTCCGCTTCTTGTGAGAAACAATGGAAAATCACAGAGGAAGTGCTCACCTGGGCCTAAAAGTGATCTAAACAGGTAACCCTCCATACACCTGGTACCGTGTTCTGTGGAGGCACGCTGCTGCTGTCACGTTTTCTATGGTAGAGATTAATACGGGAAACCACTCAGGATAGGTAGATATTTATTGATTTGGAACAAAGAAAATGTAGTACAAGAATATATTTGTTTTCAGATAAAAATATAGGCAAAATAAGCATTGTTCCATTGAGCGAGCATAGCAAAATCGCCAAAATCGGTCACATATGATTCTATATGACTGTTGTTTCAACATAGATTTAAATTTTTCAACTTATATAATACTTTTCCTCTAACATTATACCCATTTCCACTTGATATTTCTGTTTTCACATATTTACAGGGCTAACGATTATATTTAACGTAATATTAGCGCAGTAACCCCTCCAATATCCGGATCAATAGAGCCATCGGTAGGTTCGGATATTGGTTTCGTCCGGATATTGGGCCCCAGCTTATGGACTTGTACTTACGGACCCTAACACAGAGAAACACCTATACAACTCCCTCTGGACATGCATAGCACCTATTTAACACCCAAATCACACCAATAAGGCACATAAATGACTGAAATAAATGCAATAGAAACATAAAATGTGGGTTTAGAAGTATGTTCATACATTAATAAACATTCTGGTACTTATGGACTCTAACCGAACCTAACCGAACTCTGAAAAGCACATTCCTACTGCACATGCATGAGGTAAGTTTAGTATGGAAAGAAGTACAGTATGACACTTTCTGGTAAGTATAGTATGGGAAAAAATACAATATGAAACATTCTGGTAAATATAGTATGGAAAATAGTACAACATGAAACATTTTGGCTACTTACAGCAAGTCCCTGGTCACCTCGATGAATAACCGCCTCCTCTCGGACTCTGACAGTAAGAACGATTTCCTGAAGCACTTGCACTACACTCTTCCTGAAGTCTTGCACTGAACTTAGTCACTAACACACAGAAGTCCGTTCTTTTCACAGTGTTCACTTTAGTCCAAATAATGTTCCATTAAATTTAAGTGTTGCACATTAACTTTTCCCAAGTTTTTTAAGTTTCCAAAGCCAAAACAAAGAAGGTTAGTTACGTTAAATTTCTTTTCTACTTAGTCTTTTCTCCCAACTTGAAAACCTTAACACAACACACCGTTTTTTTCACTGCACAACACTCAAAATTCCCGTGTGGTCTAGTGGAGAAGTTCTTGCTGTTTATTCACTGTCAGAGCCCGAGAGTATCACTGGCAGGCGTCCAAGGGGTGCATCGGTGGGTAGTGGTGATGGCGTACCGACTACAGAAGACTCTGAAGACAGCCGCAAACTCACGTCGAGCGGTGACTCCACTGTAGCTGATGTGCTGGGCTGTGGCTCGGAGCATGAGGGCCTGTCTTGGGGAGGCAACGGAGTGGAACCAGGGCTTGGCACAGCGGGGTCACGGGCCTGAAAAAACTGTCAATCGTTGACTGACGCAAGGACCGACGATTCTGGCGATTGATGATGCGCTGCCGGAAAGCACGCACTTCCTCCACGAGTCCCAAGGGCCCCATCTCCCTGTCGCAGTCCGGGTGTTCCAGGTAGTCTAGGACGAACTCTAGATGTTCCCGGAGTGCGCTCAGCTTGGGGATGGCTGGAGTAGTGTCCTGCTGGGCGGAGTCTGCATCATCATCGCCTTCGTCGTCGGAATCTTCAAGTTCGGGACTGACACCAGCAACCGAAGACGCGATCTTGATATCAGACAACGTCTGATACCCAGGATCGCCCTCGTCGTCGTCCAACCACTCACGAACATCGTCCACATCAACATCGTCGCCGTGTGTACGTAGCCGTGCATGGAAGTCATCCACGTCAAACCCTAGGAAATCGTACTCCACATCTGTTCCGAGAAGCAGACGAGACCAACCATTTTCAAGAGTTTTCACAGGGACTTCCTTCCATGCACTAGCCCAGTTGTACAGCGCAGACTTGATGTTGTAGCGGCGAAGGTTTTCCAAAGTCCGCTTGCCTCGAGTGTCACGTCCTTCCCTGCGCTCGTCCTCGTCCTCGAGAACCACCATCACCTCGTCCAGGAACTTCCGACGGTACAGGCGCTTTGTTGCCACGATCACTCCTTGGTCCATTGGTTGAATGAGAGCAGTCGTATTAGGTGGCAGAAACATGCACCTAATACGGCCATTCTCAGCAACCAAGTCCTTGTCGCACGGGTGGGCAGGTGCATTGTCGAGGAGGAGAGCCTTTACCTGGTCGCGAGGAATTCCCAGTGTCTTCGTCTGGTAATGTATGACCTCCTTGACGAAGTGATGGTGAAACCAGTCTTTGAAAATCACAGCTGTGAACCATGCTTTCAAAGAATGGTACCATACGACAGGAAGGACATCCATCACCCCACGAAAGCACCGAGGTTGCTTTGCACGGCCAACAATAACGGGCTTAAGCCGGTGCATGCCGTTAGCATTGGCACAACACAAAGCAGATATCCGTTCCTTAGAAAGCTTGCGGCCAGGTACACGCTTCTCCGTCTCATCGGCGAGAGTGTTCGTTGGCACCGAGCGATAGAATAGGCCAGTTTCGTCAGCGTTATAGACTTGACCGAGAGTGAGGCCCTCCCTGTCGATCAAGCCTTTCACCTTGTGCCGAAACTCGTCCACTCCATCCTCGTTAGCGTCCAATGCTTCGCCATGTGCTTTACGGTTAGTAAGGCCATGTCGTAACTTGAACGCGAAGAGCCAACCCTCGGATGCCTTGAAGTCAAGGGCGTCGTGAAGCCTTGCAAACTTCTCAGCAGCAGCCTTCAGCTCCGTTCCACGTACCATCACACCAGCTGCACGTTGCTGTCGATACCAAATCAACGTGGAGCGGTCGATCTCTGCATACTTGGGGGTAAACATAACCTTCCTCTCCACGTTGCGTTTGCTTCTCGACGAGAAGTCAGCCGTGTACTGCATGAGCTTGTCTCGGGAACGCTTGATATCGAACAAAGTCGACCGGGCCAGGTTGAACTCGCGGAGAATGCGAGAGGAAGACCAACCCGCATCAACCTTCTCCAATATCTCCCGTTTCTTCTCCAGAGTCAACACCACTCTCTTCCTTTTCTCAGGAGGCGGGGCCATCATCACACACACTAAGAGTATGGCAGAGAGCAGCAGGAGGCCTTGCAGCAAGTACGGCACCACCACAAAAGCGAGCACGTGGGCAGCCATGGCGAACAGCGCAGGTCTTGTCGCGGTGAGAGACAGGCGGGAAGTGGGGAGGATGCAGCAGCGCTCTATCGGACGTCGGAGGAATGACGAACCAAAACAATGCTCTCACGCGGCGTGCGCGGCAAGTTCAAATTACGGACGGCAAAAAATCGATTTTTTTTTTCCAATTTTTTTGGATTTTCGGACCATTTTGGGAATGTTTGATCCCAGGACGATAAGGTTCGGTTAGTGGGGATGTTCGGTTATTGGGCGTCCGGATATTAGAGTGATTACTATTTATTAGTGAGCAAACTTGCTATGACTTGTTTCAACATACATTCTATTTTTCCACTTACATTAAACTTTTCCACTAACATTACACCCATTTCCACTTTATGTAATTGTTATCACTTATTTACAGGCCTTACGATTATATTTAGCATCTATTAGCGCATATTTACATCACTTAAAGTGTCATGTCACAGGCACACATTATCAGTAATTCATTAAGGTGTGGTATTCTTTGAAGCAAGGCTTAACACACAATCCAATGTTGCAATCCACACACTCATACCTCGTGTCTTTTCTCTGAGTATTTGGTCTCTTTTTCGAAATAGGGCAGATGTGACAGCGGAGCTGGAGTCTAGGGTGGTTCGGTTGAGGAGGGATGGTGGTGGGGAAGCGGCATGCGGTTAGGTGTAGGGGAGTGTGGGCGGCAGTGGCAGTGGTGGGGCCTGTCCTCTGCATATTTTGCGATGATTTCGTGAGACAGCTCCCTCACAGACCCCTTGAAGGTCTCAGAGGTTCCCGTAGTCATGGCGTGGAGGTAGTGGGCGTTCAGGACCGTGATATCAAGCAAGCGGAAGAAGAGCTTTTTGTACCACTTCATTGTGGTCCTGTCACATTCGACACTGGAAATCATGGAGTCTGACTGGTCTGCTTGCCTCATGCTGACATTGTAGTCCAGAACTGACTCCGGTTTCCAAATGTGGAATCTCCTCTCGCTGCGGTAATGCACGGAGTCGGTGCGGTGCATCAGGGGGCGGTGTACCATCGACAGGAGGAAAACTTCCCTGTTGTGGTACCATACGATGTCAAGGATGTTATTTGACTTGAAAAAATCGACCTCATTCTTGTCAAGTTTCCTCCCAACATTGACCATATGCCGACGGTTTCTCTTTACTGTGCCACAGACTCCAGTGTCGTGAAGGTGGAGGTACTGAGTGAGAAGGGGGTTAGTGTACCAGTTGTCCAGGTACAGGACGTGACCATAATGATGGCAGTCCTCTATCATTGTCTTTACCACGGTCCCAGAGAGTCCAATACTTTGATCTTCTACAGTATTATGTCTGTCTGTGCGCCGGTGTACAAGACTATGTCTTGCACATAACGAGTCTTACAGTCACACATAACTAAGATCTTGAACCAAAAACTGTCTCTCTTGCTGGGTATGTACTGGCAAAAAGAAATATTGCTGCTCCACAACACGAGACTCTCGTCTATGACAAGGTCTCTATAAGGATAAAAGGATGAGTGGAACTTTTCATGCAGGTGATCAAATACCAGCCTTATTCTCCTCATTCGATTTGTGTTATTTGCCTCAGCAGGATTGTCGGCATCGTAAAAGTGGAGGCAGCTCAGAATTTGCTGAAATCTATTCCGTCCCATTACCTTCTCAAAGAAAGGTGGGCTGGTCATAGGATTTGTAGACCAGTATCCTGGAATTTGTCTTTTCCGTACAATACCCATCAAAAGAACCAGGGTTAAAAAGATAAACATCTCACCTGTGGTAACTGGGTAGTCTTATTAGAGGGAATGCCTGCTTCTCGTACCTTCACGCTTGCTTTCACAGCACTGGCTGCTTGCGAATGTGTTGGTTTGCTCCACAAACCCCTCACCAAAGTGTAGGTGGAAGAAATCCACCCTGGTGGAGCCTGCATGGATTCCAGGAGCCGTGCAGTCAGACCACCACTCCTCCGTGAAGGGGTGAATGATAGGAGTAAAATCACTCCCATCCTCCCAGTTCCACGACACACCGCTGTCTCCAGCCTTGTCTCCATTGTCGCCTTCATCGGGGTGTGGAGGAGAGGGTGGTGGAGGTGTTTGGGGAGGTGGAGAGCGGCACCCTCTTTCCCCTCCCTTTTCCCTTCCCCTTTCCCTTCCCTTTCCTTCCTTTCCCCACATCACGGGGCTGTGGGGATGAAGCACAGGAATCTTGGGGAGAGAAATAGGTGCTACGGAGTGGCTCCTCACCTCCCCGCTGCCCAGATGCACCACGTGCTTGCACTGCCTCCCTCCCACCATCACTTTCCCTTTCCCTTCTTACTCCCGCCACACCACTCGCACCTTCCCCATACAAAGCACAAGCTCCATACCTGATTTTCCTCCTTGCCGCCCCTTTAACTCCCCCCGGTGAAATCCTTTCCCTCCCGAGACATGAGGTAACGCCACGTACCATGGGTCCGTCCTCGTCCTCAGCCTGATCCTCGTCCTCGTCTTCCCCTTCCCCTTCCTCTAGGGGCTGGAAAGAGGTGCGTGCACGTGGTTGGGGTCCAGGCTGGTCTTCTCTAGCCTCACGATACATCACATACCGCCGCTTCCTTGGTGACGGTATTTCCTCATCGCTGCTGCTCGTCTCATCTTCAGGAAGCATGTAGCTCTTGTCCGCCACGTCATCATCGATTGGGGAATTGCTGTCACCTGTGAAGGCATCAAAGGCAGCTTGAATTTTGGTATCAGAGAGACCTCGGCGTGCCATGTCTGGGCTGGGTCACTACTAACAGGTGAGTGACCGAGACAAGGCTGCGCGCGGATCACAGGGGGTCGGGGAGTGTCCCTGCCTCGCGGTGGGTTAAGGAAGGTGTCCTGCGTCTAGGTACCAAAATCGTGCACAAAATTTGAAAAATGTTCAAATGACGGACCTCGCAGTTACAAAACTTATGGGTACGTCATTGGATGTCACTGTACAAAACGTGGAGACATACCCATACATCATCAGGACTCGGCGGGTTAAAGGCTGCTCTTATGTTCATCAGTAGATTATGTGCTCTACTAGTTATTGTATTTATTTCCTTCTCTGGCATTAGTCCTTGCTATAGAATTACACCCAAATCATTCTCCTAAGTAGTTTTGGTGATTTCTCCGTATTCCACTTTATAATCCCAATATGGTCTTCTCTTATGCCAGTCTTAGTTACATTACACTTGTTAGTGTTAAAATCATTCTTCCATAACTGACTTCTTTTATGGTATTTAGTTGATATAAATCTTTCCACAACTCCCTACAATGATTTTCATCTACAATTTTCTTCATGATTTTTGCATCATCAGCAAACATATTCATTTATGATGAAACTTCATTGCGCATATCATTTACATATACAGTACACCCTCGATATACGGAACCCTCTTCTAACCCCTTACATGCGGGTTTGTATTATTTGGTCATTTCTCTGGTACGCAAAAAAAAACAGCATTTATCCTACTTTTTCAGAATTAGTATATAACCTTTCAGAATGGTAAAAAAAACATCCAAAGGAACATATTTGGCTTATAAAACATCTTAGTTTCCCATACAAATGCCCTGTTGGATTTTTTTCCCCTTCTGATAGACACTTAGAGCTACAAAATCACGGACTCTCAGACCATCCAAACTGAGCGGACATTATCATAAAGTGGAAGAGAATCATGCACAGCACTTGTATTGTACTAAGCAAAAATATTTTATTGTTATAGAAGCCTCATGGATTTTTTCTTCATATGATAAATCTCACTAAACCCCATCGAACGTAAAGTCTTCGGACTTTTCTGCTGCATCAGGATATGTAACTAGCACTATAAAATGCTTGAATTTTTCGTTCTAGAAGTGTTACAAAAGCAACTCCAATTAAAACGCAGATAATTAAGACTAGGTAGTTTACAATGATAACTGTGAACACAAAATAGTTAGCTTGAACTATTTCTTTCTCATCTATACCAGTGATTACTATAGATTTGTTGATATCTGCTAATCTTTGACCAATTTTGGGTTGTTTTGGGTTATTTTTTCACTTCCTTTATAGTGCTTTTTTCTTTGACTCTTGTTTCTGAGTCTTTCTTTACTTTCACTATTTCAGCATACGTAGTTTCCACATCATCTTTGTAACTTTGCATCAAGTCATTCACCTCGGTTATCTTCTCTTCAATATCACTGCTTTGATCTCTCAGACTGCTTCCTTGCCTCATTGTCTCTGTATCATTTCTGAACTCCTTCATAATACTCTCATGGTTGACATCTGTACTTGCTATTTTCCTAATTTTCCTTCTAAGTGAACCCACCTCAACTCACAGCTCGTCTATTATTGTGTATTTCTTGTTTAATTCCTTTACTAATTTTTCGTTTTCCTCCTCCTGCATGCGCAATTGCTTCTTAATTTCATCCATTTCACTCTGAAATGCCTTTTCCAGCTTGTACACACTGTCTACTAGTTTGTTATATGTTTGCAATTCAGCCAGTTCCTGGTAGAAATCATCATCCTGTTTTGTACCTTTATCCCTTTTCTTAATTTCATCCGTATTCACTTTACTGAATATGGTGGTCATCTTGTGGTATAACTGAGAAAAATTCTACTTACAAGTATACATCTCCATACTTGCCTAGCTGTGGCAGACGTAACACCTGATGAAACTTGATCAGCAGATCCTTGCACTAATTGGCTGTATTCTGTTATTTGGACAACATTTTTGCTTAAACTTACTCTACTATATTAGAACACCATTTAGTTTAACTTGGTACAGAGGTTGACTAGTATAAAGATACTATTCAGGAATGGCCAGTTGTGGCCAAAGGTGGCAAGCACGGAGTGAGGTGATATGCGTGTTGTCTCTCTGACGGCACAACTGTGTGTGTGTTCTTACCTAATTGTTCTTACCTAATTGTATCTTTACAGGAATGAGTCAAGCTCGTACTGTCCCGTGTCTTAAACCATATTTATCGTACATATCCTTAAATTTGTGAATTGTTTTGGCACACATTATTTCATTTGGTAGTGCATTCCATTGATCAATTGCTCTGTTTGGGAAACTGAATTTCCTTACGTCTTTATCACCTCTCTTCTTATGCAGTTTTTTGCAGTGTCCTCTTGCTGATGCTTCTCCATATGTTAAGTAATCATTTATGTCTATTTTCTCCTTTCCTGATATGCATTTATATAGCATTATCATGTCACCTCTTTTCCTTCTCTCCTGTAGTGTTGGTAGATTCAGTTTATTTAGTCTTTCTTTGTAGCTTAGGTCCCTTAAGCTTGGTATCCATCTTGTAGCGGCCCTTTGAACTTTTTCAATCTTGTCTATGTGTTTTTTGAGATGAGGACTCCAGACTACTGATGCATATTCCAGGGTTGGTGTGTGTGTGTGTGTAGTGTGTGTGTTTTATAGATAGGTCAAAGAGTTAGTGCATTGTTGTTTTCTTGGTAAATAAGGGAAATTTTAAACTGTCTTTAATCATTTTTCCCCTATTAGATACTGTACTCCCATACTTTGCATCATTTCTACTTATTGATTAGCAACATTAATTTTAAAACAGTATATGGGCATAATCTAGTAAGTTCTCAATAAGAACATTCAGATGTATGTTGAGAGCATTGTTACCATCCCATTTATGAGTGGAAAGTAGATTAAGACGACCCCTTGGCTGCAGTGCATTTGTGATAGATTGATCTATAAATCATATAGGATAACTGTCAGAATATAAAGGCAAAGAAAAATACAATATGTAGAATTCCTGTATATGTTGGTTTAAAGTTCACATGGTAATACTATCTATCTATCTATCTATAGCCCGACGCCTTAATCCCGCAAAGGGTGGCCGCAGACAAAACGCCTCCAAGTCACTCTGTCACCCACCATTTGACTCCCCTCCCCCCAACTCACCCCCCCCCTCCCTCATATACCTCTCAACTCCATCCCTCCACCTCATCCTCGGTCTACCCCTCCCTCTCCCTCCCTCCGCCTCACCTACATACACCCTCTTAGTCAGTCTAATACAAGATACCATATTTTGGTAGTTGCTATATCCCTACATTTTAAAGGGCATGGAGTAGCCTTTTCATCTGAGTGTCCATTTCCAAGCTGTGCTATATTCTGTAGTATGCCTTTGAAGTTCTCAGACCTGTAGATCTTTACAAGAATCTTCCCATGCTTTCCATTGTATATCTGCAGGAGCTCACATATGTATGTTCAGAATCATAAAATCATGTATCATTTCACCTGTTTGGTGTCATACAGGAGCTCACATGTGCATGGTCAAAATCATAAAATCATGTTTTTATTTCACCTGTTCACTGTCATACATACTCTGCAATGTCTACACCATCTTAGCCTACCTGTATTTATTACCTCGCTTGCACACACATTAGTGGCTGTAACAAAGACCTCATGTAACTGTATCACAGTCCAGCCTTTAAACCTTTAAACCTTTTTTGAGCTGAAAAACATGCTGTAAGTTCCATTACTGTGCTATTCAGTCTTCATGCAGTGTTAGTACAATCTGCCTTTCATATTTCCTTCCAGAATGTGTGAGCTGGAGAATGTGGAGACTCATTATTACTCGATCTTGATGAGTCCATGTTGTCTGATTACAGCCTGTTATTCCACTTTACTTCCAGAGTGCGTGAGCTGAAGGAGGCATTGAAGTCCCGCGAGGTACAACCAGTGGACATCACCTGGCGTGGTCGCAGTGGCTTTGCTTTCCTTCGCTTCTCTGGCCCAGTGGAGGGGTGTGATGATGTCCTGGCCAAACTGGAGGGGTTGAGTCTACAGGAGCAGCCAGTTGTGGTCGAGAGGGCTAAGGACAGATCAGAGGAGGACCAGAGGGATGGGGTGAGAGTCTGGATTCATTAAGTAGAGATAATATTTGGAAATTTGTGATTAATAACGTTCATTAAGTTGCCTTTAGTTGTAAGCCAAAATACTGTACACAGTTTTCTGAACAGTCTGTGATCTCAAACATGCTATACAATATCTTAAACCATTTCAACCTTTTTCTTTTTTTTTAATGCTGGTTTGAGTCCCATGATTTTTGTTTTAGGGAAAAACACACAGTGTAATGCTAAGAATACTTTACAAAACACGAGTGGAAATTGTTTTTCTGTGCGACACTGACACGTGCTCAGTGAGAGAGCAGGATACAAGCAGATTAGAATGTAAGGAAATGAGAATAGTGAGATGAATGATTAGGACATCATTGAATCACAGAATTGAGAATAGTGTACTATGAGAGATTTGGCGTAAGAGACCAGAGAAGTAATGCAAAACAGTAAGTTACAATGATTTAGACTGGTTGAAAGGAAGGGGGAAAATGACTGCTTATAGAGGGTGGCAGGAATGAATGAAGAAAAGAATGTCCAACTACAGACCAAGGATATGTAGGATGAGTTTCTGCATGGAAACCTTTGGGTTAGCGATTTGAGTAGGTAAATGGCTCAAGATCATGAAAAATGAATTGCAGCCACCAAGTGCAAAGACTTACATGTTAGCGTGGTTGTTGGTCTCTAAACATTATGTTACTTCAAGCATCAGGTGGCTCGACACTTAATGACGGTTTACAGTATATAGTCCAGGAAATTTTTGCTACATTGGGTTATAACCATACGAGGTCTGTTCAGAGTGTATCCGACCTGAGGCTCCAGGTAAATAAATAGCTAACCTGTTGAGCTAGGACAGTAATCTCCCTCAAAGTAGGCCCCCTCTGACTTGACACATGTAGCCCAGCATTCTTTCCACTGCCAGAAACATTTTTCAAGGTCATTTCGCGGTATCTCTTGCAGGCATTTCGTGACATTCGTCATGATCTCTTCTCGTTTCAAATCAGGAACCCTTCTGCGGAGTTTTGAACTTGAGGAATAACCAAAAGTCTCACGGAGCCATGTCTGATGAGCAGGAAGCCTGCCAGACCTGTGGAATGTTGTGCTTGGCCAAAAATTCCTAAATAAGTTGAGAAGAATGGGCAGGAGCATTGTTATGGTGCAGCTTCCAACTTGCAGCATTCCAGAGGTCTGGTGTCTTCCGCCGAACTGCATTATGAACGCAATGGATAATGTCAAGGTAGAAATGTTTGTTGATAGTCCGACCTTCTGGTGTGTATTTGTGATGCGCAACCCCACGGTAGTTGAAAAAGACTATCAACATACGAGTGCATTTCATCTTGCTGCGAACCAGTCATGCTTTTTTTGGCCGAGGTGACCCTGCGTGCTTCCACTGGGATGACTGGGCTTTGGTTTCTGGGTCATACCTGTATGCCCAGGCCATATCTCCAGTGATAAAAGTCTTCAGAAAGTGTAGATCACTAGTTGCATACTCTAATATGTCTTGAGTAACGTTCGTCCGAGAAAAGAGACCATGATGAATGCGACGAAGCACATGCAGGAGATACTGAAAACCAACTTTATAAAATGTTTCAGGCAGCAGAAAGAACGCTGGGCTATGTATGTCAAGTCAGAAAGGGCCCACAGGTTAGCTTTTTATTTTTTTAAAGCCCTAAGGCTGGATACTTTCTGAACAGACCTCATTTCAATAAGAAATGGACATTTAGTGTTTTAGTGTGTTAAGGCACTCCAGCTGAATGTGACCCACTAGGGTTGAAGTACAGTTGGAGAAATTTCCGCATGGGACACTGTGTAGATGGCAGGAGCAGCGACAGACAGAAATGATCTGGTAACAGTGCTTGGAGTGAAGCATGAGGTGGGAGTTGTGGGGAGGGTGAGTGATGGGGGAGAGGAGGGGTGGTGGTGTGGGTAGGTGAGTGTTAGGCAGAGCTTAAGTAGCCATTAATTGTGTCAACAAACTGCGTAGATATTCATTCCAATACGATTTTTCTATTAATGATAAAAGCTAGTGGCAACAAGCTGCTAATGATGGTTCAGTATTTGATGGAATAAGTTCAGTACCTAAGCAAACAGGTATCGCCAATACGTAACCTCATCCTTCGCCTCCGTCATTCAGTCCCCTCATCAGAAAGCTTTCTGTTGTTGACCAAGAATTTACAGATATTTAGAACTGATTTCAGCTGGTTTTCATGCAAGTTGCTTAACAAAGATACTGTGACTTTCTTTGCAACTTGTATTGAATACCGAATCTAACATCCTGTAATGGTCCATTTTATATTTGTATAGGTCAACTACTGTTAAGACCTAACGCTGGCAGAATAAGGAGAATACATCCTTCAGACTGACGGCATAATTTGTTATCCTTTCATAGTCGTATAGGCACTTACTCTGCTTATAGGCACTGACCCTGCTTACGGATGGATGAGCCTGCCCTTCATACCAGACCATAAATTTAGGCATACTCCAGTCAACACTTTCGTAGGGCCAGTCCCTTATATCTTAATGAGCCTATATAACTTTATGCTTATGTGCATATGTGCCTGATTATATGAGTATAAAACGTACGTAATCTCTCTCTCTCTCTCTCTCTCTGCAAATGTAGATTACCCTACATACAGTCACATTGGTAACCTTTCGGTTGGCAGGAATAAGACACAATTAGTCTATTTTTCAGCTGTCATCTAAAGTGAATATGGACGTAATGTTGCTATTAAAGATGTTGATATATTTGACAAAATACACACGACACTCACACATAATTACCAGCACTACGTAAGACTTGCATTGCTACAAATTGTGCATGCACCTAACTTTTTACAAAATTTTCCTAATGTAATATCTACAAATGTGCTAGCAGTAGCGGTTGCCCTGTCCACACAGTTGTTCTAACCAGTCTCCACACACACACACACACACACACACACACACACACACACACACACACACACACACACACACACACACCGCTCGCTGGTGCAGTGGTAACGTTCTCGCTTGCCATCTGGTAGACGGGAGTTCGCGCCTCGCTCAGGTTGCGAAAAGTTTCACTGACGAAGTGGGTGGTTACTGTCCCCCTGGAGCAAGGGGACGGGTGTGTGCGTGTGTGAAGGTCACAGCCTTGCCCTTAGATCGGACTATATGAGCTCTCAGCTCCCTTCCGGGAGGGTAAAAGCTGACATTCACGACCATCAGGTGATCCTGACCGACCCGGTTAATTACACATACATACATTAATTAAATAAACTTCATGAATGGAGTAATACATGGCAAATGGAATTCAATGTGGACAAGTGTCATGTAATCAAGTTTGGTAAAAGTGGAAAAAGACCTGATTGGGATTATAAGTTAGGAAATAAAACCCTATACACATCAGAAAGAGAGGAGGACCTAGGTGTGATTATCAATAACAGACTATCTCCGGCTGACCACATCAGCGAGAAGGTACGGAACATGTATACACTGCTTGCAAATATGAGAATAGCATTCACATACATAAATGAAGACATGCTAAGAAGGATAATAACATCATTCATTAGACGAACCCTGGAATATGCATCAGTAGTCTGGAGTCCTCATCTCAAAAAACACATAGACAAGATTGAAAAAGTTCAAAGGGCCGCTACAAGATGGATACCAAGCTTAAGGGACCTAAGCTACGAAGATAGACTAAATAAACTGAATCTACCAACACTACAGGAGAGAAGGAAAAGAGGTGACATGATAATGCTATATAAGTGCATATCAGGGAAGGAGAAAATAGACATAAATGATTACTTAACATATGGAGAAGCATCAGCAAAAGGACACTGCAAAAAACTGCATAAGTAGAGAGGTGATAAAGACATAAGGGAATTCAGTTTCCCAAACAGAGCAATTGATCAATGGAATGCACTACCGAATGAAATAGTGTGTGCCAAAACAATTCACAAATTTAAGGATATGTACGATAAATATGGTTTAAGACACGGGACAGTACGAGCTTGACTCATTCCTGTAAAGATACAATTAGGTAAGAACAATTAGGTAGGTAAGAACACACACACACACACATATCTGGTGTAGTGGTAACGCTTTTGCCTGCCATCTAGTAAGACGGGGGTTTGCGCTGGATAGGGTGCGAAAAGTTTCACAAACAAAGTGTGAGGTTGCTGCTCCTCTTCAGGGAAGGAATAATTGTGTGCATATGTGAAGGTCACAGGCTTGCCCTAGATCAGACTATATGAACTCTCAGCCCTCTTCCTGGAGGGTAATGAGCTGACAGTCACGCCAGTCATGTTATCCTGACCGACCCGGTGAATTACACCCACCCACCCAAACACATTAAATTTTGGCAGGCAGTTCTCCTCTCCGGCCACTCCTTCCACACACCCTAAGAGATAATATCACATTGTCTCTTACAACCCACAGTTGAGGACAGTATTGCTGAATAATAACTCTTTCTGGGAATTAAGTCGAAGGAAGGACTTATTCGTCCCATTACATCTCAACCCAACTATTCTGTTCTACTGAGTTTCTGACAAACTTCATGCATCAGTCATGTTCTACGCGTTCTAACATTTGTCTGCATAAACAGATATTATTAACTGAATCAAGAGCTCACTCGATGTAGTGCTGCTCTCAGGTGTCTGCCCTTTCCTCTCTTCCATCCTTCTTTCCTTCCATCCTCTTCTGTCTTTCTTTCCTTCATTCTTTCCTCGTCCTTCTGCGTACGGGTGACTTTACACTCCCTCTTCTGTCTTTCTTTCCTTCATTCTTTCCTTTTCCTTCTGCCTGTGGGTGACTCTACTCTGAGTGACAAGCCAAATGGTTTCCTGTACACCAGGAAACCATTTACTATGCTGGGTGGTAACCATATAACCAAATTTTGGCACCTGGTGGTTTAGTGGGTAATTATTGCGCTCCAGTCGGATTAAGCCGGTGAAGGTTTATATCCAAGGGATGGTTGGGGTTGATTGCTTATGTAATGCCACTCAGAGATGAGTGAGGCTCGTCACTCTCATCTTAAGTGTCGAGACCAACTGCCTAGCCCTGGGCTCCTACGCTCCTCATGGAGCAATGTAGAATTGGATGATGATGATGATGAAGAGCGAAAAACATCACTGATAGAATGTGTCGATACCAGTTACTACGTTGGATTAGCACTTGGTTGGCAATGTTCTTGTAAACCAGTGCTTTCCAAACTGGGAAATGCGCCCCCCTTTGAGGGGTGTGAGGTAGATGGAGGAATGACCTGAAGCCTTCTTCTAAAAGTTGCAATTATATTGCTGTATGGCAAAGAAGCTTGGGCACTGAGGAAGAATGAAGAGAAACAACTGGAGAGGACAGAGAGGAGGATGCTGCAATGACTGATGGAAGTGTCACAGAGAGAGGAGGAGGAATAATTACATCAGAGCAGAGGCAGGAGTTGTGTCAGTTGTGGAGAAGACAAGAGAGGCATGTTTGAGGTGGTATGGACATGTGACCAGGATGGAGGAAGTTGATCCTGTGAAGGTGGCATGGAGGAGTCAGGTGGAAGGGAGAAGAACAAGGGGAAAACAAAGCATGAGGCACTAGGCCTGGAGGAAGAGGAAGCAGCGGACAGAAGTTACTAATGACAGCATATAAGAGCAGCCGACCCCACCAGGGACTAAGGCAATAATTGTATATATACAGTAAAAGTCTTATTATTCGGCAGCTGATTATTTGGTATATCCGACATTTCGGCAGTTTTGAGAAATAGTCCCATTTACGAAAATCTTTGATCATCCGGCAGATGTCCGGAATCATCTCAGCAGTCCAGGAAGTGTTATCTGTGACTTGTAGGCCTAATGTTTCATCACGCTTCTGTATGTTCACTAATTTCTATATTTCAGATTCAGGTATAGTACTGTATTGATTACAATATTGCACAGTATCATACAGTACAATAATCACCCCCTCCAAATTAACGAGGGTTACGTTCCAAGCCCCCTCGCTAATTCTTGAAACTCGTTCATTCTTGATTTTTTTTTTTTTTTTTTTTTTAATACGAGGAAGAAGGAACCAAAGGCCATGAGCCCGCAGTAACAGTTCCCTCCAAGAGAAAAACAAAATACAATAGAGAGCCAAATTCAAGATCCGATCATTTTGAGATGCCTGGACACACTACGTTTGAAAGACTGGAGATCATAGGCATCAGGAAATACAGACAGAGGGAGACAGTTCCAGAGCTGACCTGTTGCATAAATGAAAGACTGGGAGTAACGGTTAACTCTTGCATTAGAGAGTTGGACAGAAAAGGGATGAGAGTTTGCTGCCAGACGGGTGCTACGCGCCCGTCGTAGAGGTGGAGGAATGCAAGCAGACAGTTCAGAGGAGCAGTGACCATTAAAGTAGCGATAGAAAAGAGATAAAGATGCAACAGTGTGGCGAAGAGACAGAGGTTGAAGGGAGTCAGTAAGAGGAGGAGAGTTAATGAGATGAAAAGCCTTTGACTCCACCCTATTGAGAAGAGCTGTATGTGGGGAGCCTCCCCACACATGAGAGTTGTACTCCACACAGGGGCGGATAAAACCCCTGTATAGAGTCAACAATTGTGCAGGGGTAAAGAAAGAGCGGAGTCGGCTTAGCACACCCAATCTCTTGGAAGCAGATTTTACAAGAGATGCAATATGATCTTTCCAAGATAAGTCCCGAGTAATTGAAACCCCAAGCATGTTCAAGGATGATGCAGGATTAAGCTGAATATTATTAAACATTAGTGGGTATACCTGTGGAAGATTTTGTCGGGTTGATAGGTGTAAGAACTGAGTCTTAGATGCATTAAAGACAACCATATTATTTTTACCCCAGTCAGAGATATGAGCCAAGTCAGACATTAGGTGTGCCATAGCCTCATCCCTTGTTTCTTGAAGTAACTGTTGAGATGGGCGTTGCGGGAACCGAATGGAAAGGTGAAGGGTGGAGTCATCAGCGTATGAGTGGATAGGGTTAGATGTACAGCTTAGAAGATCATTGATGAATAAAAGGAAGAGAGTTGGTGATAGGACAGAGCCCTGAGGAACACCACTGTTGATAGATCTAGGAGAAGAACGATGGCCGTCTACAGCAGCGGCTATAGAACGACCAGAAAGGAAGCTAGCGATGAAGGGACAGATAGAAGGATAGAAACCGTAGGAGGGCAGTTTGGAAATTAAAGATTTATGCCAGACTCGATCGAAAGCCTTTGAGATGTCAAGTGCAATGGCAAAGCTTTCGCCAAAGTCCCGAAAGGAGGACGACCAGGAGTCTGAAAGGTAGGTGAGAAGATCGCCAGTGGAGCGTCCCTGACGGAACCCATACTGACGATCGGAAAGAAGGTTGTGATAGGAAAGATGCCTTAAAATTTTTCTATCAAGAATTGACTCGAAAGCTTTTGAAATACAGGACGTTAAAGCAATTGGATGATAGTTGGAGGGTTGGGAGTGGTCACCCTTCTTTGGGACTGGCTGAATGAGAGCAAACTTCCAGCAAGAAGGAAAGGTACAAGTTGACAGACAAAGGCGAAATAGTTTGCCTAGGCAGGGTGTAAGCACAGAAGCGCAGTTCTTGAGAACAACAGGAGGGACCCCATCAGGCCCATATGCCTTGTTAGTACTGAGGCCAGTGATGGCAGAAAATACATCAACTGAAGAAATTTTAATGTCAGCCATGAGGAAGTCAGAGGGGAGAAGTGATGGAGGAACAGCACCAGAATCGTCTAAGGTGGAATTGGAGGAGAAAGTCTGTGCGAAGAGATCTGCTTTATCAGTAGAAGAAATAGCTACAGAACCATCAGAGTAGAAAAGAGGAGGGAAGGATGATGAGGTAAAGTTGTTAGAAAGATTTTTGGCAAGGTGCCAGAAGGAGCGGGAAGAATTTGAGTTGGAGAGTTGAGAGCATTTAGTATGGATGAAATTATTTTTAGTAGAGCGAAGAACAGACTTAGCACGATTCCAGGCAGAAACGTAAAGATTATGTGATTCAGGGGTGGGTTGGCTCCGGTACCTTTTGTAGGCCTTCTCCTTGTTGCGGACAGCATTAGAACAAGCGTGATTAAACCAAGGCTTTCTTGCGTTAGTCAAAGGATATGAGAAAGGAATGTATGCTTCCATGCCCAAGAGAATAACCTCCGTAATGCGCAAGGCACACTCAGATGGCTCACGGCCATGGAAGCAATAATCATTCCAGGGAAAATCAAAGAAGTACTGCCTGAGGGCCTCCCAGTCCGCGGCTCCATTATGCCACAGACGACGTTTCCCTCGAGGGTCCACAGGCCGTACCGGAGTGATAGGACAGGTTAAGGTAATAAGGTTGTGATCGGAGGAGCCCAACGGAGAGAAAAGATTAACAGAGTAAGCAGAAGGATTAGTTGTGAGGAAGAGGTCAAGTATGTTGGAGCTCTCTCCAAGGCGGTCAGGGATACGGGTAGGGTGCTGTACAAGCTGCTCTAGGTCATTAAGGATAGAAAAGATGTAGGCTTGTTCACCAGGTGGATCCGTGAAAGGAGAGGAGAGCCAAAGGTGGTGGTGAACATTGAAATCTCCAAGAATGGAGATTTCAGAGAAAGGAGAAATGGACAGAATGTGTTCCATCGTAGAAGTAAGATAGTCGAAGAATTTTTGATAGTCAGTAGAATTAGGGGATAAGTAAACAGCACAGATATATTTAGTCAGAGAATGACAGGAAAGCCGAAGCCAGAGTGTGGAGAATTCAGAAGAATCAAGTTCAGGAACACGAGAGCAAGATAAGTCGTTGCGTATGTACACACAACAGCCACCTTTGGCTTTGAAATGAGTATAGAGAAAGTAGGAGGATACAGAAAAGGGTTTGCTGTTAGTTGCCTCAGACAGCTGAGTCTCCGTTAGAAAAAGAAGGTGAGGTTTAGAGGAGGAGAGGTGGTGCTCAACAGAGCGAAAGTTAGATGAAAGGCCACGAATGTTGCAGAAATGAAGAAGAAGAGAGTCAGACAGTGGTTCCAGGCACCTCGAGTCGTCACCGGGAGAGGGGCAGATGGCAGGGGCATTTATGGTCCTCCCCCCTGGGGACTCCGAGGCTGGGTGAATTGACGCCATTTTTGGTTAATTTTGAATAGGAAGTGTAGTGTGTACTGTGCATGTAGTTTGGTGAAAATAGTAGAGAAATTTGTACTGGAGAGCATGCTGGCCTACTCTCTGTGTAACTGAGACACTGAAAAAGTTCAGCAAAGGGGGATGGTCAGGAACTAGTCCTGAGGGCTGATGAAATGGGAGCTCCAGCACTCCCTGTCATCGGCTTTCCATCCACCTCGGGAGTACTGCCCTGCTCGACTGGTGCTACAGTCTACTCCTTCCTGAAAGAGACATTTACCGGTAATTGCGTAGCCCATGAACCACTGATACTGTAATGCATTACCCATAAATAAATGGTGCTTGTTAAATCAGTTTCCCCGTTGTTTTTAGCTGTGCGGCTGTGACAGCTCTGGTATTTTTATTCCTCAGCATAATGGTGGAAGGGACTGTCCTGTTTAACTAAACCTAACCTAACCGAGTTTAACTGTACCTAATAATTAACCAAACCTAACCTAACCTGAAGTCAGAAAAATACTTAAAAGTAAACTGGAGGAATATGAACTGCTAAGGTCTCTCTGATGAAAGTTAAACATACATTTAGCGCTCATTCTTTTGTTCGTTTTTGTGTTTAATGTGAAAGAGAGAGTATTGATGCAAACAGTAATATATCCCATTAACCCCTTAATAACCTCCAGCATTGAACAACCCTTTACAGTATCGATGTCAGTGATATCAAGTCAGTGTGAGCTATAGAGAAAACTGAACAATTATGGGGAGGGAACGAAGGTCACTGGTATGTTTACACGACACTACGCTACGATTCCGAGCAGTCAGGTGGTCGGTTAATCTCAGATGTTTTCGCCCATTTGGTAAATACATCGTAACTTTATCAATTTTTCCGTGAGTCATAGCTAATCATAGCATGAGTTTAGGAAGCTAAATAACACATTGCTAGGTGAGCCAGACGATTACCGGGTATCTTCACATCTTTAAGAAAAACAAATTGATTTCAGAAGAATGGAAGAAACTTACTCTACATACTCAAAGAGGGTTTAAATTTCTTTCATTTTCTTAAAGATGTGAAGATAATCGTCTGGCGCACCTAACAATGTGTTATTTAGCTTCCTAAACCCATGCTATGATTCACGGGAGAAGTTACAAAGTTACGGTGCATTTACCAAATGGCCGAAAACATCTGAGGTTAACCAACCCTCTGACTGCTTGGAATCGTATCATAGAGTCGTGTAAACATACCAGTGACCTTCGTTCCCTTCCCATAATTGTTCACAGTTTTTTCATAGCTCACTAACTCGACATCACTGACATCGGTACTGTAAAGGGTTGTTCAATGCCGGAGGTTATTAAGGGGTTAATGGAATACATTACTGTTTCCATCAATACTCTCCCTATCACATGTTAACAACAACAACAACAAAAAGGAACAAAAGAATGAGTGCTACATGTACGTTTAACTTTCATCAGAAAGACTTTACCAATTCGTATTCCTTCACTTTATTTTATGCAATATTCCGACTATTTTATTTTGTGTTTGGAAAAAGTACTGTATACAGCACTCACTCCAAACATATTTGTAATAATATAAGTAATGATCTATCTATCTATCTATAGCCCGACGCCCTAATCCCGCAAAGGGTGGCCGCAGACAAAACGCCTCCAAGTCACTCTGTCACCCACCATTTGACTCCCCTCCCCCCAGCTCACCCCCCCCTCCCTCATATACCTCTCAACTCCATCCCTCCACCTCATCCTCGGTCTACCCCTCCCTCTCCCTCGCTCCACCTCACCTACATACACCCTCTTAGTCAGTCTTTCATTCTCCATTCTCTCCACATGTCCAAACCACCTCAGTGTATTTCTCCTAATCTTTTCAACCACATCCACATCTACCCCACAATGTTCCTTCACTTCTTCATTCGTCAACCTCTCCCTCCACATCACTCCACATGCTCCTCTCAAGTAACTCATTTCCACTGCTCTCACTCTTGACTTGTAATGATGAGTTCACCAATACAAGTGATGTACTGAGCTGGTAGGTAATATTCCGTATCATTTCAGTTATCCAGGAAGTGTTATCTGACCTATATGCCTACTGTGTCATTACACTTGTATATGTTCACTAATTTATATATATATTTCAGATTCAGGTATAGTGCTGTATTGATTGCAGTATTGTACAGTATACAGTACTTTCTCCAAACACAGTTGTAATACCATAAGTGGTGATGACAGTGTTCACCAATATATTTAAGGTACTGAGCGGGTAGGTTTTTGATTATTCGGCAAATCCAATATCTCGGCATCATCCCGGTCCCATAGATGCCGAATAATGGGACTTTTACTGTATATATATATATATATATATATATATATATATATATATATATATGCTCCTATATGGTGGATGTGCGAGCACGCACTATTTGATATCGCACTAATTGAAACACATAACTTACGGGGAAAAATTCATTTGGTGGATGAGTGACTCCAACTGTAGGCGTTAAACTTTTAAACACTGAAAATTACCCTAGTACTAATAAATAGTATACGTCCATACACGCACACGTGTACACGTATCCTCGATGAGCTGGTCTAAACCAGTTTGCGGCCCCCCCTCTCTCGTAAATAATACGAAGTAATCCGCACCCAAATCGTACTAAAATCATACTAGAGTGGGTGAAAGTGTTATTTTGTATTATATTGTGAATTACTGTGATAAAATACAAGTGATTTAATGACATTTTTGCTATAATCAAAGAAGCCATATGCTGAGCGCATTGGCAAGCGAACGTTTTTGTGGTTGCAAAGTGTGTAGCAATGCTATGAAATGACTCATGACATTATATCAATAAGCTTTATAAAAGTCAGTGATAATAAAAGTCATTCATGGTTTGATAAAGTTTGTAATGATTTTCCTCACATCATTACTATTTCACTAGTCTAACGTAAACACTGAAATATCGTAACAAAATCATAGGAGACTGGCTAGAAGTTTTATTTTTATTGTTATTGGTGGATGAGTGACTCCAACTTTAGGGGTTAAACTTTTAAGCACTGACAGTTACCTTAGTACTAAATAACAGTATATGTACATACACGCACATGTCTACACATGCCCTTGATGAGCTGGTCTAAACTGGTTTGTGGCCCCCCTTCCTCTTGTAAATAATACTGTACAAAGTAATACACACTAAAATCGTACTAGAGTGGCTGAATGTGTTATGTTATGTTATACTATACTGTGAATTACTGTGATAAAATACAAGTGATTTAATGGTATTTTTGAGATAATCTGAGAAGTCATGATGCTAAGCGCATTAGTTAGCATTCATTTTTGTGGCTGCAAACTATGCAGCAATGCTATGAAATGGCTCATGACATTATATCAATGTTTTATAAAACTAAGTGGTAGTAAAGAAGTCATTCATGAAGTTTTGTATAGTTTGTAATGATTTTCCTCTTATTGCTACTGTTTCGCTAAAGTCTAGCATAAACACTGGATTATCGTAATAAAACCATATGAGACTGGCTAGAAGTGTTTTTCTATTTATTATTATTATTATTATTATTATGCTGGATGTTTTTAGGCTGACTTATCGTCCTAAAGACACCAGCGACTGATCGGGGTCCTCTTTCGAGACCGGAACTAGAACACCTTAGCAGAGGAACAGGGCATAAAAACTCAGCAGGCCACCTTAACACATATATTGCCTTAATTCAACTTCCTTACAATATACATACAATGATAGACAAGATAAGGCACAGGTACAGTGACAGGCTTGTTAATGACAGTACTCACAACACTCTATACATACAATGTGATAGCTCTCTAGTCAGTAACATGTATAAATAATACATAAGGGTTGGAGATACAGTCCATAAAGTCCTTTTCCCCTCAGTCCTTTTATGATGTTCTTAGTTCCCGAACTTAGGTAATTCGCACAGCATGACAGAATATTCAGTTTGTAGACACCCACACTATTACCTCTCACTGTATCACTGTTTTGATTCTGAACAGGCACAGTCACTTCTTGTTCTCTGTCATGACACTGAGATTACACTAAGGCGTCTCTGGGGCTACTGATGTCTGGGCTCAATCAAGGTGGCGCCCGGTGGTCTGAGGGTGACCCGCAGCTGTGCCTTCCCATAGGAGGCACGGGACTGCTACTGGGAGCATTACTGCCCGGGCGCGTCTCTGGTCGGGGGTGCAGTGAGGCCCTCTCCTGGTGGTGCCTCTACCTGGTGAGTGGCCCTCGGGTCTGGGGCCAAACAGCGTCAGGAGCCAGGCCTGCTGCTTCTTACTCTGGGCGGAGGGCCGGCGGTGAGTGGGGTCAGGGCTGTCCCGCCCTGGGGTCCGGGGGGTGTCCCTGGGAAGACAGGGGCTGCAGTCGCCTCTGGACTGGGATGCTGTCAGGGGCTGGCTGCAGCATCTCATCCGTGGGGCATCCGTCAGGGCCGGGCGTCGTCCAGGGGCAGGCTGAAGGGCGTGGATCCCTTCCTCGGGTATAGGGCCCTGCTCCTCGAACGGTAGCTCCTCTGGGGAACCACACCTGGAGAGAGAGACAAAGGGCCTCTGGATGGAGAGTGGGCCATGGGTCTGCCTGCTCGACGGGAAGTAGCTGAGGGACATACAGTTGCTGTTCCCTCCCCGGTACGTACAGTGGCCGTCGCCACGGTTTCACCTCTCCTACTCCAGCCTGCCGACGTGCATACAGTGGCTGTTACGCTGGGGCTAACCTCAGTTGTGGCTGCAGCAGAAGGGCGTACAGTGGCCGTCCCTTCCCCGGTACGAACAGTGGCCGTTACTGCAGTGCTGCAGGGGGAAACAGCAGAAGGGCGTACAGTGGCCGTTACTGCGGTGCTGCCTGGGACTGTATCTGGAGTAGTCCCACCCCAATCCTGGTCCGGCCGAGATGTAGGTGGCCGTTACTGAGATGTCATGGATGGGCGTGTTGAGAGGAAGAGGAGCATAGGGCCGGGTCATACCTGTGCCCGTCTCACCCTAATTCTCCGTCGCTCTCACCTTCCCCACTGTGGTGTCTTTCTGGGGTGGGGGTGGGGCTATGGCTCCGTCCTGGGGAGGGGGATTTGGTGGGAGCACGTATCTCAATAATTATTGTGATGAGTAAGGTGCCAGTAACCCTGGTATGTAGGGAAAAAAAACTTGTGGTTTGATGGAAACTTCCATCTCGTCAGACGATCAAGACACACCTTGTATTCTCTCAAATCGTTCTCCAAGCTAGGAGTGCATAGGGACATGTAGTTTGTTGCAAATGATATTAGAAAGATTGAAGTTTGTCTGACAAAAAAATTTGCTCTTTAGATTAAGGATAAGTGGGATAAAACTAGAGTTGAAAAACCACAATTGTTTGCCTATTTCTTCGCACTGAGCACATTTCAGTAGGCTGTCATTATGGCTGCTGCAGCCAAGGGGTTAAGGCTTCTGCAACAGCCAAAATTCGGCTGATCTGCATCATGGAGAGCTCTCCTGATGTTGCTGGCATCGGTGTAACCTCCTCTTGTCTCACCTCTCATAATGCATCCTCTATAGATGCTGCAGTAATCACATCTTGTGCTATGGTGGCTTCACCAGCATTATTAACCTGAAGCGTTGTGGATATTAAGAGACAGCTCACGCTATCTGGGAATCGCACTATTTGATCACGCACTGATTGAGACCTAGGTGTGTGTATATATATACTGTGTATATATATATATATATATATATACTGTATATATATATGTATATATTAGTGGTAGGTGGGGGCGCTCACCATCCACTCACTCGATGTAGTACTGCTGTCGGATGTCTGCCTTTTCCTCTCCTCCATCCTTCTTTCCTTCCATCCCCTTCTGTCTTCCTTTACTTCATTCTTTCCTTGTCCTTCTGCCTATGGGTAACTTTACACTTCCTCTTCTGTCTGTCTTTCCTTCATTCTTTCCTCTTCCTTCTGCCTGTGGGTGACTCTACACTGAGTGACAAGCCAAATGGTTTCCTGTACACCAGTAAACCATTTTCTATGCTGGGTGGTAACCATATAACCAAATTTTGGTGCCTGGTTGTTTCGTGAGTAATTATTGCGCTCCAGTTGGATTGAGCTGGTGAAGGTTTATATCCAAGGGGTGGTTGGGGTTGATTGCTCATGTAATGCCACTCAGGGATGAGTGAGGCTGGTCACTATCACCTTAAATGTCGGGACCAACTTCTTAGCCCCGGGCTCCTACGCTCCTCGTGGGGCAATGTAGGATTGGATGATGGATGGATGGATATATATATATATATACAGGAGGAGGCTGTAGCATGGGCCGAACAGGGTGGTACTCCCGAGGGGAATGGGAATGCTGGTGATAGGGAGAGCTGGAGTTCCTGTTTCACTAGCTATCTAACCATCCCCTTTGCTGACCTTTTCAGTGTGACTGTAACATGGAGAGTAGACCAGCATACTCTCCCAAACATTTCCTTTAACTATCTTATGCAATACACCACAATCACTTTACATTTCACACAACGTATCCCACTACGTTACAGGGGTTGGCGCCAGCAAGGGCATGCGGCCAGAAAACTTTGCCCCCGCTACCTAGTGGCGGACCTTTGGGGGGAGGCGTGACAGGGGTTCCGCCAGCATAGATCATGGGTCCAGGGCGAGATGGGGCTCGAGCCTGTGCTAGAGGGTACAGGGCATTGTGGTTCCCAGGCTGCCGCTTCCACCCAATAGAGAGGGGCCCAAACCTGGGAGTAGCGCCCCAGGAGGATGCCTTATCAGTGGGTGTATAATGGCGGGATAGTTGCAGTGCCAAGGAGCGCTTGGAGGGTGTCCCTGCAGCTGTCCTGCCACGGTGCTCCGAGGCCACAACCACAGCCACTGGTAAGCTGGTGGGCTAAGGGTCCCAGATACATTGCCTGGACCTGGGACTGTGCAGTGAGTGGGGCCTGTGGTATTTCTGTCCCCCCCTTATTAATACTGAATATGACAAAACACAAGAATAAGTTTCAAAGCAAGCCTGAGGACAGTAAATAACCCAGGGGGATGAGGGTGGGTTTATGGAATGTGGGAAGTTTGAGGGGGAGAGTGGGGGAAGTCGTTGAGGCATTCAGTAGGAGGTGGGTGGATGTGGCATGTTTGCAGGAAGTCTGGTACAGAGGTGGATCAGCCAGAAAGATTGGTAGGAAGGACTGTTACTATAAGTTGTTTTGGCAAGGAGGGACAGACGGATATGGGGGTGTTGGTGTGATGGTTGTGGAGAAATGGGTGGAATATGTTATGAATGTTATGAGAGTAAGCAATAGGATATTGGTAGTGAAAATTCTATTCAGTAGAAAGATAGCTGCAATTATATCGGCATATGCTCCACAGGCAGAATTGGATGAAGCAGAGAAAGATAGATTTTGGGATGATTTAATACGTGTAGTAGGTGGTATGCGGGATGATGAGATAGTGGTTTTGGGAGGGGACTTAAATGGTCATGTAGGTGAAGCAGCACAAGGTTATGAAGGAGTACATGGGGGATGTGCATATGGTATAAGGAATGCGGAAGGGGAAAGGATACTCGAGTTTGGGGAGGCAACGGACATGATTGTGTGCAACACATATTTTAGGAAAAGAGAGAGTAGGTTAATTACGTATGAGTCTGGGGGAAATAGCAGTCAGATAGATTATTTTCTGGTTAGGAGGGCTGATAGGAGGTTAGTGAGGGATGTTAAAGTTATACGAGGTGAGGAGTGTGTGCAGCAGCACAAACTATTGACTTGTGATATGGTACTTGATGAACGAGTGATGAAAAAGAGGACTTATGTACCCAGGAGGAAAGTATGGAAGCAGAAAAACCAAGTAGTAATGGATGCCTTCTATAGCGAGATGAGGAGAGTGATGGCTGAACAGGGAGCTGTAGACAGAGGCGTTAATGAACAGTACAGAGCCCTCAAGAACAATCTCTTGAGAGTTACTGATGTAACATGCGGTTGGACAAGAGGACCACCAAGACACAAAGTAACTTGGTGGTGGGTTGAGGGTGTAGAAGCTGCAGTTAAGGAGAAAAGGAGGCTTTTCCAGGAATGGAAGAAGGGTGGTAGCAAGGAGGAATACTTGGCTGCCAAGCATAGGGCTAGAAGAGAGGTGAATAGGGTGAAGTTAGATTCACAGAGACTTTTACTTGATAACCTAAATCTTGGGCAGAGGGAAAATATGATATTTAAGGTGGCAAATCAGATGAAGATGGATAATCAGGATATTATAGGTGAGCAATGTGTGAAGAATGATGGAACAGTGAGGATATTAAAGATGCATGGGGAGAGCATTATGGCTACTTGTTGAATGAGGAGTTTGACTGGGACAGGGAAGGTTTGGAGCCAGCAGCTCCAGTGTTTGGCCTTTGGCATTTGATGCTGGTACTGTGAGTGAGGAAATAGGCAGGATGAAGGTGGGGAAGGCACCAGGTGTGTCTGGCTTGACTGCCGAAATGTTGAAGGCCTCAGGCGATATAGGGGTGAGGTTAGTCACTGACCTGATAAATATGATTATTTATGAGTGTGTTGTCCCAGATGATTGGCTGAAGAGTGTAATTGTAAATGTGTATAAAGGGAAGGGTGATGCCCTGGAAAGAGGAAATTATAGAGGTATAAAGCGTTTAGATCAGATAATGAAGGTAATGAAGAGAGTTTTAGGTGTGATTAGAGAAAGAGTGAATATTGATGAGATGCAGTTTGGGTTTATGCCAGGTAGGGGGACCACTGATGCCATATTCATTGTTCAACAGCTTCAGGAAAAATATGTTGGTAGGAGAAGGGATCTGTATTATGTTTTTGTTGATTTGGAAAAGGCCTTTGACAGAGTCCCTAGAGAGGTGGTGAAGTGGGCAATGAGAAAGCTTGGTTTGGGGAAGTGACTGGTTAGGGTGGTTATGGCTATGTATGTGGGTGCTCGCACCCAGGTAAGAGTGAATGGAGATTAAAGTGATGAGTTTTCCGTGAATGTTGCTGTGCATCAGGGGTCAGTTTTGAGTCCCATGTTGTTTATCATGGTACTTGAAGCCCTCTCATGTGACTTTAGAAATGGACTCCCGTGGGAGATGTTGTATGCTGATGATTTGGTGTTGATTGCAGAGAACGAAAGGGAGGTGGAGGAAAGGTTTAGGAAGTGGAGAGATGATAGGGGGCACAGTGGCTTAAGGGTAAATGCAGATAAAACAAAAGTGATGATATCTAGGGTTGGTGGCAGTACTGTCAAAGGCGAGTGAGAGTGGCCATGTGCTATTTGCCACAAGGGTGTGGGAAGTAATTCCATCTTGTGCGGTGTTTGTGATAAATGAGTGCACATGAGATGTAGAGGTATCAGAGGTAGACTGCGAGATAATGCTGATTTTATGTGTACAGCATGTTGGGGAGAGCAGATGGAGATTGTCAGGTGTGAAAGGATTGAACTTGCTGGTGAATTTCTTGAGTGTGTGGAAGAGTTTTGTTATTTGGGAGACATGTTGTGTGCTGGAGGTGGGGCTGGAGCTAGCTCTGTGGCTAGGGTGAGAAGTGGTTGGAAGAAGTTCAGGGAGCTCTTGCCTCTCCTGACATTGGGAGGACTCTCCCTACATGCTAAGGGGTCTTTGTATGCAGCATGTGTTAGGAGTGTAATACTGTATGGTAGTGAGACCTGGGCAGTAAAGGAGGAGGATATTTGTCAGCTCAGATGTACAGAAATGACATTGATTAGGTGGATGTGTAGTGCGTCCCTGCGTGCAAGGTCTGGGGGGACTGGGTTTGCAATGGAAGAGTTGAGATGTAGGATGAGACTGGAGTGTATTGGTGTTGTGATGAGAGGTAGATTGAGATGGTTGGACATGTGGAGAGGATGAGGGATGATAATTGGATGAGGAAGGTGAGAAGTGTTAATATTTGGGGTGGAGTTATGAGGGGTAGACCGAGAGAGACATGGGACGAGGTCATTAAGTGTGACCTCAGGGTTGAGGGACTGAACAGGGAGGCTGCAATGGATCGTGCAGCATGGAGAGCCGCCATTAGGTGACCAAGGTCGAAGCATGCAAGCATGTTGGTGCCTTTAAAAATGAAACGATATATATATCTCATCTCATCTCATCTCATCACATCAGCCGTTTAAGTGTCCACTGCAGGACCGCCCTATCTTTACCGAAGTGGGGACGATACAACCAACGTATCTCTACCAAGTGGCTTAGGCTGTCTAGTAGAGATTGTATGTGGGGTGAGAAGTGCTTGTAAGTGTAATTGTTGTGTTGGAGTGGCTCTGGATGTGTGTGTGTAGTCTGTGCACCAAGTGTAATCGGCCCATGCAAGCCGATTGGGTGCAAGCATACTTTATAGTATGAGACACTGGTTCAACCACAGCACCCCTTGTGTCCGCCAATGCAGTATGTGGCCAGAAGAACGCTTTCAAAGATTATTACCCTGGCAGGGCGTGAACCCTCGCTCTTCATTGCACGAAAATGCACGGTTTACCACTGTACCACCAGCTGTGTTTTGGTGCGTAGTTCTGCCGCCGTCCACTAGAGCGCCCCTGCATCCTTCCCATTTACCACCCGTCTCCTGTTGTGAGTGCACGCTCATCATCATGGCCGCCCACGTGCTTGCTTTTGTGGTGGTGCCCTACTTGCTGCAGGCTCTCCTGCCTCTTTTTAGTGTGTGTGATGATGGCCCCGCTGCCTGAGAAGAGGAAGAGAGTGGTTTTGACTCTGGAGAAGAAGAGGGAGATATTGGACAAGGTGGATGCGTGATGGTCAACGTCACGCATCCTCTGTGAATTCAATCTGGCCTGATCTCCTTTGTTTGATATCAAGAGATCCCCTGACAAACTCATGCAATACATGGCTGACTTCTCGTCGAAGAACAAACGCAATGTGGAGAGGAAGATGATGATTACTCCCCGTATGCTGAAGTCGACCGCTCCACGTTGATTTGGTATCAACAACAATGTGCTGCAGGCATACTGTTGCGTGGCACGGAGTTGAAGGCTGCTGCTGAGAAGTTCGCAAGGCTTCACGACGCCCTAGACTTCAAGGTATCCGAGGGTTGGCTCTTCGCGTTCAAGTTACGACGTGGCCTTACCAACTGTAAGTCTCATGGCGAAGTTTTGGACGCCAACGAGGATGGAGTAGAGGAGTTTCAGCACAAGGTGAAGGGCTTGATCGACAGGGAGGGCCTCACTCTGGGTCAAGTCTACAACACTGACGAAACTGGTTTATTCTGTCGCTCTTTGCCAATGAACACTCTAGCCGAGGAGACGTAGAAGCGTGTACCTGGCCGCAAGCTCTCCAAGCAATGGATATCTGCTTTGTGTTGTGCCAGTGCTAATGGCATGCACTGGCTTAAGCCCGTTATTGTTGGCCGTGCAAAGCAGCCTCGATGTCTTCATGGGGTGATGGATGTCCTTCCTGTCGTTTGGTACCATTCTTTGAAGGCTTGGTTCACTGCCCAGATCTTCAAAGACTGGTTCCACCGTCATTTTGTCAAGGAGGTCATCCATTACCAGACGGAGAAACTGGGAATCTCGCGCGACCAGGTAAAGGGCCTCCTTCTCGATAATGCACCTGCCCACCTGTGTGACAAGGACTTGGTGGCTGAGAATGGCCGCATTAGGTGCATGTTTATGCCACCTAATACGACTGCTCTCATCCAACCAATGGACCAAGGAGTGATCGTGGCAATGAAGAGGCTGTACCAAAGGAAGTTCCTGGACTAGGTGATGGTTGTTCTCGAGGACGAGGACGACGAGCGCAGGGAGGGATGGGACACGCGAGGCCAGCGGACTTTGGAAAACCTTCGTCACTACAACATCAAGTCTGCAATCTACAACTGGGCCAGTGCACGGAAGGAAGTCCCAATCAAGACTCTAGAAAATTATTGGTCTCATCTGCTTCTCAGAATGGATGTGGAGCATGATTTCCTAGGTTTTGACATGCATGACCTTCATGCACATCTACATGCGCATGGCAACGATGTTGATGTGGACGAAGTGCGTGAGTGGTTGGATGATGACAAGGGCGATCCTGGGTATCAGACCATGTCTGATATCGAGATCGCATCTTCAGTTGCAGGTGTCAGTACCCAGCTTGAAGATTCTGACAATGATCTAGACTCTTCTCAGCGTGACACTACTCCAGCCATCCTCGAGCCGAGCGCTCTCCGGGAACACGTAGACTTCGTTCTCGGCTACCTGGAACACCCGGACTGCCACAGGGAGATGGGGCCCTTGGGACTTCTGGAGGAAATGCGCCCTTTCAGGCAGCGCATCATTAAATGCCAAAATCGTTGTTCCTTGCATCAATCAACCATTGACAGCTTTTTCAGACCCGTGACCCTCGCTGTGCCCAGCCCTGGCTCCATACCATTGCCTCCCCAAGACAGGTTCTCATCCTCTGAGCCACAGCCCAGCACATCAGGCACAGTGGAGTCACCACTGGACGTGAGTTTGCGCCTCTCTTCAGAGTCGTCTGCAGTGGGTAGTCCATCACCACGTCCCAGCGACGCACCCCTAGGCCACGTGCATCAGCTACTCTCAGACTCTGACAGTGAATAAACAGCAAGAACTTGCCACTAGACCACACGGGAATTTACAGTGTTGTGCAGTGAACAAAACAGTGCGTAGTGTTAAGAAATTATAATTCTGAGTGCAAAGACTTAGTGCAGGGTGCAACACTGATTTTGTTGATGTTCAATGGAGCACAAATTAGACTACAGTGTGTAGTGTTAAGAAAATGGATTTATGAGTGCAAAGACCTACATGCAGAGTGCAGTACTTATTAAGGTACAATGAAGCGCAAGTAAGACTAGAGTGCAAAGTGTTAAGAGAATGGAATTCTGAGTGCAAATGACTAAGTTCAGTGCAAGACTTCATGTACAGTGTACTGCAGGTGCTTCAGGTACTCCTTTTTACTGTCAGAGTCAGAGAGGAGGTGGGTTATTCATCGTGATGGCCAGGGACTTGTTGTAAGTACCCAGAATGTTTCATATTGTACTGTACATATTCCATACATACCTCTAAAACATCATTTCACTCTTTTATGTCCCTTATTGGTGTGAATAGGGTCTTAGGTGCTATGCATGTGCAGTAGGGAGGTGTTTTTCTGAGTTAGTCTAGATTAGGGTCCATAAGTACGAGTCCAGGAGCCAGGAACTTGTTGTAAGTAACCAGAGTGTTTAATATTGTATATACTCACCTCTAAAACCTCATTCTCAGGTTCTTTTGCATTTTTAAAAGTCTTTTATGTCCCTTAATGGTGTGAATTGGGTCTTAAATAGGTGCTATGCATGTCCAGTAGGGAGTTGTATCGGTGTTTTTCTGAGCCAGGGTAGGTTAGGGTCCATAAGTACAAGTCCAGGAGGCTGGGGCCCACTTTCCTGATGGGACCACTTTCCGGACATGCCTTTTGCTGTATTACATTGGATAGTAGAGGGATTACTGTATATATGAGGCACTGAGTTCATTACCAGACTAAGGACCAAAATGGCTGCCAAGCATCTACACACCAACAAGTAGCTAAACCATCCCTCAATACGTTGGAAGTAAAAAAAAAAAGTGCTAAGAAACAACCTACAAAGGGGTCAAAATCCTGGTTAAGTAGACATTTGTGTTGCGCAGTCGCACCACGCAGCAAAAAAAACAGTCTGGTTCCGCACTGGTGCTCAAGGCAGGTAACTAGGTCCAGAATTCTGCCAGCTGTATGGTCGCTTTTCCTTTGAGTTCAGCCTTTCGTATGTTCCTTATGTCGACTCCCCGTGGTGTTGAAGCAAATTTGAGAGCATTATCAGGCTATATCCCAGCCCTTTTCCTTATCCCCCTTGAAGCTTGCCAATCAGATAGTCGGGTTCACTGCAGCTATCCAATAAGCTGACACCTGACACTATTCCCACCAGCAGCTGTGTGCATAGTAACTTGCTGCTTTCTCATTATTATTATAATATTTTTAAATCATTATTACTATTATTATTATTGTCATTGTGTTTGTGAAGTTACTGGTACTCGTGGCAGTTTTTTTTATTTTTTATTCAGGCTACAGGTTCATTTTTTTATCAATCAGGTTACAGGGGTTTTCTAATAATGTCCTCATACATTGAATGCTGTCTTACTTTTATATTATTATCAACAATATAATAATTTATTATGTTTTTCTTTATGTTTGTGATGTGGTTCGTGTTTATTGGTGGTTAAAAACTCTTGAGAAGAACACGCACAAAGTTTTCAACCTTTCAACTGCTATTATTTTGAAAATAATAATACTTATGTCATAGAACTTTGATTTTATTCCACAGTATGACACTCCTGGGACATTATACTAATATATTACTGACATCTTATGATGTATTTCTGTAGTTATTAGTAGGATAAAAATATTTTCTTGGCCAATCAGTCTAGCAGTGGGGAGCAAAATTTTACTTCTTCACACGATATCATCATGATTAATGACAGATAGTGCAAAACAGAGGTTATTGCAATAAAGAAGGTACCATAAGCTACATTAAAAAAAAACACACATCAAAATAACACAAGCAATTACCGAGATATCAAAGTTTTAAAGTCGCCAGACTTTAAACACATTGTCTGGCGTTTTGTACTTTTGGCGCTTAGCCCGGTAATGAACTCAGCGCCTCATATATACTGCTCACAGGCCATGCATGCATCTCAGACTCTGGTGAGTCAAGTGGTGATACATGAATCCATCTCATTCAGCAGCTGTCCACTGACCATCAAGTCATGGCCTTCCCAGCCACAGCCAATTAAGCAGTATGTAACTCTGATGGATATTATGACTTTAAATATTATTACAGGTTGAAGAGGTTATAACACCCAGGGAATTTCAAAGAAAATGCCATATATATATATATATATATATATATATATATATATATATATATATATATATATATATATATATATATATAAACAAAAAGTAGGAATATGCACTTACCCTCATAAATGGCTGGAATATGCATTTGCATATGCACATATGCAAATGCATGGTTATCCTAAGTCCACTTATGAGTCTCTGTGAGATAAACTGAGAGACTTAGGCAGTGAGAGACCCAGTATTATACACTGCAAAACACACACACATGCAGATGCTGTTGATTGACCTGAAAAGGTCTAGGTCTGTCTATCTATCTATTGCCAGACACCTCAATCCCGTTTGGGGTGGCCACAAACAAATTGCCTCCAAGTCGCCCTGTCCCCCGCCATTTCACTGCCGTGCTCCCAACTCACACCCCCCTCTCTCATATTCCTCTCCACCCCATCACTCCATCTCATCCTTGGCCTCCCCCTCCCTCTTCCCCCCTCCACCTCACTCACATACACTTTCTTTGTCAGTCTTTCACCCTCCATCCTCTCCACATGGCCAAACCACCTCAGTGTGTTCCTCATAACGCTTCCTATCACATCCACATCCACACTACAACGCTCCTTTATATCCTCATTCGTCAGCCTGTCTCTCCACGTGACTCCACAGGCTCCTCTTAAATAACTCATTTCCACTGCTCTCACTCTTGACTTGTGTCCTTCCAACAACGTCCAAGCTTCACTTCCATACGTTAGAGTTGGTATCACAATACTGTCATGTAGTAACTTTTTCACTTCCATGCTCACTTCCCTGTTTCTTATCACTGCTTTCAAAGAACCAGCAACCTTTCTTCCCTGCTTTACCCTTTCAAGCACTTCACCCTCCAAACCTCCATCCTTACTCATCACACTACCCAAGTACTTAAACATACTCACATTTTCCAATTCCTCACCATCCAACCTCACTGTACATTCACTGACTTCACCTCTCTCAAAGACCATCACTTTACTCTTCCCTACATTCACCTTTAGATTCCGTTTCTTACACACTCTCCCAAACTCATCCACCAAGCCTTGCAGCTCCCCTTCATCTTCACTCAACAACACAGTATCATCTGCAAACAACAGTACAGGGAGTTTCCAAACACTATCCTCTCTCACCAGGGCCACTCCAACATCCACTACCCTACCTTGTACCTCTTTTATTACCCCATCCATGTACAGATTGAACGACCATGGAGATATGACACATCCCTGTTTGAACCCAACTTTCAAAGAGAAAAATTCACTTAGTTCACCATCCACACGCACTGCAGCCTTCGCACCATCGTACATACTCTTCACAGCATTCAACAACTTCCCATCTACTCCATATATTCTTAACACTTTCCACAATCCTTGTCTATCCACCCTGTCATATGCTTTCTTCAAATCCATGAAAGCTGCATACAACTTCTTTCCCTTCTCTAGAAACTTTTCCACTAAAGATCTAAGAATGAATAGCTGATCTACACAACCTCTTCCCTTCCTAAAGCCTCCCTGTTCTTCTCCAACTAAATTCTCTGTTCTTTCTCTAACTCTGTCAATAAGTATCCTACCATACACTTTTCCTATTATACTAAGAAGACAAATGCCCCTATGATTACCACACACTTCTTTTTCCCCTCTTCCTTTGTACAAGGGAATAATTATACCTGACTTCCAATCCTCCGGGACTCTACCTTCCTCCCAGGCCAATCTGCACATCTTCCACATCCATTCTACTACTATCTCTCCCCCATGCTTCAGCATTTCACCACACACTCCATCAATTCCTGGGGCTTTCTCCGATTTAACTTTCTTCATTGCTTCCACAACTTCTGTTCTACTGATTTCTTCCTGTCTTCTCACCTCCCTCCTTCTCCCAGCCATTCCCCAGCCGCTAATACTCGCATTACTTCCATCCTCCACGTTCAACAATTCCTTAAAGTGTTCTCTCCATCTGCTCACTTTTTCTCCCTTCTCCACTAGTAATTACCATTTTTATCTTTCACTCCCCTGCTAACTTCACTTCCACCCTGTCTTACTCTCCACTTTCCAGAACATTTTCTTACAGTCCCTCCACTTTACACTCAAATTCCTTCCAGATTCCTCATCCACTCTCTTCTTACTCTCTCTTACTAATCTTTTCACCTCTCTCTTTTTCTACATATAACTCTCTCTTCCACCTCTCAACTTCTTCCACGCCCCTATTTCTCATCCATTCATTGTATGCTTTCTTCTTTTGTGCCACAGCCTGTTTCACCTCTTCAGTCCATCACGCTGTTCCTTGCACCCCCCTCCGTCTTCTCTTCCTTCCACGCACCACATCACATGCTGCACATATTTCTTCTGTAAATATCCTACACACACCTTCCACGTCTCCCATCTGCTCCAATTCATATTTGCCCAATCGTTCCTCCACTTCTCTCTTATACTCTGCCTTTTTCTCATCCTCTTGTAACCTTTCCACTCTCCTTGCAACTACTCCTTCCTCTCGTCTTTCCCTTCTTCTATTCCTCCATCTTACTTGAATTCTAATTGTGGCCACCACCAAGTAGTGGTCAGAAAGTCCACTCCCCCAACCTCTATAAACTCTTGCATCCATTACACATCTTCGCATCCTTTCATCCACACACACATTATCAGTCATTGCCTTCCTTTCATTCAGTTCACCACCCACCCTTCTCATCACTCGCCATGTATACCTGTGGATCATTTTATGCCTGAAGAGGGTATTGGGTATCACCAACCCCCTCCCAGCACAAATGTCCACTAACACACTCCCATTCTCATCTATCTCAGCAGGCACACCCCACTCACCAACCATTCCATCCACCTTCACATTCCCAACTTTACCATTCATATCACCGATCAAAAACACTCTCTCATTCCTTCCAGACTTTTCCATGCACACTTCTACATTTGTCCAGAACTCTTCTCTCACTTAAATTAGATTGTGACAAGCAGCCAGCATGTGCTTATGATTTAGGAAATATATCAAGTTCACATTGACAGCTAACAAAGATGCATTTATCTCAAAATCTGACATACTTTAATGCCTTTGGGGGTAAAAAATACTAATGGTTGACTGAGACAACGAAGAAATGGATTATTATATTTTTTTTTTTCGTTTTTAAAGGCTCCAACATGCTTGCATGTGTCGGCCTTGGTCACCTAATGGCGGCTCTCCATGCTGCACGATCCATTGCAGCCTCCCTGTTCAGTCCCTTAACCCTAAGGTCACACTTAATGACCTCATCCCATGTCTTTCTCGGTCTACCCCTCATAACCCCACCCCCAATATTAACACTTCTCACCTTCCTCACCCAACTATCATCCCCCATCCTCTCCACATGTCCAAACCACCTCAATCTACCTCTCCTCATCACAACACCAATACACTCCAGTCCCATCCTACCTCTCAACTCTTCCATTGTAAACCCAGCCCCTCCAGGCCTTGGACGCAGGGACGCACTGCACATCCACCTAATCATTGTCATTTCTGTACGTCTGAGCCGGCGAATGTCTTCCTCCTTCACTGCCCAGGTCTCACTGCCATACAGCATTACACTCCTAACACACGCTGCATACAAAGACCCCTTAGCACGTAGGGAGAGACCCCTCAATATCAGGAGAGGCAAGAGCTCCCTGAACTTCTTCCAACCACTTCTCACCCTAGCCACAGAGCTAGCTCCAGCCCCACCTCCAGCACACAACATGTCTCCTAAATAACAAAACTCTTCCACACACTCAAGAGATTCACCAGCAAGTTCAATTCTTTCACGTCTGACGATCTCCACCTGCTCACCCCGGCACGCCGTACACATAAAATCAGCATTATCTCGCAGTCTACCTCTGATACCACTACATCTCTTATGCACCCATTTATCACACACACCGCACAAGATGGAATTACTTCCCACGCCCTTGTGGCAAACTGCACATGGCCACTCTCCCTCGTCTTTGACAGTACCGCCACCAACCCTAGATATCATCACTTTTGTTTTATCTGCATTTACCCTTAAACCCTTTTGCCCCATACCATCTCTCCACTTCCTAAACCTTTCCTCCGCCTCCCTTTCATTCTCTGCAATC
The DNA here is from genome assembly GCF_032717465.1 of Coenobita brevimanus. Lineage (NCBI taxonomy): Eukaryota > Metazoa > Arthropoda > Malacostraca > Decapoda > Coenobitidae > Coenobita > Coenobita brevimanus. The sequence goes on along the minus strand of NC_137010.1, from coordinate 21,346,199 downwards.
AACACCAAATCATCAGCATACAACAACTCCCACGGGAGTCCGTTTCTAAAGTCACGTGAAAGGGCTTCAAGTACCATGATAAACAACATGGGACTCAAGACTGACCCCTGATGCACACCAACATTCACGGAAAACTCATCACTCAAATCTCCATTCACTCTCACCTGGGTGTGAGCACCCACATACATGGCCATAACCACCCTAACCAGCCACTCCTCCAAGCCAAGCTTTCTCATTGCCCACTTCACCACCTCTCTAGGGACTCTGTCAAAGGCCTTTTCCAAATCAGCAAAAACATAATACAGATCCCTTCTCCTACCAATATATTTTTCCTGAAGCTGTTGAACAATGAATATGGCATCAGTGGTCCCCCTACCTGGCATAAACCCAAACTGCATCTCATCAATATTCACTCTTTCTCTAATCATACCTTCTAAAACTCTCTCCATTACCTTCATTATCTGATCTAGAAGCTTTATACCTCTATAATTCCCTCTTTCCAGGGCATCACCCTTCCCTTTATACACATTTACAATTACACTCTTCAGCCAATCATCTGGGACAACACACTCATAAATAATCCTATTTATCAGGTCAGTGACTAAACTCACCCCTATATCGCCTGAGGCCTTCAACATTTCAGCAGTCAACCCAGACACACCTGCTGCCTTCCCCACCCTCATCCTGCCTATTGCCTCACTCACAGTAGCAGTATCAATCAAAGGCCAAGGGCCAGACACTGGATCTGCTGGCTCCAAACCTTCCCTGTCCCAGTCAAACTCCTCATTCAACAACCGGTTATAATGCTCTCTCCAGGCATCTTTAATATCCTCACTGTTCACCACTACCCTTCCTTCATCATTCTTCACACACTGCTCACCTATGATATCCCGATTATCCCTCTTCACCTGACCTGCCACCCTAAATATATTTTTCCTTTCCCCATGATTTAGGTTATCAAGTAATTGTCTCTGTGACTCAGACTTTGCCCTGTATACCTCTCTCCTAGCCCTACGCTTGGCAGCCAAATATTCCTCTTTGCTACCACCCTTCTTCCATTCCCGGAAAAGCCTTCTTTTCTCCTTAATTGCAGCTTCTACACCCTCATCCCACCACCAAGTTAGTTTATGTCTTGGTGGTCCTCTTGTCCAGCCACATGTTACATCAGTAACTCTCAAGAAATTGTTCTTGAGGGCTCTGTACTGTTCATTAACGCCTCTGTCTACAGCTCCCTGTTCAGCCACCACTCTCCTCAACTCGCTATAGAAGGCATCCCTTACTACTTGGTTTTTCAGCTTCCATAGTTTCCTCCTAGGTACATAAGTCCTCTTTTTCATCATTTGTTCTTTAAGCACCATATCACAAATCAATAGTTTGTGCTGCTGCACACACTCCTCACTTCCTATAACTTTAACATCCCTCACTAACCTCCTATCGGCCCTCCTAACCAGAAAATAATCTATCTGACTGCTATTTCCCCCAGACTCATACGTAATTAACCTACTGTCTCTTTTCCTAAAATATGTGTTGCACACAATCATGTCCGTTGCCTCCCCAAACTCGAGTATCCTTTCCCCTTCTGCATTCCTTAGACCATATGCACATCCCCCATGCACTCCTTCATAACCTTGGGCTGCTTCACCTACATGACCATTTAAGTCCCCTCCCAAAATCACTATCTCATCATCCCGCATACCACCCACTACATGTATTAAATCATCCCAAAATCTATCTTTCTCTGATTCATCCAATCCTGCCTGTGGAGCATATGCCGATATAATCACAGCTATCTTTCTTCCCAACAGAATTTTCACAACCAATATCCTATCGCTTACTCTCAAAACATTCATAACATATTCCACCCATTTCTCCGCAACCATCACACCAACACCTCCATATCCGTCTGTCCTCCCCTGCCAAAACAACTTATAGCAACAGTCCTTCCCAACAATCTTTCTGGCTGATCCACCCCTGTACCGGACTTCCTGTACTTTATTTTCCATACACTACATATCTACATCACAGTTAAGAATGTATGAGCAACTTTTCTGAGACGTATCTGAAGTAAACGTCTGATATTAGTCTGTGTTACATTAAGGATGCCATAGATACCGAAGGGGGCAAATCATTAAATGAAGTTACGTGTTGATGTCTGTGTGTTTGTATCAGCCTTGCATGATCACTGAACTGACCATTTTTCATCATGTCATGAACCATCACTTTACAGCTTGTTGCTACTTCGTGTGTTCCCATATCATAAAAACGCATTCATTTAAAATCAAGGCAAATTATGTTACGACATTAAATGGCTACTAAGCCCCTCCCCAACACTCTGCTACCCCCACTCCCATCCCTCCCACCACACAGCTACCCCCACTACCCTCCAATCGCTCACCTACCCTGCACGTCCCACCCCTCCTTTACCCTCAATGCCGTTAACCAGATAAAATTATTTGCCGCTCCTGCTGCCTTCTACGCAGTGTTCCGTGTGGAGATTTCTCCAATTGTACATGTGACGGTTGAAGCTTATTCAAAAGGCAGACAACTGGCCACTGGTTTAAAATACCTTGATTTACAGCACAGTGAAACTGTGCCTGCAGAGTGGAAAAAGGCTGCGATTGTACCCCTGTACAAAAATAGAGGTGAGCGAAGTGAGTGCAAGAATTATCGTGGCATAAGTTTATTGAGTGTGGTAGGGAAGGTGTATGGAAGAATTATTATAGAGAAAGTAAGAGAGACATCAGAAGTCCTAGTGAGTGATGAACAGGGTGGCTTTAGGAGTGGCAGAGGATGTGTGGATCATGTATTTGCAGTGAGACAGGTAGCAGAGAAGGCTTGTGAGAAGGACCATAAGGTGCTTATGGCATTCATGGATCTGGAAAAAGCATATGACAAAGTAGACAGAGAGGGATTGTGGAAAGTTTTGCGAATGTATGGTGTAGATGGTAAGCCGTTAGGTGCTGTCAAGAGTTTTTATGATGGTAGCGAAGCATGTGTAACGGTTAATGGGCATCTAAGTGAGTGGTTCACGATCGGTGTGGGCGTGCAACAAGGTTGTGTGATATCCCCTTGGTTGTTCAATATAATATGGATGGGGTGATGAGAGAAGTAAAAGCACGAGTAATGGAGAGAGGGATGGCACTGGTAATGAATGGTGATAGATGGAATATCTCATATTTGTTGTATGATGATGATGCAGTACTGCTTGCAAGTACCGGACAAGAATTTGGTAGGCTAGCGCAGAGTTTTGCTGGTGTCTGTGAGCGTCGTGCCTTGAGAGTAAATGTAGAGAAGAGTAAAGTGATGGTTACTGAGTGAGAAGGTGACTCCCAGTGTGATGTCACAGTGAAGGGAGAAAGACTGGAATTGGTGAGAGAGTTCAAATACTTGGGTACAGTGATAGAAAAGAGAGGAAAATGTGCAAAAGAAGTTAAAAGTAGAGTGACACAAGGAAGAAATGTGGCTGGTGCAATGAAGGCCTTGATAAGAAACAGAGGCTTGAGTGTTGCAGCTGCATGAGGCTTACATGAGGGAGTGTTAGTGCCAACTCTAACATATGGGTGTGAGACTATGGTGTGGCATGAAAATGAAAAGTCAAGAGTAAGAGCAGTGGAGATGGAAATTGCTGAGGAATGTATGTGGAGTACAGAGGGTGGATAGGATATGAAATAATGTGATTCATGAAATGTGTGGAGTGGGGAAGTTGGTGGACACCAGAATCGACATGGAAAGAATGGATAACAATAGAGTGGTAAAAAAGGTATACCTGAGCGAATTTGAAGGAGGGAGGAGGTGAGGTAGGCCAAGGAGAAGGTGGAGAGATATGGTGGATGAGTGTGTGAGGAAAAGAGGTTTGGAAGTCGGTGAGGCTAGGGAACTGCGAAGAGATCGAGCTGGCTGGATGAGTTTTGTGAGGAGAAGTGCGTGATCAGGGATTTTGGCACCCCTTGTGAGCATGGCAAAGTCCAGATCGACTCAGTCGGATACGCTGTGTGAAACTGCAAAATGTGGTGAATGTTTTTGGTGTATCCGGTGGAGCCAGGATTCCAGGGGCTTGAATGATGAGTGAATGGAAGTGTGGCCTATTTGGATTGGGCAAATTTGTGCTGTCTGGACATTGTTACTCCTCACCCTGCCCTTGGGTGGGAAAGGAGGTCCGGATGATGATGATTTATAGTCATTTAATCCCAGTCCCCAATGCTGTTGATGAGGCAGGATTGATTTTTTTTTTTTTTTTTTTTTTTTTTTTTTTTAAATGCAAGAAAGTAGGAGCCAAAGGCTAGAAGCACACAACATTGTTTCCTTCAGTAAAAATAAAAACAAAATGATGGACCCAAAGTCAAGATCTGTTCATTTTGAGATGCCTGGACACACTGCATTTAAAAGTCTGGAGGTGAAGGGAGGTAGGAAATACAGACAGAGGAAGACAATTCCAGAGTTGACCTGGTGCATATATGATGAAGGACTGGGAGTAATGGTTAACTCATTCATTAGTGAGTTGGACAGAAAAGGGATGAGAGTTTGTTGCTCAGTGGGTGCTACTTGCCCACCATAGTGGTGAAGGGATCCGAGCAGACAGTTCAGAGGAGCAGTGACCATTGATTAGCTGATGGAAAAGAGATAAAGATGTAACAGTGCATCGAAGAAACAGAGATTGAAGGGAACTAGTAAGAGGAGGACAGTCAACAAGACGAAAAGTCTTTGACTTTACCTGTATGTGGGGAGCCTCCCCACACATGAGAGTGTACTCTTCACAGGGACGAATATAACTCCTGTATAAAGTCAATAACTGTTCATGGGTAAAGAAGGCACAGAGTCGGCTCAGCACACCGAATCCCACGGAAGCAAATTTTGCAAGAGAGGTAATATGATTGGGGTGCTCACCATCCACTCATTCGATGTAGTGCTGCTTTGGGTGTCTGCCCTTTCCTGTCTTCCATCCTTCCTCTTCTGTCTTTCCTTCATTCTTTCCTCTTCTTTTTTCCTACAGGTGACTTTACACTACCTCATCTGTCTTTCTTTCCTTCACTCTTTCCTCTTCCTTCTGCCTATGGCTGACTCTACACTGAGTGACAAACCAAATGGTTTCCTGTACAGGAATCCATTTATTATGCTGGGTGGTAACCATATAACCAAATCATGGCACCTGGTAATTCAATGGGTAATTAAGGCACTCCAGTCAGGTTTAGCCAGTGCAGGTTTCTATCCAAGGAGTGTTTGGGGTTTATTGCTCACATAATGCCACTCAGGGATGAGTGAGGCTGATCACTGTCATCTTAAATGTCAGGGCCAACTTGCGTAGCCCTGGGCTCCTACGCTTCTCATGGGGCAACATAGGATTGGATGATAAATGGATGGTACAGTACTATGATCTTTCTGAGATCAATCGTGAGAGAATGAAACCCTCAGTGTATATGTTCAGGTTGAGTTGGATATTGCTAAAAATTATAGGATACTCCTGTGTAAGATTCTGACAGGTCAAAAGATGTAAGAACTGAGTTTTTGATGCATTAAAAACAACAAGATTTCTTTTACCCCAATCAGAGATATGAGCCAAGTTAGTAAGTGTGCCATAGCCTCACCCGTTGTTTGTTGACATAGCAGCTGAGATGGACACTGCGAGATGTGAATGGAATGGTGAAGGATGGAGACATCAGTGTACAAGTGGATAAGGATACATGTACTGCTTAGGTCATTGATGAACACAAGGAAGAAAGTTGGTGATGGGACAGAGTTCTGAGGAACACCACTATTGATAGCTCTAGAAGAACAGTGGCCACCTACAACAGGAACTAAAGAATGACCAGCAAGGAAGTTAGAAATGAAAGCACAGATAGAAGGATAGAAACTGTAAGAGGGCAGTGTGAAAATGAAGGATTTATGCCACATTGAATCTAAAGCCTTTGATATGTCAGGTGCAATGGCTAAGCTTTCAGCAGAGTTTGAAGGGAGGATGACCAGGAATCTGAAAGGAAGATGAGAAGATCACCAGTGGAGCATCCCTGGTGGAACCTGAACCCATATTGGCAATTGGAAAGAAAGTTCTGATAGGGTGAGGGATTATTGTTATATATATATTTTTTTATTTTTTTAAAGAACAGATTTAAAAACTTTAAAAATATAGGATGTTAAAGTAATTGGGTAATAGTTAGAGAGCTGGGAATGGTCACACTTCTTTGGGAAAGGCTGAATAAGAGTAAACGTCAAGCAAGAAAGACAAAAGGCAAAAGAGTTTACCTAGGCAAGGTGTAAGCACAGAAACACAGTTCATGAGGACAACAGGAGAGACTCCATCTGGCCCATATGCCTTGTCAGTATTGAAGCCATTGAGGGTAGAAAGTACTGTACATCAAATGAAGAAATTTTATTGTCAGTCATGAGGAAGTCAGAGTGTGGGAGTGATGGAGGAAGAGCACCATAATCATCTACAGTGGAATTGGAAGAAAAAGTCTGAGCAAAGAGTTCTGCTTTTTCAGTAGAAGAAACAGCTACAGAGCCATCAGAGTGGAAAAGAGGAGGGAAGGATGATGAAGTAATGTTGTTAGAGAGTTTTTGGCAATGTTCTAGAAGTAATGGGAATAATTCGTGTTGGAGAGTTCAGAGCATTTACTAAGGAGTGAAATTATTCTTAGCACACCGAAAAACAGACTTAGCATGATTTCAGGCAGACATAAGAAGATAGGAGATTCAGAGGTGGGTTGGTACCAATACCTTTTGTAGGCCTTCTCCTTGTTGTGGACAACATTAGAATGAGTGTGACTAAAACTCCTTAGGTTGAAAGTGTGTGAAACAGTATCCATTCACCTCCTCAGTGTGAGGACACCGTTACTAGTAATCCCTCAGTTATCCATCATCACATTATCCTGCCTAACACATTATCGAGCTCTTTCGGCTTGGCTCAGTTAAAACAGTACCTGGCAAAATTGGCAATATTAGGCTCGGAAACAGGAAACAGTTGGTGGTACTGTGCATTTTTTGGCAGTTATGTGTATCATATGACTCAGACTTGAGATCCAGTCATAGCATGGGCACACCCTGCAACACAGCAACACACACCAGCCAATCATGATGCGTTGTGGGAGCGGCCTATCTGATGTGCCAAGCCAACCATCACCCTCTCATTCTCTCCAATGGACGCCGTATAATGTGGGCCTATCTGTTCCGTGTGCATTTGTGCCCCACATAGTGACTACTCCCCACTGCTGTGACTTAGTCTATGGCCCCCTTTGCCTCGCTTGTTGCTGTAGTGCTGTAACTCCCCTTGTGGCCCCTCAGTGCTTCATGCCCAAGTGCTGTCACTACTGTACACTAGTTCTGTGTGACAGCTAAGTTAGTGGCTTTTGTGGTGGTACCAACACTAGGTGAGTATGATTATGATTATATTATTTATTGTATTATTTTACCACAGTGGAATCTCCTAAATCATGAAATCCTATGTAGTGGATTCATAATATGCAGCAGCATCATGCAACAGTTTGCAACATCAGTAAACCGCGGAAATTACACAAAGTTCATGGATGCAACCTCAGAAGTGACACTTTTCCGATGCCTAGTGTACTATGCACCACCATTACAGTCAGGTCCCGCCATTCGTGGAGATATGTATCAGAACACATCACAATTGTTGAATTCCACAAATAGCCGAACCCTACCAGAGAAGTCACTGATTTAGATATTTTAGCAACCAGTATTCTCGTTATCTACAGACCCATTATAACACCTGTAAATGCATTTTATGGCACATTAATACTTCTTAAAAAGACAGTACAGGATGATACACAAGTCCTTCTGAGTACAGTGTACTGTACAGTACTTACCATGCGATGATGATGATGAGACTTTGCCATGTGTTGATTAGCACATACCTATACAGGGTAACTGCACAGTTTAACTATAGGACAGTACCATATTTCTCACAGAAAACGTGCAAAAAAATCTTTTATGAACCACTAGGAACAGCTGTTGCTGCAGGAAAAGCAGGAAATACCTAGGAAATATCTTGAAATAATTTCTCAGAAAAGTCCACAAGTGTGTGAACCCGCAAATAACGTGGGTTGACTGTACCTCAAGACTGCGCGTCTAGCCAGGCATCAACCAATCGTAGTCAGACTTGGGAATTACTAAACTGATCATTTTCAAGTATAACATGTACTATAAGCCAATCACAGTGCTTCCCTCCCACACCAGGCATGAAGGACATGCATGCTTGACGCCCTGGTGCCCTGCTCAGTGCATTGTCTCCTCTCTGTTGTTAGCATGTGGTTCCGGTGTGGTTTACGAGAGTATTTTTTTTTTCCCGTGTTCCTCTGCGAGCCCAGTGTTACTATGGCCTGTTGTAACCCACCTAAGCTTACAACTTCTTTGAGGAACGGGAAGAAGAAGAAGCCAATGTTAACTTATACCTAAAAGTTAGATGTAGTAAGAGGATTGAAAGCAGTGAGAAGAAAGCTAAAGGTGCTTACCGTTATGGAGTCAACGAGGTGATTCTTTACCAAATGGGCGTGGTGACTCCACCTGTATTGTAACAACTCACGATCTCAGGTTAAGTAATTTTGGTGCATATAACTGAGCTAGTTAATTGCCGAATTGTGACCGCAAGAAGTGAGTGGAAAAAAAATTATATATAGTATATATCTATTTGGGGATATTTAAACCCCAAAAACTCAGAGTCAGATGGCCACCCCTAACAGGATTATGGCGTCTGGCAATAGATAGATAGACAAACTATTTTTAACGTAGTTGTCACCTCACTGCAGGCAGTTTCCTGGAAATTGCTTGTTTTCAGACCTTACTATTTCAGAAAGTATAGTGCCTAGGGAAACAAATTAAAGACCATATTACTCACCAACCCTTCCTCTTGCGATTGAAAGTATCCCCAGGTTTGTAAGTTGTTGCGTTGATGAGTAGTGATGTGAGGAAGAGAATTAATTTTCTGTGGAAGAGCAGGACATCTTTGTGCATCTGTCTGCTGCGCCAACTATGGATTTGCGCTCAGTGTGATAAATAACTCCACTACTACATAAACCACACTCTGTTGCATCCAAGGCATGCTTGTGGCACTATCACTGAGTCCTTTTCTAGTATTCTTGGAAAGAGGCTTTGTAGGGGTGGATGATGCAATTTACTGCAGGTGGTGCAGACGGAATCAGACAAATAGGAACCTGAAGACATTGTTGTACACCTGGCAAATGCATGGGACAGACTGACTCCCACCTGGATGAAATTGTGGCCAGTTCAAATGGTGGCGGGAAGACACTTGCGTGTATAGTCGCTACCCGGCGCCTCCTTGAAAGCCAGATTATGATGTGTATAGATGTTACCCGGTGGATGGGGTTAAGGAAGCAGACAGGTTGCCCGTGACAGTGTTTACCAATGATCTTTCCAACTGGCACATTGTTTACCAACCACCGCTCCGACTGGATGCATCAGAGTATCCCATGTCAAAGACATGGAAAAAACTTATTGAATTAGCCTAACCTAACCTTACCAAACCAAACCTAATCCAACCTAACCTTATTCATGTCTGACAGCCAGCTTTCAAATTAAAAAATGAGCGTTAGGAACGTTAGATATGGCCACGTACTGGTAGATGTCCACGGAATATTTACACCTTGTGAATCCTTGTTTACAGCCTTCAGAAGCAAGTTGATAAGAATGCCCAGAAGCTGTGGTAACCCAGGGATAATAACAGGTAACCTGTGAAAGACTCATTTCATTAGAAAATATGGAAAGGCTGTGCCTGTTTGGTAATGAATTAATCTCAATGAATTGGCGACTCTTATGACGACACGGAGGCAAGTGAGGGTGATGACGACACCATTTCTGTTGTCTCCACACTGGACTTTGAGGGGTTCCTGGGGGAGGTTGATGTGAAGGAAGCAGCGCAGAGGCATCAGCACACTCGCCTCGTGCTGAGAGGTCTTAGTCCACCTCAAGCCTCAGAACCCCTCCCCCCTCCCCCATCCATTCAGGGAATGTTGTCAGTCAGAGTCAGGTAAGAATCTTACAATACTCTTCATTCCCATTAACTATACTCTTCTAATCTCTTTTCCACGTTGTTAGTATTTTCTGGTGATCAGTTTGATATAGGTTTGGGAGTAAGAGGGACACCTTTTTCAAGATGACAGACCCATAAGCAGTTTTCCCCCAAAGATTAGTTATTTCTAACTCACCAAATTCTCAAATCGTGGTGTGTGCTCAGTGCCATAAAGCCGCAGTTTAGGAGATTCCACTATATGTGTACTGTATCAGTACTGTATTGTATTTTATGCTTGATTTTAATCTTTTACTCATGGGCAATATTGTAAGAAATTTTTAGGATAGAGGGTCAAGATGGTAGCTTAGGATGGTGACATATTATCCAGCTCAATGCCAGCTTAGGGGGTACTGATGCAATATCCAGCATTTTTGCAATACAGTAAAACCTCAATATAACAGACTTCAGTAGACCGGAATTCGCTTTTATCGGAATTGAAGAGCTATCGAACGAAATTCCTGTATGTTGGAAAAAGTCCGACAAAGCCAGAAGCAGTCTGGACTGCCTGACCACTTCAGCTACGTTTATCACAACTAGGTAAATAAGACATTTTTATCAGTGTACAGTACAGTCTTATTTTATATATTATACCATTTGATTACTCGGGTGAAGGTATAATACAGTACAATACTGCAATGGTAGTGAAAACACTTTAAAACCTTTGGTGTGATCCGGACTAATGTCTGATAAATTGGAAAAAGTCTGGAATAGCAGGGGGAAGTCCGGATGTAACTTTTATCGGAATTTCACTTTTTTCGGACTGGTTTGGGCCCCAATTAGTCCATTATAGTGAGGTCTTACTGTATCTGGCAGGGGAGTTGGCTAAATTATGCCGAATGATTGAGAAATTACTGAATTTTTTTTTGGCAAATGCCTGTTGATTTGATTTGGTTTGGGAGGGGCCCCATGGACTGAAGTTTGAATATGAGTTTTTTCAGTAACCATCTCGTAACTCATGGTATGTGTAGGATAGGAATTTGTATATTTATCACCTGTTAGAATGGTTGGAGGCTCCATTTTTAATATCCTGGGAGCTAATGGTTTAGTAGTAAAATGACCAGCCATGGAATCTCTAGGGAGGGTCTTTTTATCTTGTCCTGTTAACACCTAGACCCTGTTATAAACTTAGCCTAAAGTTGCCATTACTGCCTGTGGAACACTTAGCTGTATCCAGAGATTAATACTGTGCTAGAATATAATCTATCTATCTATCTATTGCCAGACGCCTCAATCCCGTTTGGGGTGGCCACAAACAAATCGCCTCCACGTCGTCCTGTCCCCCGCCATTTCACTGCCCTGCTCCCAACTCACACCCCCCTCTCTCATATACCTCTCCACCCCATCCCTCCATCTCATCCTCGGCCTTCCCCTCCCTCTTCCCCCCTCCACCTCGCTCACATACACTCTCTTCGTCAGTCTTTCACCCTCCATCCTCTCCACATGGCCAATATAATACTAGTTGCAAAAGTGCTATTGAAAAGATGTAAAGCTATAGTATTGCAGTAATACCTTGATATGCGATACCCCCAGATGAGATACCCCTAGATGCGATACCCTGGCTTAACAATGGGGGTAGAAATTGCGCCATACCACACCTAACGATGGCCAAGCCGTGATTTAACGATGAGTTTTGATTTTCTTTTTACTGATTTTGATGATATTTTAGACTAAAATTGTATGTTTTGGTTAATTTATAAGCTGTTTTTAACTTAGATTAATGTGTTTTATCCATAGGTGGGGTGAACAATGTCATTTTGGGGTACTGTCTACTAAGCTTGATTTTTTGCAGACACATTTGACGATTTCCAGATTTTATTTGTTGGTATTAGTGAGCTATTTACAGGTGTTAGATTTAGGGTTAGGCATATGACAGAGGAGCTAGTTGGAAAAGAACAAGGGGGATTTAGGAAGGAAAAAGGGTGTGTAGATCAGATATTTGTTCTAAGATGTTTAGTGGAGAAGTATCTAGAATAGGGAAAGAAAGTGTATGCTGCCTTCATGGACTTGAAGAAAGCTTATGACAGAACAGATAGGCAAGGTATGTGGAAGGTATTAAGAATATATGGAGTGGAGGGGAAATTGTTGAGTGCTGTGAAGAGTATGTACGAAGGAGCTAGGGCTAAGGTGAGAGTGTATGGTGAGCTGAATGAGTTCTTTGATCTCAATGTAGGACTGAAACAGGGTTGTGTGATGTCTCCATGGCTGTTTAATATATACATGGATGGGTTGTGAAGGAGGTGCATGGTAGGGCAGTGGATGTGGGAGTGGCTCTAATGAATGAGGGTGAGATTTGGAAGATTCCAGTGTTGTTGTTTGCTGATGATAACGGTATTGTTGAGTGAAGATGAATGGGAGTTGCAAGGTTTGGTGAATGAATTCGGGGCAGTGTGTAGGAGGAGGAAGCTGAAAGTTAATGTAAACAAAAGTAAAGCTATGGTGTTTGAGAGGAATGAAGTCACAGAATGTACAGTGAGGTTGGATGGTGAGGATATGGAGAAAGTAAGTGCATTCAAGTACTTGGGTAGTGTGATGAGTAAGGATGGAACTTTGGGGGATGAAGTGCATGAAAGGGTACAGCAGGGAAGGAAGGTTGTTGGTTCACTGAAAGGAGTGATGAGAAATAGGGAGGTGAGTATGGAAGTTAAAAAGTCACTGCATCATAGTATTGTGATCCCTACCCTGACGTATGGAAGCGAGACGTGGACCTTGCAAGAGGGGAACAAGTCAAGAGTGAGAGTAGTGGAAATGAGTTACTTGAGAGGAGCATGTGGAGTGACATGGAGGGACAGGTTGACGAATGAAGAAATGAAGGAACGTTGTGGGGTGGATGTGGATGTGGTTGAGAAAATTAGGAGAAATACACTGAGGTGGTTTGGACGTGTGGAGAGAATGGAGAATGAACAACTGACTAAGAGGGTGTATGTAGGTGAGGTGGAGGGAGGGAGAGGGAGGGGTAGACCGAGGATGAGGTGGAGGGATGGAGTTTGAGAGGTATATGAGGGAGGGGGGGGTGAGTTGGGGGGAGGGTAGTCAAATGGTGGGTGACAGAGCGACTTGGAGGCGTTTTGTCTGCGGCCACCCTTTGCGGGATTAAGGCGTTGGGCTATAGATAGATAGATGGATAGATAGATTTAGGTTAGCTTCCTTGACAGCTGTTAGGCCATTTTGATTGGCTTTAAACTTATTTTGGAGCTCATTTGGGTGGGTTTTGGACTTGGTTTGGGGGCGAACCCATGGCTGGTAAACGGTCCACATCGAAATACACGTTAAAAGTACCGCGATATATGAGATCTCGCCTAATGATGGGGTTTTACCTAACCAATTAGGTCGTTAAACTGGGGTATGCCTGTATCTTATTCTGCCACAGAGCTACAGGATTTTGCTTAAAAGAAAAAAAAAATTGCCAAGTTAAGATGAATGAATTTGTAGTAGATCTAACATAAGGATCTGGATTGACAGTAGTACCTCATACTCTGGGATAATGTCTGAGTCTCTTTAATGTCATTCCATCAGAATCGTTAGTACTGTATTTGTATAAGTTGCTTTTCATTCTTGAGTCAGGAATTTAATCAGTTTTTCCCAAAATATCTTGTTACCCATGTGTTTTTTTGTGTTCAGCCCACCACATGTATTTTGAGGGAATAGTGTTATGGTGATGATGAAGATGGCAGTGATGATGATGACAATGATGGCAGTGATGATGACAATGACCATACCACCCTCATAATTAAATGGTGCTCCCACAGTACTACAACGACAACAGTGAGATGGAGGAGCGGTATCCCCCTCGCCGACAGGGTCCCAGGAAGCCGCGCCTCCCCATCACTTACTCTATTTTCCTTGGCAAGGTTCCTCCTAACTGCAGGTTGGTCTGGAGTGCATGGTATTTTAATTTACAAATTGTAAGCTTGAAAATTTTTGAGTTATAAATGAATGGATGTGTGCTTTTGTACTTCTGTCTCTGCATTGTACCCATTCCACGTATTAGGGGGAAATGTTATAACTCCAGAATTCATCAAGCAACAGGCCAGTTCTAGCAGTAGCTATACTCACTATATCACTGGCATAGTAAAGAAATAAAAAAATAGCTTTATCACCCCAGTCAGCCATCACCCTCTTTAATCCAGAGACACAGATCTTACACATTTCAAGCACACTCTCAGGTCATCCTCTTTAATCTGGAAAGGCATCCGAAAATTCTCAGACCTAGCTAATCTTCCTAGTGGAAAGGCATCCCAAAATTCTAAGTTGTACTGGACTTTGAACACACACACATTACTTTTTCTTAACATACATGCAACATCAATACAAAGGCACCTTGTAAACTGAGTATCTTAAATATCTGTGAAAATAGTTTACATATAGTTCTAGTTTGTTAGAATAGCTGAATTATTTATGCTTCCGTTGGGCCCCTGCCTTAACTATCACAGACATGGAAATGGTGAAAAAATGCAAAACATTGTCTTAAGAATACTACAGAGACCACAAAGACCATAAATGAAAATCATTTGCTTCAAGAAACACCAATTCTTCAATTAAGAATCATATGAATATGAGAGGCCGTTCATCAGTTCAAAGGCCCATCCCACCCATGCCAAATGCTCTCTCTCTCTCTCTCTCTCTCTCTCTCTCTCTCTCTCTCTCTCTCTCACACACACACACACACACACACACACACACACACACACACACACACACACAAGAGGAGAGAGCAGACGTCCCAGCCATCGCTGCTAACCTTGAGTAGTTTCAGGAATTTTGTCTGTCCTGTCTCCTAAGGTCTTGTCTTAAATTTAAAATAATGAAAGTTAATAGACTACCAAAAAGGTAAAGATTTATTGGCTAGAATATACATGAATGTTTGTAATTTTTTTTTTGGTAACAGCTGTTTTGGTACTTAACCAACATTAAACATGGCTGAAAATGTAAACAATGAGGGACTCGAATTTCAAGGATTTGATACTAATACCAATGTCATGGATCTGGTTAAAACATTAATTATGAGGATTAGTGAACTTGAAAAGAAAGTAGAGAATCTAGTGATAAAGGATGTGTCTGAAAATACGGATACTACCATACAAAGTCTGATCCAATCCAATGAAACAGCGAATGAAGAGATTAGGAATCTGAAGTGGGAAAATGTTGAATTGAGGAGGAAACTAGAAGAGAGTACTAATAAAACGGAGAAGGTGAGTAATGTATTAGAAGAGCATAAGGCAAAGTGGGCACATGTAGAAGAAGAACAGAAAGAAGTGGTCAGCTTAAGAGAGATCATCCAAGAAGAAAGGGAAATGAACAAGAAAAAAAATGGAAGAAAATGTAGTGAAAATACTGAAGAAAAAAGAGAAAATAGTGAGAGAAACTGTAGAAAGGAACAGATATGTAATAATATTTGGAAACAGGGAAGAGGAAGAAAAGGTTAGGTTTGTAAGACTCGAGAGAGACATGAACCTGGTGAGAGGAATATTAGGCAAGATTGACCCCGAAGGAGACAAGTGGGTAAAAGAAATTGAGGAAGTAAGGAGGATAGGGCCTTATAAGAAAGGGGAAACAAGACCAGTGAGAGTCAAGTTTACATCAGAAAGTGTAATAAATGAGATACTTAAAGTGACTTGGAAATTAAGCAAAGAGGCGGGGATGGAAAATATTATAATAAGAAAAGATCTGAATGAAGAAGAAAGAGAAGTTTTAAAATCATTAAAGGAAGAAGTAAAGGGAAAAAATGATAAGAGGACAGAGGAAGAATGTAATACTTTTTTTTGGAGAGTATTGGATATGAAAGTAAGGAAGTGGTATTTAAGGAAATAGAAGTGAAGGAAACTAAGGGGGATGGCTGTGAAAGATCAGAAGTTGAGGAAGTGGTACGGATAGAGAGTAGGAGAGAAGAGGGTATTAAAAACGTCAAAAATAATTTGAAGGTGATATATACTAATGTTGATGGTTTCATATCGACAAGGATCGAAATTAACGATTTCTTGAGAGAACATGAACCTGATGTCATGTGCTTTGTAGAGACCAAATTAAGAGAAGATATTGATGTTCATTTGGGAGATGGTAAATACAAACTGTGGAGAAAAGACAGGAAAGAAAAAAAGGGAGGAGGAGTGATGATAGCAGTGAAGAACAACATAAATGTAGATACTATGGAAATGGGAGAAGGCTGGGCTGAAGTGATATATATGAAATTAGAAACTGGAGAGAATGTTAAGAGAGATATGGCGGTAGTGTATGTTCCCCCAAAGACGAGAGCATGGAAGGATGACGAATACCATGAGATGTTGTCAGATATGGCTAGCTATTTACAAAAAATAATTGAGAAAAGCAATAATATAATTTTAGTGGGTGACTTTAACTGTAAAGAGGTGAACTGGGAGGAATGGTACTCGGGAGGCGGCGAGGATTCATGGGGCACTATGTTATTAAATATAATAATGAATAATGTGATGACGCAGTGGGTCAAAGAAGAGACACGGTTTCGAGGTGAGGACACACCAGGAAGGTTAGATTTACTGTTCACCAAAGAACCCGATGTAATAGAATCATTGAAATATCTCTGTCCTTTAGGAAAAAGCGATCATGTGGTCATTGAGTTCCAGATGTTAATAGGGAACGTTGAGCCAAGAGACGAGCTTCATAGACAGGGAAGATACAACTTTGGGAAAGCAAATTTTACAGGATTGAGAAACTTTTTTGAAAATGCGGATTGGAGAAAATTCAGAGAAAAAAGAGAGATACAGAAGAAGTGGGATATCTTTCTAGACCTCTGTAATTTGGGAGTGGAAAAATTTGTACCAAGAGTAAGAGGGAAAGAAAACAGGAAAAAGGAGTGGTTTAATAGAAGGTGTATGATAGCAAAAAAAGAGAGAGATAAGGCGTGGAACAATTAGAGAAAGAGAGGTAACAACAGAACAAAGGAAGAATATAAAAGAACAAGAAATGAATACACAAGAATACGTAGAGAGGAAGAAAGGAATTTTGAAAAAGGTATAATAGACACATGCAAGGATGAACCCAAACTGTTTTATAGATTTGTTAATTGCAAACTGAAACAAAAGGAAGGAATCACCAAATTGAAAGTAGAAGGAGAGGTCTTTAAGGATGCGGCAATGCAAGCAGAAATAATGAACAAACGTTTCCAGTCAGTTTTCACTAAAGAAAAGGAGCTTGTGGAAGGGGAGGGAGTGATTAGAAATGTTCCGGTGATAAAAGATATAAAAGTGGATATACAGGAAGTGTATAAATTACTGGAAACTCAAGATGTAAGGAAAGCCCCTGGACCTGATGGAATTTCTAATTGGGTACTGAAGGAATGCAGAGAACAACTGGCGATTAAATTCACAGTTTAATCGTATGCTCACTGGAAGAGGGGAAAGTGCCACAAGAATGGAAGAGGGCAAATGTGGTACCAATTTACAAGGGAGGAAACAGGGAAGAACCCCTGAATTATAGACCAGTGTCTCTAACCAGCATGGTTGCAAAATTGTGTGAGAGAATCCTGATAGACAGATGGATAAAATATATGGAAGAGATGAATATTTTGGCTGAATGTCAGTTTGGATTCAGACGTGGAAGGTCATGTGTTTCTAACTTGTTGAGCTTTTACTCAAGAGCAATTGACGTGGTACAGGAGAGAGATGGTTGGGTGGATTGTGTGTACTTAGACTTAGAGAAGGCCTTTGACAAGGTACCTCATAAAAGACTAATGTGGAAACTAGAATATATAGGAGGACTGAAGGGGAAACTTCTGAAATGGATGAGAGACTTTTTGAGAGACAGACAAATGAGGACAGTAATAAAGGATAGGATGTCTGGATGGAGGGAAGTAACAAGTGGAGTCCCTCAAGGCTCGGTGTTGGCGCCAGTAATGTTCCTGATTTGTGTAAATGATATGGTAGATGGAGTGAACAGTTATGCAAGTCTGTGTGCTGATGATGTAAAGATCTTGAGGAAGGTAGAGATTGAGGAGGATTGTAAAATACTGCAGGAGGATTTGGATAGGATACACAATTGGAGCTGGACGTGGGAAATGAAATTTAATTTAAAGAAATGTAAAATATTGGAAATGGGTTAAAGTACCAGGAGGCCATCACTGAATTATTTATTGGGTAATGAATTAATCACAAAAAGGAGAGAAGAGAAAGATTTGGGAGTGCTGGTCCAAGATAGTTTGTCACCAGAAAAGCACATTAACAAGATAGTTGGAGAGACTTATAAACTCTTGACCAACATAAGAGTAGCATTTCATTATATGGATGAGGAGATGATGAAAAAATTGATAGTGGCCATGATCCGCCCCAGGTTAGAATATGCAGCGGTAGTGTGGTCCCCACACAAAAAGAAAGATATAAACAAGATTGAGAGAATACAAAGAACAGCAACCAAGATGGTCCCCAGTCTGACCGACCTGTCATACAGAGAGAGGCTGGAAAAACTGGATTTTGCCTTCCTTAGAGGAAAGGAGAAAGAGGGGAGACATGATTGCAGTGTTCAGGACCATGGTGGGAGTAGATAAAATTGACAAAGAAGATCTGTTTGTATGGGATAAGAGAGCAACAAGAGGACATGGAATAAAATTGAAAAAGTCAAGCTGCTTGAAGGATGTCAAGAAATATAGCTTTCCTTACAGAAGTATAGACTTATGGAATAGCCTGGACAAAGAGATTGTCCAGTATAAAAACTTAAACGAGTTTAAAGCCAAATTTGACTTACTGAGAAACAGCGATGGAAACCCACGAGCATAGTACATTCCGTATATATCATAATTAAGTATATTAGGTAAATACTTAAATATTTGGAACGACTTAGACAAAGAGGTGGTGCATGAGAAAAACATTCATGTGTGTAAAGGTAGACTTGATAAATGTGGATATGGAGACAGGACAACACGAGCATTGTTCAATTCCTGTATACTACAAATAGGTAAATACAAATGGGTAAATAGGTAAATACACACACACACACACACACACACACACACACACACACACACACACACACACACACACACACACACACACACAAACAAAGGTGTATGATAGCAAAAAAAGAGAGATAAGGCATGGAACAACTGGAGAAAGAGAGGTAACAACAAAACAAAGGAAGAATACAGAACTAGAAATGAATACACAAGAATACGTAGAGAAGAAGAAAGGAATTTTGAAAAAGGTATAGTAGACAAACGCAAGGATGAACCCAAACTGTTTTATATATTTGTTAATGGCAAAGTGAAGCAAAAGGAAGGAATCACCAAACTAAAAGTAAAAGGAGAGGTCTATAAAGACACAGCAGTGCAAGCTGAAATAATGAATAAATGTTTCCAATCGGTTTTCACTATTGAAAAAGAGTTTGTGGAAGGGGAGGGAGTGATTAGAAACGTACCAGTGATTGAAGATATAAACATGGAGGTACAAGAAGTGTATAAATTACTGGAAACTCAAGATGTAAGGAAAGCCCCTGGACCTGATGGAATTTCTAATTGGGTACTGAAGGAATGCAGAGAACAACTGGCGGATAAAATTTACAGTCTAATCGTGTGTTCTCTGGAAGAGGGGAAAGTGCTACAAGAATGGAAAAGAGCAAATGTGGTACCAATTTATATGGGAGGAAACAGCGAAGAACCCCTCAATTATAGACCAGTGTCTTTAACCAGCATGGTTGCAAAATTGTGTGAGAGAATCCTGATAGACAGATGGATAAAATATCTAGAAGAAATGAATATTTTGGCTGAATGTCGGTTTGGATTTAGAAGTGGAAGGTCATGTGTTTCCAACTTGTTGAGCTTTTACTCGAGCAATTGACCTGGTACAGGAAAGAGATGGTTGGGTGGATTGTGTGTACTTAGATTTAGAGAAGGCCTTTGACAAGGTACCTCATAAGAGACCAATGTGGAAACTAGAATATATAGGAGGACTAAAGGGGAAACTCCTGGAATGGATGAGTGACTTTTGAGAGACAGACAAATGAGGACAGTAATAAAGGACAGGATGTCTAGATGGAGGGAAGTAACAAGTGGAGTCCCTCAAGACTCGGTGTTGGCGCCAGTAATGTTCCTGATTTACGTAAATGATATGGTAGATGGAGTGAACAGTTATGCAAGTGTGTTTCCTGATGATGTAAAGATCTTGAGGGAGGTAGAGGTTGAGGAGGATTGTAAAATGTTGCAGGAGGATCTGGATAGGATATATGATTGGAGCCGGATGTGGGAAATGAAATTTAATGTAAAGAAATGTAAAATATTGGAAATGGGTAAGAGTACCGGGAGGCCATCACTGAATTATTTGTTGGGTAATGAATTAATCACAAAAGTGAGAGACGAGAAAGATTTGGGAGTGCTGGTCCAAGATAGTTTATCACCTGAAAAACACATTAACAAGATAGTTAGAGAGACGTATAAACTTTTTTTTTTTTTTTTTTTTTTATCTGTCCGACTCAGGGCATAGGCTTCACAGCCTGCTTTCAAGGCCCAGTAGTCCTC
Source organism: Coenobita brevimanus (assembly GCF_032717465.1). Taxonomy (NCBI): domain Eukaryota; kingdom Metazoa; phylum Arthropoda; class Malacostraca; order Decapoda; family Coenobitidae; genus Coenobita; species Coenobita brevimanus. The sequence goes on along the minus strand of NC_137010.1, from coordinate 21,325,689 downwards.
CTATGTACTGCACATCTTTACATGTCACCACTTCGGCGCTAACACCCACCGACCATATTGAATACATGCTAGGGCTGTCTCATACAGGACTGGTGTATTGGTATTAGCGGGGGTAGGAATCCCCTGGGGGTAGGGGGGTTTCAAGAATTCTCCCCCAGTATCCCTGCTTGTCGTACGAGGCGACTAAAAGGGTTGGTGGTGGGTTAGTGCCCCACTCCGTAAAAAGAACTAACTAAAAAAGCGAATAAAGCGCCTTGGACCCGGACGGACCATACGTTGACGACCAAGAAACGGACAAAAGACATTCTTAGGGTGGGAACATAGAATGTGAGAGGAGTGAATGATGAAGTGAAAGAGAGAGAGATTGTTCAGGTGCTTGAGGATGCAAAAGTGGATATATGTGGATTGACTGAAACTAAATGGGTAGGTGAAAGGATGAGAGAATGGGAATATGGTTTAGGTATATGTGCGGGAGTCAATGAGAATGAGAGGGCAAGAGAGGGAGTATGTCTGATGAAAAGCAAGAAGTGGAAGAAGAATATAAGAGAATATGGAACAGTGGGTGCAAGGATTGTATGGGTGAGGATGAAAGTGGGTGTACAAGCGTGGGCGATTATGTGTGCATGCCCCAACAGGATCGAGTGGCAAGAGTGAAAGATGAGTTTTGGGTGAGAGTAGAAGCATGTATGGACAAGTTTGAGAGGAGCGAGAGAGTGCTGCTGAATTGAGACATGAATGGCAAAGTTGGGAAATTATGAGTGGATGGAGTGGTTGGTCAGTGGGGTGTGCTAGCTGAAGTAGATGGGAATGGTAGTGCTTTGGTGGACATCTGTGCTTGTAAGGGTTTGGCAATAGCCAACACCTACTTCCGTCATAAGATGATCCACCAATATACATGGAGAGTAATGAGGAAGATGGATGGTGAACTTGTTTAATGAAAGGCAATGATAGACTACATGTGTGTGGATGAACGAATGAGAAGACAAGTGTTGGATGCAAGAGTGTGGAGAGGGTGGGGGAATGGAGTCTCGGACCATCACTTAGTGATGGTCAAGGTAGAGCTGCAAAGAATGTGGTTGAGGAGACGAAGGGGAAGACAGGAGGAAGCAGCTCCTGTGAGAAGAGTGGAGAAATTGCAAGATAGTGAGAAAATGACAGAGTATAAGAGCATAGTGGAAGAAAGATTGGGAAGGTATGAGCTAGAGCAGATGGAATGGGTGGAAGACGTATGTAAGATATTCACGGAAGAGATAGGCGCAGCATGTGAGGCGGTTTGTGGAGTGAGGAGGAGATGCAAGGGTGTGCAAGGGACACCATGGTGGAATGATGAGGTGAAATGAGCTGTGGAACAAAAGAAGAAGGCATATAGTGAATGGTTAGTGAGTAGAGGTAGGGGAGAAAATGAGAGAGAGAAGAGAGAGGTATATGTGAGCAGGAGAAGGGAGGTTAAGAGACTGGTGAAGGAGAGTAAGAAGAAAGTGGATGAAGAGTTTGGGAGGAATCTGAGTGTGAAATGGAGGGAGAGTAAGAAATTGTTTTGGAAGGAGGTAAAGAAAGTAAGGCAGTGTGAACGGGGAAATAGTAGGGGAGTGAAAGATAGGAATAATAGATTGTTGGTGGAGAAGAGAGAGAAATTGAGGAGATGGAAGGAGCACTTTGAGGATTTGTTGAATGTAGAGAGTGAGAGCAGTGCGAGTATAAGTGGTTGGGAAATGGCTGGGAGAAGAAGAGATGAGAGGAGGGAGGAAGAGATCAGTAGGGCTGAAGTAGTGGATGCGATGAAGAAGATTAAATTGGGAAAGGCCCCAGGAATTGATGGAGTGTGTGGGGAAATGCTGAGGTATGGGGGTGAGATTGTTGTGGAGTGGATATGGAAGTTGTGTAGATTGGCTTGGGAAGAGGGAAGGGTTCCAGAGGACTGGAAATCAGGTATAATTGTTCCTTTATACAAAGGAAAAGGGGAGAGAGAAGTATGTGGTAACCATAGGGGTATTTGCTTTCTTAGCGTGACTGGTAAAATATATGGTAGAATACTCATTGAAAGGGTTAGGCATATGACAGAGGAGCTAGTTGGAGAAGAACAAGAGGGATTTAGGAAGGGAAAAGGGAGTGTAGATCAGATATTTGTTCTAAGATGTTTAGTGGAGAAGTATCTAGAGAAGGGAAGGAAAGTGTATGCCGCCTTCATGGACTTGGAGAAAGCTTATGACAGAATAGATAGGCAAGGAATGTGGAAGGTATTAAGAATGTATGGAGTGGAGGGGACATTGTTGAGTGCTGTGAAGAGTATGTACGAGGGAGCTAGGGCTACAGTGCGAGTGGATGGTGAGCTGAGTGAGTTCTTTGATCTCAATGTGGGACTGAAACAGGGTTGTGTGATGTCTCCATGGCTATTAATACATGGATGGGGTTGTAAAGGAGGTGCAAGGTAGGGCAGTGGATGTGGGGGTGGCTCTAATGAATGAGGGTGAGATTTGGAAGCTTCTGGTGTTGCTGTTTCCTGATGATACAGTATTGTTGAGTGAAGTTGAATGGGAGTTGCAAGGTACGGTGAATGAATTTGGGACAGTGTGTAGGAGGAGGAATCTGAGAGTTAATGTAAACAAAAGTAAAGTTATGGTGTTTGAGAGGAATGAAGTCACAGAGTGTGCAGTGAGGTTGGATGGTGAGGATATGGAGAATGTAAGTGCATACAAGTACTTGGGTAGTGTGATGAGTAAGGATGGAACCTTGGGGGATGAAGTGTGTGAAAGGGTACAGCAGGGAAGGATGGTTGTTGGTACACTGAAAGCAGTGATGAGAAATAGGGAGGTGAGTATGGAAGTTAAGAAGTCACTGCATGATAGTATTGTGATCCCTACCCTGACGTATGGAAGCGAGGCGTGGACCCTGCAAGAGGGGAACAAGTCAAGAGTGAGAGCAGTGGAAATGAGTTACTTGAGAGGAGCATGTGGAGTGACATGGAGGGACAGGTTAACGAATGAAGAAATGAAGGAACGTTGTGGGGTGGATGTGGATGTGGTTGAGAAGATTAGGAGAAATACACTGAGGTGGTTTGGACATGTGAAGAGAATGGAGAATGAAAGACTGACTAAGAGGGTGTATGTAGGCGAGGTGGAGGGAGGGAGAGGGAGGGGTAGACCAAGGATGAGGTGGAGGGATGGAGTTGAGAGGTATATGAGGGAAGGGGGGGGTGAGTTGGAGGGAGGGTAGTCAAATGGTGGGTGGCGGAGCGACTTGGAGGCATTTTGTCTGCGGCCACCCTTTGCGGGATTAGGGCGTTGGGCTATAGATAGATAGATAGATTTTTACGACATGTCAGTGGGTCTTCTGGTAGATCGGTAAAGTCTGATTTTTATGAAATTCAAATCCTTAAACTGTTCCCTGCCCCAACGGGATTTGAACCTGGGTCCGTTAGGACTACGGGCCACCTCTCTACCGATTGAGCCACCGCCTCCCCCTTAAGAGTAGCATTTCATTATATGGATGAGGAGATGATGAAAAAATTGATGGTGGGCATGATTCGCCTCAGGTTAGAATATGCAGCGGTAGTGTAGTCCTCACACAAAAAGAAAGATATTAACAGGATTGAGAGAATACAAAGAACAGCAACCAAGATGGTCCCCAGTCTGGCAGATCTGTCATACAGAGCGAGGCTGGAAAAGCTGGATTTGCCTTCCTTAGAGGAAAGGAGAAAGTGGGGAGACATGATTGCAGTGTTCAGGACCATGATAGGAATAGATAAAATTGACCGAGAAGATCTGTTTTTATGGGATACGAGAGCAACAGGAGGACACGGAATGAAATTGAAGAAGTCAAGCTGCTTGAAGGATATCAAGAAATATAGCTTTCCTTATGGAAGTATAGACTTACGGAATAGCCTGGATAAAGAGATCGTCCAGTCTAAAAACTTAAACAAGTTTAAAGCTAAATTTGACTTACTGAGAAACAACGACGGAAACCCATGAACATAGCACATTTCGTGTATATCACAGTTAGGTATATTAGGTAAATACAAAGATATTTGTAACGACTTAGACGAAGAGGTGGTGCAGGAGAAAAACATTCATGTCTGTAAAAATAGACTAGATAAATGTGGATATGGAGACATAACAACACGAGCATTGCTCAATTCCTGTATACTGAAAATAGGTAAATACCCAGACACACACACACACACACACACACACACACACACACACACACACACACACACACACACACACACACACACACTAACTAACTAACTAACTAACTAACTAAGGGGGATGGCTGTGAAAGATCAGAAGTTGAGGAAGTGGTACTGATGGAGAGTAGGAGAGAAGAGGGTATAAAAAACATCAAAAATAATTTGAAGGTGATATATACTAATGTTGATGGTTTCATATCGGCAAGGCTCGAAATTAACGATTTCTTGAGAGAACATGAACCTGATGTCATGTGCTTTGTAGAGACCAAATTAAGAGAAGATATTGATGTTCATTTGGGAGATGGTAAATACAAACTGTGGAGAAAAGACAGGAAAGAAAAAATGGGAGGAGGAGTGATGATAGCAGTGAAGAACAATATAAATGTAGATACCGTGGAAATGGGAGAAGGCAGGACTGAAGTGATATATATGAAATTAGAAACTGGAGAGAATGTTAAGAGAGATATGGTGGTAGTGTATGTTCCCCCTAAGACGAGAGCATGGAAGGATGACGAATACCAGGAGATGTTGTCAGATATGGCTAGCTATTTACAAAAAATAATTGAGAAAAGTAATAATATAATTTTGGTGGGTGACTTTAACTGTAAAGAGTTGAACTGGGAGGAATGGTTCTCGGGAGGCGGCGAGGATTCATTGGGCACTATGTTACTAAATATAATAATGAATAATGTGATGACGCAATGGGTCAAAGAAGAGACACGGTTTCGAGATGAGGACACATCAGCAAGGGTAGATTTACTGTTTACCAAAGAATCCAATGTAATAGAATCATTGAAATATCTCTGTCCTTTAGGAAAAAGCGATCATGTGGTCATTGAGTTCCAGATGATGTCGAGCCAAGAGACGAGCTTCATAGACAGGGAAGATACAACTTTGGGAAAGCAAATTTTACAGGATTGAGAAACTTTTTTGAAAATACAGATTGGAGAAAATTCAGAGAAACAAGAGAGATACAGAAGAAGTGGGATATCTTTCTCAATCAATCATTTCCTGTGGCACCCCACGGGATGCATAGGGCCTCAATGAACTCTCTCCACCAATATTTGTCTCTTGCCATCTCCTTCAGGTCCCACCAACACTCCTCTCTTGCTTCATTTTTCATTGTCCTCAACCAGGTTTCCCTCAGCCTACCTCTACCTCTTCTTCCTCTAGCAGTCCACTCTGGCACATCGTGTATTAAACTACCTTCTTTTCTGTATATGTGCCCCAGCCACTTCCAGCGAGACAGTCTCACATATTCATTAACTGGTTCCACTCTCGTAATATCCCTCACTCTTGCATTTGTAACTCTGTCTTGCCACTTTACCCCAAGAATCCTTCTCAGTATTTTATTCTCAAATCCTAATACTTTCTGATCTGTTGCAATTGTACTGTACCATGACTTATGCCTGTAAATTGAAATTGGTCTAACCATGGACTTGTAAATTTTCACTTTAGTATGTACCGAAAGCATATTATTATTCCAAACAGATTTCAACATTCCAACAGCTCGCTAAGCCTGTCTAATCCTCTCCTGAATTTCATTGTTTAATGATCCATTAGATGATACAATCGTTCCCAGATATTTAAAGTTTTCTACATTCTTCACCACATTATTCCCAATTACACAATCGATTTGGTTCTCCACGTTCATATTAATAATTTCAGTCTTTTCACAATTTATTACCAATCCCACTTTTTCCTCCTTCCTCCACCAGACAATCAAGCACCGTCTGCATCTCGTAAATACTTCCGCAGATCAGTACAATATCATCAGCATAGTCCAAATCCATCAGCTTCTTATTTTCTTTCCAGTTAATTCCTGCACCTGTTCTCCTTACAACCTTTTTCATAACATAATCCATAACCAAAACAAACAACAATGGCGAAAGAACTCCTCCTTGAATCGCTCCTGACCTAACTTGAAATGGATCACCCAAAGAACCACCCACCATTACCTTACAAAAAGTACCTTCATGCAGGCTTCTAATAGTATTTACAAACTTTTCTGGTATACCATAGAATCTCATAATTTTCAACATAGCTCCATGTGAAACACTATCAAACGCCTTTTCAAAATCCACAAAACACATACTAAGTGGCATTTTCATCTCCTTAGCTTGTTGCATTAGATGCCGTACAATAAAAATCTGATCATTACAACCTCGACCCTTTCTAAATCCCGCTTGTTCTTCTCTTAAAATTTTATCAATTACAGGTTCTATTCTGTTCAACAAGATTTTGGAAAAGACTTTTGCAACTACAGGTGTCAAAGTTATCCCCCCTCCAATTGCTGCAGACACTTAAATCTCCCTTTTTTGGTATTTTTAAAATCACTCCATTTTTCCACTCTTCTGGAATTCCACCATTATCCCAAGCCACATTAAAATCACATCCAAACCTGAGGCCAAAAATTATGGAATATTTAGTCATTACGCAAGAAAACTGAACAAAATACGGTAAAAATCAGACAATACGCTGGCAGATTTTGTCATAGCACGCATTGCATCTGCCCGTGACGTATCCCTTGATCCTCCCTCCCTCTTGGTGGTTTGTCCAGACCAAACCACAGGTTATGCCGGTTTTGCTAGGTACTAAAATACATGTATGAGATTTGGTACTTATGGTACTGTTAAGTACATCTGGTATGACAGAAAAATATACCAACCAATTTTCTGTTACTGATCTGTGATGAGCATAATATAGTAGAAATAAGCTGATTAACTTTAAGGGGTGGCACCAGCGTCCATACATGACATGTCTTCACGAAACTTCAGTGCGTATTAGACTTACACAGTGCACATGACGCACTCAGTCACGAGTCTTCTACGAGCCCAGAAGGAAGTGCTTAGATTTACTTAGAAATGGGCAAGCCACAGTATTTGCAGAAATTTAGAAAGGCATGGCTAAAAGACAGAAAGTACAAAAACTGGCTTCTCAAGGTCCCTGGAGATGATAGAAATGGATTTTGTAAAATTTGCAAATGTACTTTGCAAAATTGTGCAACCTTGAGAAACACAGACACACAAACAAACATAAGAAAGCTGCAGAGCCTTTTAGTAGAGTACAACACACATTTCTTCTATTTAAGAAACTTGGTGAAGCAAAAAAAGTGGAGGGAACTCTGGCCATGTTTGACCTGTTGATTAATATTGACCTATTTTGTCAATATTGTGTAGGAAAAAACTGCTATAACTTGATTACAAAAATGTGGGGGGGAGAGTAATATTAGCGACTTTTGATGGAATGCTTAGCGACGTTTTGGTGACTTTTAGGCATGAGCATAGTGACATCTGAAAATGTGGGTTGGTAACCCTGATTCCTGGGCCACTCCAGTCAACCCTCTGCCCACTCACAGCCTCCACACGTGCTGTGTTAACTTTTTTTTTTTTTTTTTTTTTTTTTTTTTTGGTCTCCCACCTGACCCTCCCTAACCATGTCGCACTACCGTGACTCAGCAAGATGGTAGAAAAGTTTGACCCAGGAGCAGAAGCTTGAAGTGATCAAGCGGAAGGAGAGAGAACGTAATTGTGCCATTGCCAAAAAGTACCAAGTCAACAAGTCAACTATTCATTTGACCCAGCGCTTGTTATGGTGGCTAGGTACCTGGCCATGTACTGCAACCAACGGGAGAGGGAAGGACTTCCAATCAGCTCTATAAAAGTACGAAGGACTGGAGAGCCAGCGCGGCCAGAAGACTGTGCTGGGGACCAGTAGGAATCCTGCCCTCCCTTGGAACCCCACTCCCCCTCCCTCCAGGAAGTCCACAAACTCGTCAGTTCAAAGTGAGGAATCCTGCAGTGTTTGTGTGTACTGAAGTTATTTTTAGGTAGGTAAATGCCCTTGGAAAAATCCTGGAAAATTGCCCCAAAAGGTGAAGTTGGGGCTGGCTGGGGTACCATGAAACCCTTTAACATGTAAACATATGGCTGCATAATGTGGAATTTTCAAAAAGCGGAACCTGCCGGGAACAATATTCACGTGTTATATGAGCAGTGAATATATATATATATATATATATATATATGTATATGTATGTATGTATATATATGCGCAGTGGCAGTATCGTAACCAATGAGGTCTTGCCTAAGTGACGTATTTGCTGCTGCTGTAAAGCTCGAATTAGGAAAAGTTTCAATACCATCTCAGCACTTTTGCGGCACCTCGGTTTGGGTTACCTTTCCTAGAAGGGTAGTCAAGTCGTACCCCACCTGCTTGTGGTGACCTCGCAGACACCATGTTTTTTGTGTTTTTTTTTTCCATTTTTGTTTTTTGTGCTTTTTTTCTTTCGGTTTTCTTTTTTTTCTCCTAAATTAGGGTGACACAAACGGGGGCGGTGCTACCCGGGTTTTTCCCGGGTAGTATTGTATATACGTTTTGCTGTTGTCATTTTGTTTTTTTGTTTTTTCTCCCTTATCATGAGTAAACAACACCAGTGCCCTCGCTGCAGTAGGTCTGTAGCAAAAAGTGCACAAGCACTGAAGTGCGCCTACTGCAGCGAGTGGATTCATATAGCTTGTGAAAATTTGGATGCAGGCGACTATCCATTCATGAAGAGGAGCCACCAGCTGGGCTTTCGCTGGCCGTGTAGCCAGTGTGTTGCACCAGCAGACGAGGTCTTGGCTGGTGGAGGAAGTATTACCAAGAAGGAGTATGAAGATAAAGTTATTGGGCCAATCTTTCAAGCAATCAGAGACGTATCAAATAGACTGGAGGCATTAGAGACCAAGGTCTCATCACCCATGGTGGTCACACAAGATCAGGCCAAGTCATTTGCGGATACTGTTCGCGGGTCTCTCGTGGGGGGAGGGAAGGATCTGCCCGGGGGCGTGATTGAGATCAGTGCTCATGGTCAGAAAAAAGCCATTCATAGTCAGCATGTACTGATTGTGAAACCAGAGAGTGGCGCTAGTGCCCTGACAAATCAGATGGGACCAGAAGACATCAGAGGCGTACTTAACTCGGTACCGGTTGACAGCTTCCTTAAGACCAAGGCTGGTGGGCTGGTAATGAAGTTTCCATCAGCTTAGGCCAAGGGTGAAGCAACTGGGGTGCTGACTGATCATTTTGGCCCTGAGGGCACTTTTTGCATATCAGAGCCAAAGAAAATGTTGCCTAAAATGACCGTGACAGGCCTTTCCTCTTCCTTGGATGACTCTGACATCATCCCAAATATTCTGAGAAAAAACAATAAAATTAAGTAAGATGCCCGTTGATCGAGGTTGTACCCTCAACCTTCTCTTCACAAGGACAAGGAATGTCACCAAAACTGCTGTCTTGAAGATGTCGCCAGAGGTGAGATCCTCCATTGTAGAACAGGGCAATTACATCTATGTGGATCTTACAAGATGCCGTGCTTTTGATAGATTCTGGGTTACACAGTGTCATCATTGTCAAGGCTTTGGTCATACATTTGAGAGATGTTCTAGGAAAAGTGATGAACCTAAATGTGTCTTTTGTGCTGGAGCCCATAAATCTAAGGACTGTAGTAACAGAAATTCTCCCAAATGCATCAACTGCTCCTCTTTAAGACATCAAGATGCTAATTCAAAGTCGCAGGTGGTTGCCCATTTTGCTTCAAGTAGAGAATGTCCAATTATGATTTCTCATAGGAATAGATTGATTGAAAACACCAATTTTGACCATTCAAAAAACTGACTACGTCCCTCTTGAACCAGTTAAGGATGGGTCTTTTAAATATTCGTTCCATCCGTAATAAGATAGACTATATTAATGAAACCCTAAATCAGCACAAGCTTGACATATTGTGTTTGACTGAAACCTGGTTGTATGAGTCTGATATCGATATTATTCGTAATGCTTTACCTAAGACACATTCTATTATTAGTATTCCCAGCCCTGCTGCTGACTATCCAGGAGGAGGCGTAGCACTCATCCAGTAGGCAGCACTTGCAAACGTTTCTCTCATTGACTCAGACCTGACCCCATCATCATTTGAATTTATGGAAGTATTAATAAATTTCCATCAGAATACCATTAGAATTGCAATTGTCTATCGACCAGGTCATCCGGGCAGAGATCGAGGTTTTATGGAGGAGTTTGGGCAGTTTCTTGAAGGGTTTTCTCTTAAACCTGGAGGACTTCTTGTTTGTGGTGATTTCAATTATTGGGTTGACAGTCCAGAGTCAAAACCATTTTCTTCAGAATTCCTTGAGTTGATCACCCAGAACAATTTTTTCAATCATGTGAGTAATCCAACTCATGTCTCAGGACATGTCCTTGACTTGATCTTGTCGCCTGTTGGTTGCAGGCGCGTATCAGATGTGGAGGTTGACTCATTTGACCCCCTCATCTCTGATCATGCTCTGATCACTCTTAGTTTTGATGTCCCAAAATCCTTTTCATATAAAAAGGTCATCAGGTTCAGAAATTACAACAATGTTGACTGCCAGTTGATGTGTTTTGAAATTGATCAACGTTTAAACTCCATTGATTCTTCAAGTCTTTCTTCTGGTGAATTGGTTGATATTTACAACAACGAGCTCAGGTCAATTTTTGACCATTATTGTCCTGAGGTAGTAAAAACAATCACTGTTCGTGATAATTCTCCGTGGTATGGTCCATCCATTAATTCTTTGCGTAGACAACGTAGAAGGGCAGAACGTGAGTGGCGCTTGCAGCGGACCGAAGTAACTCGTTTGCGTTCTGTTTTTGCAAGAAGAGCAGTCGTTCACACTGTAAAAGCCCAAAAGGCAAGGTATTATCAAAATAAAGTTGATTCATGTGGTGGTGATAAAAAAAAACTGTCTGCAGTTGTGAACAATTTGGTTGGTCGGAGGAATGTAATTGTTAAGCCAACTTCTTTATCTGATGCCCAATTGGCTTCTGATTTTGCTTCATTTTTTACAAGTAAGATATCTCGCATAAGAAGTGATTTAGACAGCAGTTCTCCTAGTGAAGTGTACTCAGTTGACTTCCAGCCACAGTGCACCGGGGATCATTTGCTTTCAACATTTCATCCACTGGATGTAAACAAAGTCAGATGTTACATCCGAGAACTTAATAAAACATTTTGCTCACTCGATCCATGTAACATGTCACAACTGCCTGATGTGTATGAGCATGCTGCAGACTTTATCTGCAACATAATAAATAGATGCATCTTAGAAAGTAATGTTGTGCAGTCTGAGAAACTTGCTTTGCTTAGGCCCCTAATTAAGAAACCTGGCCTTGATGTCGAGAGCATGACAAATTAAAGTCCTGTAATCCGAATCACAGGGGACCGAGGGTCTTTCGGACTATTGGATTTTTCGGAATATTGGGAGGGACCTCTGAAAACACCAGAAGTATGTACATGATCATTAAAGAAACATTTAAAATGATATAGGTTACTGTTTTCATCACCAGAATTGCATAGAAGTGAAGATGAATAGTTGCAGGCTGGTTCATCCAAGTCCAAGCCAGATAAAGCCTTAGATAAAGCCCAGAAAAATTAGAAAAATCCCAGAGAAATTTGGGGAAAAAAAAAAAAATTTGCCTTGATGATATCTGAATATTTTGATTTTCAGATTATTGGTGGCCAGATTAGAGGACTTTTACTGTATATATATATATATATATATATATATATATATATATATATATATATATATAGATGTATATATAAATATATACCCTGTATGTATATATATATCTTATCTATCTATTGCCAGACGCCTTAAACCTGAATCACCAGACCTACGAATCTGAAGTTGATACCAGGCATGTACGGGATTCCAGACAAACTTTGTGGGTAAAAAGATATATATAGAAATGGCACAGATTTTATTCCTATATTTCTTACATGAAATACATACATTTCGAAAGTAAATTATGTTACTTACATTTCAAAATGACACTAGCATAGAAGAGGAAAAAAATGAAAAAAGTTGTCAAAAATGGGAAAAAAAAAATGACTTATCTTCTAAGGATCACAGCCAGCCTCAGTCTTGAGGTATGCCGCTGAAACTTGGCACATGTGGAGTCCATACGTCCCATGTAATGCTCCAGTTCCCCGCATGGGTTGCTGTTTGCAATGTTGCAAAATGAAGGGTATGTTTCTATGCGCCAGGCATGTCCGGGATTCCGGACAATGGGGCACTACCTCTATGATAGAGACAGGAACCAGACGATTGCACCTCACACAGCAAGAGCACATCTCAAACTGAGATGTCATGGGCAGCCAGCCTCATAGGCCTAACACTATCTTGTCCATGAGGCAAAATAGGCCTCTTGTCGGCATCTTGGACAAGTCGGGTGATTACGGGTTAAGCCAGTATGGGGTGACCACAAACAAATCGCCTCCATGTCACCATGGCCCTCACCATTTCACTGCCCTGCTCCCAACTCACACCCCCCTCTCTCATATACCTCTCCACTCCATCCCTCCATCTCATCCTCGGCCTCCCCCTCCCTCTCCCCCCCTCCACCTCACTCGCATACACTCTCCTCGTCAGTCTTTCACCCTCCATCCTCACCACATGACCAAACCACCTCAGTGTGTTCCTCCTAACGCTTCCTATCACATCCACATCCACACCACAACGCTCCTTTATATCCTCATTTGTCAGCCTGTTTCTCCATGTGATTCCACAGGCTCCTCTTAAATAACTAATTTCCACTGCTCTCACTCTTGACTTATGTCCCTCCAACAACGTCCAAGCTTCACTTCCATACGTTAGAGTTGGTATCACAATACTGTCATGTAGTAACTTTTTCACTTCCATGCTCACTTCCCTGTTTCTTTTCACTGCTTTCAGGGAACCAGCAACCTTTCTTCCTTGTTGTACCCTGTGAAGCACTTCTCCCTCCAAACTTCCATCCATACTCATCACACTACCCAAGTACTTAAACATACTCACATTTTCCATTTCCGCATCATCCAACTTCACTGTACATTCACTGACTTCACCTCTCTCAAAGACCATCACTTTACTCTTCCCTACATTCACCTTTAGATTCCATTTCATACACACTCTCCCAAACTCATCGACCAAGCCTTGCAGCTCCCTTTCGTCTCCACTTAACAACACAGTATCATCTGCAAACAACAATACAGGGAGTTTCCAAACACTACCCTCTCTCATTAGGGCCACTCCAACATCCACTGCCCTACCTTGTATCTCTTTTATTACCCCATCCATGTACAGATTGAACAACCATGGAGACATGACATATCCCTGTTTCAACTCAACCTTCAAATAGAAAAATTCACTCAGTTCACCATCCACATGCACTGCAGCCTTAGCACCCTCATACATACTCTTCACAGCATTCAACAACTTCCCATCTACTCCATATGAGGGCCCTAATAACATAGTGTACTGAACGCCACATATTGAAAACGGAGAAAAATGCAGTTAAAGTTGCGTACCTTTCAAAATGCCATAACTTTGGAACTAGTGAATATTTTTTAGTGCTTTTTTTTATATTTTAGCTTGAAGTTCATACTTTCATGTCATGGTAATCTTGGTAGAAGAGAAGTTAGTAGCATTCTGAAATGTACAGCAATATCTGCATTTTTCTTCAGTGTGTTTATTGGGACAAAACGTACTCTCAGTAGGCATTTTTAACAATCAAACCAACCGAAGATATCAATGGGAAATGTTTTCAAAAGCAAAACAGATGTATGTAATACTATTTTCAGAAATTAAAAACCATTATAAAAAAGGAAATCTTTCATTTTAGCCATTTGGGAATAATGGTAAGCTCTTTTTTTGTTATGAGAAGGACCAGCAGCTTTTGCTTACTGCTAAAGTCACTCATGTTCTCGAGACAATGAGAAAAGACACTAAAACAGCTCTGAAAATAGCCAGTTAATCCAGGCAGTGTTCTAGGCTGGCTGGTAAACAAAAAACTGTGTCACGTCACGACAGATTCCCAGATCACAGTTGCCCCAATGTCTTCCTGAGCTCTCTGCCTTTCCCATTTTCTGTACATTATGGCTAACTTACCATTAAAATCATGCAATTTTATGCTAAAATATTCCATTATGTTAGAATAATGGTACGATAATTAATAATGCTACAGTATATAAAAATGCATGGCTGTGAGCATAAAGAAATGCTAATATCTGGTAACACCAGACAGCACGTTGCTGGGAGGCACTCGGTACATGCTGTGACCAGCGTGAAGGCTAGTCGACGCACTGAGATGAAGCAGGCTGTGAGACCATGTTACAGAAGGTGAATTTGGACCCTAATGCCAGTTGCTTTCTGTACCTTATGGTTGCTTTCCAGATCAAAGAGGGTTTGGGCTACATAGTGGTATACTTAACTCGGTTTTGCTTGCAGTGGCGCTCGGTACACTATGTTAATAGGGGCCTCATGTATTCTTAATACTTTACACAATCCTTGTCTATCCACCCTGTCATATGCTTTCTCCAAATCCATGAAGGCCGCATACAACTTCTTTCCCTTCTCTAGAAACTTTTCCACTAAAGATCCAAGAATGAATATCTGATCTACACAATCTCTTCCCTTCTTAAAGCCTCCCTGTTCTTCTCCAACTAATTCCTCTGTTATTTCCCTAACTCCGTCAATAAGTATCCTACAATACACTTTTCCTATTACACTAAGAAGACAAATGCCCCTATGATTACCACACACTTCTTTTTCCCCTTTTCCTTTGTGCAAGGGAATAATTATACCTAACTTCCAATCTTCTGGGATTCTACCTTCCTCCCAGGCCAATCTGCACATCTTCCACATCCATTCTACAACTATCTCTCCCCCATGCTTCAGCATTTCACCACACACTCCATCAATTCCTGGGGCTTCCCCAGTTTGACTTTCTTCATTGCTTCCACAACTTCTGTCCTACTGATTTCTTCCTGTCTTCTCACCTCCCTCCTTCTCCCAGCCATTCCCCAGCAACTTATACTCGCATTAGTTCCATTCTCTATGTTCAACAATTCCTTGAAGTGTTCTCTCCATTTATCTTTTTCTCTCCTCCCCACTACTAATCTACCATTTTTATCTTTCACTCTCCTACTAACTTCACTGCCACCCTGTCTTACTCTTTTCACCTCTTTCCAGAACATTTTCTTACAGTCCCTCCACTTTACACTCAGATTCCTTCCTAATTCCTCATCCACTCTCTTCTTGCTCTCTCTTACTAATCTTTTCATCTCTCTCTTCCTTTCTACATATAACTTTCTTCCGCCTCTCAACTTCTTCCACGCCCCTGTTTCTTATCCATTCGTTGTATGCTTTCTTCTTTTGTGTCACAGCCTGTCTCACCTCTTCATTCCACCATGCTGTTCCTTGCACCCCCTTCTGTCCACACGCCACATCACATGCTGCACATGTTTCTTCTGTGAATATCTTGCACACACCTTCCACGTCCCCCATCTGCTCCAATTCATATTTGCCCAATCGTTCCTCCACTTCTCTCTTATCTTCTGCCTTTTTCTCATCCTCTTGTAACCCTTCCACTCTCTTTGCAACTACTCCTTCCTCCTGTCCTCCCCTTCTTCTATTTCTCCATCTTACTTGGATCTTGATTCTGGCCACCCCCAAGTAGTGGTCAGAAAGTCAACTCCCCCAACCTCTATAAGCTCTTGCATCCATTACATTATATATATATATATATATATATATATATATATATATATATATATATATATATATATACAGTATATATATATATATATTGATAGAGAGAGAGAGAGAGAGAGAGATACAGTCAAGTTGCCTATGGCGCAGACTTCTGTGGCACTGTTTTCTGTGACACGGCAAGGTGCCAAACCCCCCAAAAAAAATAACCATGCGCATAAACTACCTATGGCACGGGTGCGCCAAGGTTTGAAACGCGTGAGCAAATTCCCCTGGCAGCGCGTTTCCCTGTTTGTACACAAAGAAGATTGCGACCACTTCAGCTCCGTACTGCAAGTGCTTCAGCTGTTGACTTTTTTCTCTCCTATGAGGAGGTTAAACTTCATCACATTCATTGTATTAAGTAATGAAACATTAAAGATTCTTTGGGTATTGTGACTAGTTTATAGGTTTGTTTGTAAAACCGCTATAAACAGGTTAGTGACGAAGCATCTATCTCTGAGCTAAGACGAAGTATAATGCCTCCCAGCATCATCATCACGTACATAAGAATGATTACTGATGTGTTAAATGTGAGTTTTGTTGGCACTTGAACATACAAATTTTATCAAATAAACATCTTCAGTCAGTGCTTGACCAGGCAGCCTCCACCATCTTTAATGTTTTGGTCGGTCATCTGATGTGTGTGTACTTGGCCGAGCTTTTTTTCGCTCGATCTGCAGCATGTGGTATTGCCCAAGTAGATGCTAGGGTGATCACCCTCCCGTTTTTTATGCTTCTTGTTACATGTAATACGTGCATTGACTGATTGCTTGATTGTGTGTGTGTGTAAAGTGGGGAAAAATGGGGAAAAGTGGGGTGAAAAGGGGGACTTTGGACGAACATCCAGAACCAAATTCCATTCTTCCCATGGGTTTAGTTATTTGTATGGCATGGTTTTCTATGGCGCGGGCTTGGTCCAAAACCAATTTGCCACATTTTAGGCAACTTAACTGTATACTGTATATATATATATATATATATATATATATATATATATGTGTGACTGTAATATATGGGGGTGGCTCTGATGAATGAGAGTGAGATTTGAAAGATTCCGGAGTTGCTGTTTGCTGATGATACAGTGTTGTTGAGTGAAGATGAATGGGAGTTGCAAGGTTTGGTGAATGAGTTTGGGACAGTGTGTAGGAAGAGGAATCTGAAAGTTGATGTAAACAAGAGTTAAGTTTTGGTGTTTGAGAGGAATGAAGTCACAGAGTGTGCAGTGAGGTTGGATAGTGAGGATATGGAGAATGTGAGTGCATTCAAGTACTTGGGTAGTGTGATGAGTAAGGATGGAACTTTGGGGGATGAAGTGCGTGAAAGGGTACAGCAGGGAAGGAAGGTTGTTAGTTCTGAAAGCAGTGATGAGAAATAGGGAGGTGAGTATGGAAGTTAAGAAGTCACTGCATGATAGTATTGTGATCCCTACCCTGACGTATGGAAGCGAGGCGTGGACCTTGCAAGAGGGGAACAAGTCAAGAGTGAGAGCAATAGAAATGAGTTACTTGAGAGGAGCATGTGGAGTGACATGGAGGGACAGGTTGACGAATGAAGAAGTGAAGGAACGTTGAGGGGTGGATGTGATGTGGTTGAGAAGATTTGGAGAAATACACTGATGTGGTTTGGACATGTGAGAGAATGGAGAATGAAAGACTGACTAAAAGGGTGTATGTAGGTGAGGTGGAGGGAGGGAGAGGGAGGGGTAGAACGAGGATGAGGTGAAGGGATGGAGTTGAGGGGTATATGAGGGAGGGGGGAGGGTAGCCTAAGGGTGGGTGACAGAGCGACTTGGAGGCGTTTTGTCTGCAGCCACCCTTTGCGGGATTTGGCCGTCGGGCTATAGATAGATAGATGTGTATATATATATGTATATATATATATATATATATATATATATATATATATATATATATATACACACTCTGCTTTAAATGTAGACTTCACAAAAGAAACTGACTGCACAGGGTTTAATATAAACTAAAAGCACACTACAGGGAAGATATAAGCTATCCAATATGGGTATCAGGAAGCCACTACCCCTTTCCCCAGAGCCTAACAGTTATTGTACGTCCGGCTGTGCTGTAGGCTGTCACTTCCCGTCTGACCACGGAGCTGCCAAGATCTCATAGTAACATTCATAGAATGTTTTAAAACCTGTAGATCTGCAGTTATTTGTGCTACATAACTTTCCCATACACCACTGTACTCATGAATTGTTTGCCTATGGAAACTGATTTCCAATAGGTAAAGAGGCTACAGTAATAAAAGTAGAGCAAGAATAAGTAGAAGAATGGTTGAACAGTGTTTATACCATTTTTTACTCATCAACAGAAACTGTTGAATCAGTTCAAGAATAAAGTAAGAGTTCTCAGAGTAAAAATTATCTTGATTACCATGGTCACTTCAAATTTTAGGAAAAGTAGGGCAGAGCTGAGGTAGAGAGTTTTTTATGTAAAGATTTGCCAGTGCAGCGACTTGTATGTTTGGGTGGTGTGCTGTACCACGTCTTCGTCCCTTGTCTCTGTACCACAGTCCCCCCCCCCCCATATCTCTCTCTCTCTCTCTCTCTCTCGTAATGTACAATGGTTACAGTGTTTGTAAGGTTAGTCAGTTTGCTGCGGTCAGTAATTTTGTGATCCATTTAGATTTTGGTGCCATTTTGGGTAGCCAGTTGTCACTCAGCGCAACTCAGCCTCAGCCGTTTGGACACCACTGTACATTATGAGAGAGAGAAGGGGGGTGGAGGAGGACTGCGTCACGCAGAGACAAGGGAGGGAGAGGTGGTACAGCACACCACCCAAACATGCATGTCACTGTGCTTAAAAAACTCTCTATCTCAGCTCTGCCATACTTTTCCCATAAAATCTGAAGTGACCATGGTAATCAAGATAATTTTCTCTCTGAGAATTCTTGCTTTATTCTTGAATTGATTTGATAGTTGCTGTAAAAGTCAGTGATAAGTGAAAAGTGATATAAACATTTTTCAGCCATTCTTCTACTTATTCTTGGTCTAATTTTATTACTGTAGCCTCTCTTTACCTTTTGGATATCAGTTTCCATAGACGAAACATTCACGAGTATAGTGGTGTAAGGGAAGGTTATATAGCACAAATAATTGCAGATCTAAAGGTATTAAAATGTTGTTATATCACACAATGAATATTGCTATGAGATCTTGGCAGCTCCATGGTCAGATGGTAAGTGATAGCCCACAGCCCAGCCAGCTGTATGATAACTGTCAGGAGCTGGGGATGGGGGCATGGCTTACTGAAATATCCAGGTTGGATAGCCTATAGTATATTGATGATACAGACAATACTAGGCAGGACAACTGCATCCTAGTACTTGGTCATGTTGGCCATGGCTTGGCTTCAGTTACAAACAGGAGGCAGTTGGGCCTGTCTGCTACATTTTGGAAGTTTTCTGAATTCATCTTCTTGACCTGCCTGTTGCAAATTTCGTCCATAAGGTGAGGCACTGAAAGGTCTTGCATGTTGTAAGCCTTTCCTTTATATAATGCTATGCATTTTCTGTTGGATGCAAATCCAGAGAGTTATCTGGCCAATCCAGTACTTCAGCATCATGATCTGAGAGGAACTTTATAACCCATTTTGCCTTGTGACATGGGGCAGAGTCCTGCATAAAGTGTGTGCAACCATGAATGTCATAAAATAGCAGAAAATACTGTTTAGCATTCATCATCGTGCTTTAAGGTAGGAAGCAGAGGCTTCCCTTGCCCACTTCCTTGACTAAAACAACCCCACACTGTTATGCTCACACTGTGTTTGACAATCTTCTGAGTGTAGTTGGGGTTGTAGCGATTGACATTGCAAGGCCTCCTTACCTGCCCAGTATGAAAATGAACAATCATTAAGGTGCCTTCATGAAAGACTGTCATCTTTCTCCAGTCATCTTAAGTCCAATCTTTGTATTTTCTTCCAAAGGCAAACTGTTTCTGGTGCATTTGTTTGGTCAGAAGTGGTTTCTTGGCTGGCAAGCATGATGGCAAGTTCAGGTTCTTCTGCAGCCAGCATTGGATGGTGTGGATAAAGACACCTTGTAGGGACTTGGGATAATCAACTTTGAGTTGTGCAACTGTAATATCAGGAGTTATAAGTACCTCACGTCTTAGGAAATTGTGTGTAGCCTTCCTTGTCAAGCATTGTCATCCTGGATGAGGTTTTCTTGGCAGGACAACATTTGGTAGGAGGCCTTAGGCACTGGCTGTCACTGTCCTCATGGACTGTTCTGACTGTCTGGTTTGTTGTGCTCTTCGTTTGGTAAGGATGGTCTCCCGATTCCAGGTGAGAGTACGAGTGTTTTCCTCATAAGTTAGATCAGTAGCACCCATATCTAATCACTAGAGTGCACACAATAACACCAAATACATCAGCAAGCAATATCCAAGGGTTCTGGGTAGGGAGTGAAATTTGCAGTACTATCCCATATCTCTGGTAGTGGATGATCAAGTTAGGATTAAACACAGCGTATGCTTGAAGCAAGCATAGAGGAATGCCAGATGTCACCAGACAAATCAAGCTGATATTATGGCATGCAGTGCATGTGAAACAGGTCACTCCTGGCTGCTGTATTTCGAGGCAGAGCAACCAGATAGTGTGGGGCAAAATGAAAGGTGTTTCTAACCTTTCTTGTTTGAGAAGCATATCGTAGGGTGATTAAAAATACCCTGTATATGTCATTGAATTTGATGAGTTAATCATGCATTCTAGACAGTCTTTCAACGTGGCCGGTATGATTTTTTTTTTTTTTTTTTTTTTTTTTAATGCAAGGAAGAAGGAACCAAAGGTAAGGTTTTTATCTTTAGTCTGTTAGATATTTGTCTGCATGAAGAAAGGGCCACAACATTAATACTGGTACAGAATACTCATTTTCTGTCTATCTATTGCCAGACACCATAATCCCGTATGGGGTGGCCATTTGACTCTGAGTTATTTGTTTTACAGGGAGGGGCACTAACCCTCCACCAACCCACTTGACACATAGGGAGCACGTATGGTTTGGTTATAAAAAAAAGCTTTAAATGGACTTGTGTGAAGTCTCTATCATCATCAGCATCATATTTTGTTTTACATCTGTTTTCCATATAGTATGGGTCAGACATTGTCATTGATAGCACTCCTCCACCTAGTTCTTTTCTGTGCCTGTGTTGTAGTAATACCTTTAGAGCTAAAAGCAGCATTCACCACCTTTCCTATGTAGTACTTGGTCTACCCCCTTGTGGGACAGCTGCATACCTCATTACTTGTACATTTCTTCACTCAACTGCTCAGGTCTATTCTCTTGACATGTAGATACCATCTCAGTGTCCTTCTTTCTTCTCTCTTTTTGATGTTTTCTTCTCCCAGCCATCTTTTCAGCTCTTCTGAGAACTTTGTGTCATCTGGTTTCACGTTACATATCCACCTGATCTTTCTCGTATTGTTTTGTTCCAGTTTCATTCTATCCTTCGCATTGGCCCCCATGTTCCATTGTCATACAGTAACACTCCTTACACAGTTATCAAACATTTTCTCCTTTGTGGACAGTGTGAAAAATTGTCAGCTCTTACTACAGTCTACAGTAGGTTGTCATGGACAAACTTCATCTTTGAATGAAACATGCTTCTGGTGCATGATTGAAGGATGAAAGAACAAGCTGACACAAATTTTGTACTTAAAGCAGCTTTAAAAAAAAATTTCAAGCTACTTTCATCAGTTCATGAAAAAGGATTCATCAGCAGCTTAACCCCTGTGCACCAGCATTATTTTGGCATAGCGTTTCTCCCACTCTGGGCGTACCTCCCAAAATAGCCTGTTTTCAAACCTTCATGTCTGGGAAAGCATAGCAGTTAGGGAAATAAATTAAAGACCACATTACTCACCAAGCCAACGGCCATACCACGTTGAGTACACCACTTCCCGTCCGATCAGCAAAGTTAAGCAACGTTGGGTCTGGTTAGTACTTGGATGGGTGACCGCCTGGGAACACCAGATGCTGTTGGCATCCCTACGTGTCAAGTGGGGTTGGTGGAGGATTAGTGCCCCTCCCTGTAAAACAATTAACTCTAAGCCGTTGTCCACCCTGTTTGGGATACATGGCGTCTGGCAATGAATGAATGAATGAAAATTACTCACCAACCCTTCTTGTTGCGAGTAAAAGCATTCCCAAGTCTGCAGGTGGTTGCGTCGATGAGTAAGGGCGTGAAGAAGATGAATAACTAAGTGCTCAAAGCAGGATGTATCTGTGCATCTGTGCGTGGCCCCAACTTTGGCTTTGCTCTCGGTGTGATAAATTCTCCACTGCTAGATAAGCTAGATACAGTGGAGTCCAAGGCACACCCTATGGCATTACCATTGAGCCCTTTCCTAGTATCCTTGGAAAGAGGGTTGGCAGGGTGGATGAGGCAAGGGGTCTGCATAAAGCAGGAATGGAATCGGATGAGAAGTTTCAGAAATTATCATTCTTACCTTGCAAAGTCACAGAGAAGAGTGAGGTATGCTTGCTTGAGGTGGCAGGGGTCTCTCCCAACCCTTTAGCACCAAGATCAAATGGCAGCCAGTTCAAACGATGGTGGGAATACATAGTGGCTCCTTCCGTCACCCGGCAGTCCGCGTTCACCCATTTTGTCGTGTCATATTCTGCTTCCCGGCACGTAGGGGCTATTAAAGAAACAACTTTTAATTGAAGTAACTTTTGAATGATGTTAATTTTTCATGGCTTATTCAATCCTTTCCAGAGTACGTGAGTTGAAGGATGCGCTGCAGTCCCGTAAGGTGCAGCCTGTGGACATAACCTGGCGTGGACACAGTAGTTTTGCCTTCTTACGCTTCACTGGACCTGTGGAAGAGTGTGACGAGGTGTTGACAAAACTTGAGGGATTGACGCTACAGGATCAAGCAGTAGTGGTAGAAAGGGCCAAGGATAAGGTGGAAGAAGGGGCTGAAGAGGATGTGGTGGATGGGGAAATGGGGTGAGGAAAGAGTAGAGGATGGTAAAGAGGAATAAAGTGTGAAGGATTACAACAAATTGAATATATGGAAACACAAAATAGGGAAGACTATGTGCTAAAAGAAAAGAATGGAGCTATGTGCACCCGGAAAAGGATTTCAACTCTAAATATGAGCTAATTGTGTAGATTAGTGGAAAGAGAAATATATTTAGAGACCTGGAGTAAAAACATGGTTTTAAGATTAATCTGATGATTTTAAAAGAATTAAGAGGAAAAAGGGTAAGAATAACAATGTAGGAAATTTCTGTGAAAAACTGAATAGTAGAATAGGGTGGAATTCAAAATACAGGAAATACAAAAGTTACATATAATGTTGATAGGGAGATCTAAGGAGGTAAATGCAAAATTGGAAGAGTGAGTAAGAAAGAAAGTGCAAAAATGAGAGGTAGAAGTGTAGGTTGGTAGTGTTGACGAATTTGTTAAAGCCATGAAATGGGAGACCTGGATAATATGAGCAGACAAAGAGTAAGATTAAATGGATGAATGTGAAGAGAACTGTAAAAAAAAATAAATAAATAAAAATAAAATAAAAGGTTAAAAGCCAGGCTTGGATGAGAAGCTGAGAAAGAAGATTGGGATCTTTAGAGGGAAGTTTAAAGAATCACATGCAACAAATATTAGAATTGAAAGTAAATATGAGACAGTGAAAAAGGTTGCAGGGAATTAATAAGAGAAAAAAGTTATATGGGAAGAAATAATGATAAAAATGGCAAGAATGGTGGAAGAAAGGTCTGGTGAAAAGGAATATAATAAGAACATGAAAACATGTTAAAATGAAGGGGTAACAACATGAAGAATTTCAAGGGGATTTAGAATAAGACTTAACTTGAACTCTTTGCATAACAGTCAGTTCACTTCACGCAATACCTATGCATTGACCACATTAGTGTATATATGTGTAGATAAATAAACTCACATTTTAATAATTGTACAGTCAACAAAAGAGGTATCGATACCCTTGGGTTCAGTGGTTTGGGGCAATTTTTTTCTTTCTTTTCTCCCATGTGCTGGTACTTTTGAGTAATTAGATATTCAGTCTAGTGGCCTATTACAGTAATTTACATTAACCCCATTGGTCAGAGAACATCACTTTTATTGTTGCTGCTACCAGATATTTTAATTCAGCTGAACTACAGTGCTGCAGCATGCCTGTCAGACAAAACATCTATGGTGCAAGTTATGGAGAAAATTGGCTTTATATATATATATACTCAATGTAGTGCTGCTCTCGGGTGCCTGCCCTTTCCTCTCTTCCTTCTACTCATCCTTCCCCGTCTGTCTTTCTTTCCTTCATTCTTTCCCCTTCCTTCTGTCTATGGGTGACTCTACACTGAATGACAAGCCAAATGGTTTCCTGTACTCCAGGAAACCATTTACTCTGCTGAGTGGTAACCATATACCCAAATTTTGGCGTCTGGTGGTTTAGTGGGTAATTAAGACTCTCCAATCAGATTGAGCCTGTGTAGGTTTACGTCCAAAAGGTGGTTGGGGTTTATTGCTCACGTAATGCCACTCAGGGATGAATGATGAGTGAGGC